>NC_044036.1:26404212-26729989 GCF_901765095.1 Microcaecilia unicolor
TGTTTTCACTTATATACACTGTCAGCTAGCACATTTGCTTATTTCCGATCTGACGAAGAAGGGCAACCTTCGAAAGCTAATCAAGAAATGTATTATGTCCAATAAAAAAGATATCATCTCATTTTCTTTTCCATGTTTTATTTTGTTTGATTTCTATTGATAACCTTAAGAGTGGACTAACACGGCTACCACACTCCTCTACTTATGTTATATCAGAAACCAGATCTGCAGATGGGTTCCTGAGATAGCAGTGACTATTCACCAGTAATCCAGCTTTGTTTTACCATTTCTTCCCCCAGCTATATATGAGGGTTTATTAATGTAATGATTAAGTTACCCTTTTTGCTCAAAGCTATCATGTGAATAGGTGAGAGAAGTCTGCAGGTCAGTTTGCTGGCACAGTTTTGACGCTGTATGTCCTCTGCCTAGGGGTTTAATTTCCATGAGCTTCAAGAAATCACCAGGACAAAAAATGGCCCCAAAGTTATTAAGTTTAGAAAAAAGGCTGAGTCAGTTATAGCTGGCTAGAACAAGGAGTGCTGGAGGCCTTCATGAGGGACATAGTCACAGAAATCATGTGCTCATTGCAGCTTCTCTAGATTCTAAATAAGAATCTGTACTATAATAAAAAGCACCTCCAACGTTCTGAAGCTGACTCCGTGGCTTCACTGAAGTGAAGGGTTCGTAAGGTTCGTCAGTCTGTCACCATCTCTCTGGGCCCCGCCCTCGCGTCAAAATGGGATGACGTCGAGGGCGACGGACCTATCAGAGGCGCGAGGGCGGGGCTGAGAGAGATGGTGACAGACTGACGAATCTGACGAACGTTATGAACCCTTCAGTGAAGCCACGGAGTCAGCTTCACAACGTTGCAGGTGCGTTTATTACACTACACAGCTCCCTAATTTTGCAGTTAAACATCACAGGGTGGGGGGGGGAAGAGGGAGGCCAATGACCCTGGAACTGGGAGGGAGGGAGAGAGGGGGGGCAATGACCCTGGAACTGGGTGGGTGGGAGAGAGGGGGGGTGGATCCTGGAACTTGGAGGGGGGGCGGGAGGACCCTGAAACTGGGAGGGAGGGTGACCCTGCAACTGGGAGGGAGGGGGAGAGGGCCGACCCTGCAACTGGGAGGGAGGGGGAGAGGGCCAACCCTGCAACTAGGAGGGGGAGGGAGGGGGGGCCCTGGCACACACTCTCATTCTCACACAAACACTCTCGCACCCAGTCTCACACACAGCTAGTGCCCGTTTCATTTGTGTCAGAAACGGGCCTTTATTCCTAGTTTATAAAATAAAGTGCTAAATGCACCAGTGTCCAGGAAGTGGCTTTAAGGAGCCTCCGGCAGTGTCTTCTGGTTAGCTCTGCACTAGCAGAAAATGGTTTGTGCTCTTTTTGTGTTTTTACATTGAATATAAAGTGTTTAAAATGGCTAGAGGTGCACACAGCTGTGGCTGGCCTGTGTCTGAAAGTATTCAGTGGTGTGAATAAATGCCCCTGGGTTCACTTCCTGTCCCATCCTCTTGCAGATTATGCAGTAGAAGAGAGGCCATCCCAGATGTCAGTGATGCAGCAGTTAGAGGACGGTGGACCTGATCCCCTTGTGTTTGTTTTAAATGCAAATCTTCTGGCCATGGTTAAAATTGTAAATTGTAAGTAGCTGCAAAAAAAAAAAAAAAAACCCTGAAAAAATGTGTTGGTGGTCTGGAACCTGTAGTATGACTGGAGGAAGGCTAGTTTTTGCTTATGCATTTTTTTTTGTTTGATGTAGCCTTTTCTGTTACATGGATAGATTAGTCAGGGACTTTCTTGCACCCTGTAATCTTGTTACAGCTTGTTTACTAAGGTAACCTGCTGGCATGAAACTGGGTTTTTTATTTTTATTGCCAGGTATTTGTGATCTGGATTGGCCACTGTTGGAAACAGGATGCAGGGCTTGATGGACCTTTGGTCTTTCCCAGTATGGCAATACTTATGTACTTATGTAAAACAAAGTGCTCTTATGATGAAGGATGCCTGTTAGACACTCACAGGCTCTGCCCGTGTAATTTATCTTGAGAATATTTTTTTTTTGTTTTTGTTACATTTGTACCCCGCGCTTTCCCACTCGTGGCAGGCTCAGTGCGGCTTACATGGGGCAATGGAGGGTTAAGTGACTTGCCCAGAGTCACAAGGAGCTGCCTGTGCCTGAAGTGGGAATCAAACTCAGTTCCTCAGTTCCCCAGGACCAAAGTCCACCACCCTAACCACTAGGCCACTCCTCCCTTTGATCATTCTGCTGCTGACTAACTAGAGTTTATCCTCTACCTAACAACCCATGTTGCAGATTAGTCTAGGCCAGTGATTCTCAACAACCTTTCTTCTGTTGTATATGGCATAATTAACACTGAAATTCACAGCTAAACAACAACAAGAAATTTTTAAACATTTCATTGTTGGATGCAAGGGAAATATAAAATATTCTTAAACAGAATTTACTTTGTTTTATAAACTGTTGTTAAATATAAAATTACTTTTTCTCAAATAAGTTTTCATTTTGACTGACTTAGAAACCTGAGACTAATCTGTTGCATGTAACACATTCTTCTTATCATATTAACCCTTCCAACTGCAATGATTAACATTTCCCTGTAGACATGTTCCCGTATTGTCATTTGTCTCTTTTACTATTGTACAATGAAATGCTTTGATGTCCCCATGCATACCTCCTACCCACCCCATCCTCCCACCCTGTCAGACTGTCATAGTAATGCTTGAATGTTTTCACTTATATACACTGTCAGCACATTTGCTTATTTCCGATCTGAGGAAGAAGGGCAACCTTCGAAAGCTAATCAAGAAATGTATTAAGTTATGTCCAATAAAAAAGGTATCATCTTATTTTCTTTTCCATGTTTTATTTTTGTTTGATTTCCATTGATAACCTTTAAGAGTGGACTAACACGGCTACCACACCTCTCTACTATTGTACAAAGAAAATGCCAAATATCATCATAATATATACATTATTTTAATGTTGCTCTTTCCTATTCTCTGTACCTATTCAAATAAAGATACATTGAATAGGAACTGATAATAAAATGGTTAATATCTGTATCGGCCTTACCTTTCGTGTTGTAGACTTCTCATTACACTATCTCAAAAAAACAAAAAAAGATATAGCGGGACTCTAAGAGGTACAAAGAAATGGAAAGGAACTGATAATGGGGGCGAAATGGCCCCCTTCTGAAGAAAGGTAAACAGGGTTTTTCAGCTTGTAGAAAATATGACTGAGGGGATATGATGGAAGTCTATACAATCATGAATGGAACAGGTAAATAAAGGGAATGATTGTTACTCTTTAAATAAGAACATAAGAGCAGCCATACTGGGTCAGACCAGTGGTCCACCTGGCCCACTATCCTGTTTCCAACACTGGCCAAGCCAGGTCACAAGTACCTGGCAGAACCCAGATTGTGGCAATATTCCATGCTACCAGTCTCGGGGCAAGCCGTGGCTTCCCTATGTCTGTCTCAATAGCAACAGACTTTTCCTCCAGGAACTTATTTAAACCTTTTTTTTTTTAAACCCAGATATGCTAACCACTGTTACTGCATTCTCTGGCAAAGAGTTCCATAGTTTAACTAGCACATGGGGACACTCCATGAAACTAATAGGTGGTTGTGGAATTGTGGAAATATTTTTGCCAAAGTATGTGGTTAAGCTCCTGAAGGAAATGTCCATAAACAGTTAGCCAGGACAAGCACTTGGAGGACATGTGTCCACTGTCTGTCACTGGGAGAGAGCAACAAGAAAATGATCTGGTGTTACTTAGGGGGGTATTCATCAACAGCGTTGGGGCCTTAACGCACATTAAGGGAATTAATGTGCTAAATTCTAAGAAGCCCATAGGTATAAAATAGGCTTCTTACCATGTGTTAATTCCCTTAATGCGCAGTAAGGCGTTAACGCTCGCACAAAGGCTCTGACGCTGCTTGATGAATACCTCCCTTAGTGACCTGCATGGACCACTGTTGGGAAGAGGATGCTGGGCTCAAAAGACCTTCCATGAGCACATCATAGGGCCATAGAGTGCTTTCCATAAAGGTAATGAACTGTTTCTGTATCTACCCTCCCAAACTAACACCCCTCCCCACCTCAAATTACCTCCAGATTAGCCATAAGCACCGCCATACTGAGAAAAGACCAAGGGTCCATCAAGCAACCCCCCTCCCCCGCCCCCCCCAAAAATAAAAAAAAATATATATATTTAGTAATGTTCAATGGACTTTTCCTTCAGGAATCAGTCCAAACCCCCCTTAAACTCCATAAGGCCAGCTACTGTCACTACATTCTCTGGTAACGAGTTCCAGAGTCCAACTACACGCTGAGTAAAGAAAAACTTTCTCCTATTTGTTTTAAATCTACCATATTATAGCTTCATCTTGTGTCCCCTGGTTCTATTATTTTTTTAAAGTGTAAACAAACGCTTCACATCTGTCTGCTCTGCTCTGCTCTGCTCATTATCATATCACCCCTCAGCCACCTTTTCTCCAAGCTGAAGATCCCTAACCGTCTTCGCCTTTCCTCATAGAGAAGTCGTTCCATTCCTTTTATCATTTTCGTCGCCCTTCTCTGCACCTTCTCCAATTCTTGTATATCTTTTTTGAGATGCGGCGACCAGAATTGGACCCACACAGCACAAGCACATCACACACAAGACAGACAAATACGCACAGGCAACACAGGTATCGGCAAGTGTGCATACCCACACGTGCGCAGATGGATTGGAAAGAATTTCTTGAGCCATGCTGTGCATTATTTCTCCACTTGTTTTTGCTTGCTGTGAGTTTTGTTCTTCTCTTTCTTGCAGATGTGAACAGGAAATGCTGGTGTTTCACTACAAAGGGAATGCATGCAGTGGGGCAGTCTGAGATTGTGGTTCTGCTGCAGTGTTTACCAGATGAGAAGTGTTTGCCCAGAGATATCTTCCAACACTTTGTGCAGCTTTATCGGGATGCTTTGGCAGGTAAGGAGGGATGATTTGCCAATGCATAAGGACATTGATTTGCATCCCTTTGTCATCTTTTTTTTTTTTTTTTTTTTTCAGAATCTAAGTGGCATATAGCCACGCTTGGGATGGAATGGGGTGGGTTGGTGGGATGGATATTGTGTTATCAAAGTGCCATTGTCTTGCAGTAAATTATATAAAGACGAAGAAAGTGAAACTTTAGCTGAGAAAGTGAGATTGTTGCTTTTTTTTTTAATTATTTTTGTTATTTTATTTTTATTTTCAAATGTGAACAATATTGTACAGAATAGCAATAAGATAAAGAAACCATAGCCGAATAGAAGGATCCAGTAGCTCACAGAGATGAACCATAGGATAAACTTGACAGATACAATACCAAGGAGAAAAAGAGGCACACTGTATAGAGCGGAGGTGTGGCCTAGTGGTAGTGGAGGAGTGGCCTAGTGGCTAGGGTGGTGGACTTTGGTCCTTAGGAACTGAGTTCGATTCCCACTTCAGGCACAGGCAGCTCCTTGTGACTCTGGGCAAGTCACTTAACCCTCCATTGCCCCATGAGCCTGCCATGAGTGGGAAAGCACAGGGTACAAATGTAACAAAATAAAATAAATAAGGATATAAATCTAAAAATAGTTTTACTACACTTGCCCTGCAGAGAAACTTGTTTGGTTTTAGCTCATACGTTTTTCAGTAGTAGTTTTGAGTTTGGTTACGTTCAGGTACAGTAAGTATACATTTTTTGTATCTTGTTGTTTGGTACGGATCTTAATGTCGTTAAATACTACCTTTTTTTCTGTTCCCAGGTACTGTGGTGGGCAACTTGGGTCACTCCTTTCTCAACCAGAGTTTTCTCGGTAGTAAAGAACACGGTGGCTTCCTTTATATTACGCCAACATATCAGTCTTTGCAAGATCTAGTGCTGCCCAGTGCTCCCTACCTCTTTGGCATTCTCATCCAGAAGTGGGAGACTCCCTGGGCCAAAGTATTTCCCATCCGACTAATGCTGAGACTTGGAGCTGAATACAGACGTGAGTAATATGTGTCCTCCACACACTTACTATGGGTCTGTAGGGAAAGGCAGTTCCATGGTTGAGTTGACGTGCTGATAATTACTGACTACATAAACACCCCAGACTACACACTTCCTGATTCAGATAGTCTGAAAATTCTTGGGGTTACAATTGACCGAAATCTCACACTTGAAAGCCATGCGAAAAATACAGCAAAGAAAATGTTCCACTCAATGTGGAAACTCAAAAGAATTAAACCTTTCTTCCCACGGGAAATATTCCGCAACTTGGTACAATCAATGGTGCTAAGCCACCTAGATTACTGCAATGCCATCTATGCCGGATGCAAAGAACAAATCATTAAGAAACTCCAAACTGCCCAAAACACAGCAGCCAGACTCATATTTGGAAAAACGAAATATGAAAGCGTCAAACCCCTAAGAGAAAAACTACACTGGCTCCCACTAAAAGAACGAATTGTGTTGCACCTTGGTCCACAAAATTGTTCATGGTGAAGCCCCGATCTATATGTCAGACCTTATAGACCTGCCAACTAGGAACACAAAAAGATCAGCACGTACATTCTTGAATCTCCACTACCCCAGCTGCAGAGGACTTAAATATAAATCCACATATGTGTCCAACTTCTCCTACCTTAACGCTATGGAACGCACTACCAAAGGCCATAAAAACAATACACGACCTAACAATCTTCCGAAAACTACTGAAAACTAACCTGTTCAAGAAGGCATACCATAATGATCCATCCTAAATACTAGACGACTAGAAACAACCGAACTCTATACACAAGAATGACAACCTTCGCTGCCACTAATGAAAGTTACGCAATACGCACTACTTCTTTATTTCTCATGCCAGAAATGAACTTTCTATAGTTGATTATCTAACTTATTTTATAATTCACTCTATCATTCAGGAACTTAAATGCAATACTACTTTGTATTCTACTTTACCATTTATGCGCCTTAATGCAATGTCACTTGTAATTCTTTATCCAGAAACGGCGATTGCCACTACGGCATAATGTAAGCCACATTGAGCCTGCAAATTGGTGGGAAAATGTGGGATACAAATGCAACAAATAAATAAATTGGTGGCCTCCAGTTTAAATGGATAAAGCCCGTGTATGTGCTCTCTTACAAGGAAGAAAGCACACCGCTACTCATAAAATGCTATTTAAGGGAGGGCTCGACAAAACCCGGGCGCCAGGTCACCATGCAACCTAGAAATTGCACCCTGGTTCCTGGAATTTCATACCCCCGAAAGATTATTTCTTTTCTCCTTTTGCAGCATTGCCTCTGAAACTGCTTTCCTGGCTCTGTACAGCGATCGGGCTCTCCACATTCCTGAGCCGCACTGTGCAGGAAGCTTGGGAATTCCCACGAGACTTCCCAAACTTCCTGCACAGTGCGGCTCAAGTATGTGGAGAGCCCGGAAAGCAGTTTCAGAGGCAGTGCTGGGAATAGAGAGGCAAAAGCTGATGACTATGAGAGAGAGAAACTTTTGTGAAGACGGGGCGGGCATGAGAGAGACTGACCCAGAAAGGATGGAGGGGGAGGGAGTGTGAGAGAGACTGATTGGGGGAAGGCTGGAGAGGAGAGAACATGAGAGAGACTGATTGGGGGATGGCTGGAGAGGAGGGAACGTGAGAGAGACTGACCGAGGGAAGGCTGGAGGGGATGGAGCCTGAGAGAGACTGACCGGAGAAGGCTGGAGAGGAGGGAACGTGAGAGAGACTGATTGGGGGAAGGCTGGAGAGGAGGGAGCATGAGAGAGACTGACCAGAGAAGGCTGGAGGTGAGGGGGCGTGAGAGAGGCTGACCCGGGGAAGGCTGGAGTGGAGGTGAGGAGGTGTGAGAGAGGCTGACCTGGAGGGAGGCTGGAGGAGGGGGCATGAGAGACTGACCCAGGGAAGGCTAGGGGGACACGAGAGAGTCTGGCTGGAGGGGGGGGGGGGGGGGGGAGATAGCATGAGAAAGAGAGATTTATGAGGACCTTAGCAGTTGCCTCTTTGCTTCACCTTTAGAGGCAGTGCTGTCACATAGTTGACAGCATGCTTTGGGAAAGAAGACTGTTGGTTTTGCCAGTGACTTGCAAAGGCACCTTGAGGAACTGATTTACTAAAGATTCTTTTCTCAGGGACATAGAATAGTTAAAGAGTAAATCGGTTTCAGAAAGAGCTACTGCTGATCTGGCAGAAGATTCCCATCCCTTTTCTTCTCCCCCCTCCCGTAAGAAAAAATAAAATTCACTGCAGACAGTGTTGGAGGGGTGAGGAAGGAGAGGTCTCAGCTGCTGGCTCCTAAGTTTGTGGGCTGGCTTCTAGATTTAATGAAAAATTGTTGAGGCCTGATTTAAGGCTTTTAATTTGTCATTCTACAGTGCCAGTAACATCCTTTCTACCTTTAATGCAGTGAGAATGCCCTATAGAGGTCAGTATGGCATGCCAAAGAAAAGAAAAACTATCGATTTAAAACAAACAGATTGCAATAGGTGCAGTGACACAAAACTGGTTAATATTTTATAGGAAGTCTGGTTTCATTGTGCCCTTTATTCCTTACTTCTTATTTTTGCTTGTGTATATGTGTGGTGTAATATGCCAGGACTTTGCTAGGTGATAAGACCTATTTGTCTCCTATTCAATAAAAATACTGAAGGCTAGTTTTTTTGTTTGTTTGTTTTTCTTGTTCCTAGTTTACCCTTGTCCACTTTTCAGTGTCCGGTTTCGGAAGCCGTTGTTCGGAGAGACTGGACACACGATTATGAATCTTCTTGCAGTGAGTGTCAGCCTTTTTCCGTTGATTCTTTTGTCTCATGTAGGGAGGGAGGGAGAACCTGGAGATTTAGTTCACTGTAATATTTTATTTGGATATAACTCATGCCTTTTATGTACATGTGTGTATGTATGTAGCAATTATACTTCTGTAGCGTCTCTCAAGATTGGCACGGATGGGTTATGCTCTCTGACCAGCAGATGGAGATAGAGAACCACTGACTTCTGAGAGCTCCTTTAGCTATGCTGTGTAGTCCCTAGAGAACCAGTTGTTCTCAGTCTCCAGCAGATGATGGACGTAGTAAGCCTGTGGAGTCCTGGTTGTGGTTGGCTTTAGTGGAGTCAGTTGTTTTGGGGAAATTTGATTTTGACTGGGAGTTGTCAGTCAAAGGCAAAAAAAAGAAGAAATTCCCTGTGCTATATATTTTCTGCACTGGACTGGGGCTGAGGTCCGGGTAGCCTGGTCCCCCTCCCTCTTCCCCCACACCCCTTTGGAGATTAGTTTGTGTGTCTCAGCTGACCTCTGCTTCACGGCAGATAGGCAGCCCGGAGTGCAGTGGAGTCTGCTTGATATCTTAGCCAGTAAAAAAAAAAAAAAAGACTCGAGTTGACCCTTTTTTGGTATTATTACCTTCTCTTCACAGTCCGTTGTTTTCTGGGTCATGATTTATGGAGGGTTGTTCTTTTCCTGGGTTCTGTGCAGCTCTTCAGCAATCTGGGTCTGGACGCACAGAAGGCAGGTAGCAGCGATGAGCTCCGACAAGCTCAAAAAGTATTCTACATGCTTATGGTGTGGGATAGATGTGGCAGGTGTTTGCAAATACTGTGCTGGCCACGGGAGTTCTGTTGCAGCAGGTGCTTGCTGCTCCGACCCTGTTGAAACAGAAAGACACCCGCAGGGACTTTGCTGAGGCAGGTGGCTCTGGTGATACTGACATGGTGGCAGTCCTGACTTCAGCGGGAACTGCTACTATTTTGAATTCAGCTGCGGTTAGTGAGCAGCCTCTGCAGCTGGAGTTAATGGGCCCGCGAGGAGGCCCTTCTGAAGCTGGTGCATCCCAGGATCCCTCCGGGGTGGAATTTTCCCCAGAGTTTACTTTGGTATATACAAGGCCTTCTTTATGTGCAAGTCAGGCGCCTCTGTCTCCTCTGTGGTGGAGCTGCGGGAGAATCTTCCTTCTCTTCTTCCTCCTTCCAAATGTCAGAAGAGGAGCTGGGAGGAGAAGGAGGATGTGGTAGAGGCTGTTTTCCTTGTTTCTGAGAATCCAATTCAATCTGGATTTCACCCCCTTCATTCAACTGAAATAGCCCTTGCTATAGTCTCCAATGATCTGTTCCTGGCCAGATCCAAAGGTCTCTATTCTATCCTCATCCTTCTCAATCTATCTGCTGCTTTTGACATTGTTGATCACAGCCTACTCCTTGATACGCTGTCCTCACTTGGATTTCAGGGCTTTGTTCTTTCCTGGTTTTCTTCTTATTTCTCCCAGCGTACCTTTAGTGTGTACTCTGGTGGATCCTCCTCTACTTCTATCCCACTGTCAGTTGGTGTACCTCAGGGATCTGTCCTGGGACCTCTTCTTTTCTCCATCTATACTTCTTCCCTTGGTACTCTGATCTCATCCCATGGTTTTCAGTATCATCTTTACGCTGATGACTCCCAGATCTACCTCTCCACACCAGAAATCTCAGCCAAAATCCAGGCCAAAGTATCAGCCTGCCTGTCTGACATTGCTGCCTGGATGTCTCACCGCCATCTGAAACTAAACATGACCAAGACTGAGCTTCTTATCTTTCCACCTAAACCAACCTCTCCTCTTCCCCCATTCTCTGTTTCTGTGGATAACACTCTCATCCTTCCTGTCTCATCAGCTCGTATTAGCCCTCTCCTCAAGTCACTTTACTGGCTCCCTATCCGTTTCCGAATACAGTTCAAACTCCTCTTATTGACTTATAAGTGCATTCACTCTGCAGCTCCTCAGTACCTCTCCACTCTCATCTCTCCCTACACTCCTTCCCGGGAACTCCGTTCACAGGGTAAATCTCTCTTATCTGCACCCTTCTCCTCCACTGCTAACTCCAGACTCCGTTCCTTTTATCTTGCTGCACCATATGCCTGGAATAGACTTCCTGAGCCGGTATGTCAAGCTCCATCTCTGGCCGTCTTCAAATCTAAGCTAAAAGCCCACCTTTTTGATGCTGCTTTTAACTCCTAACCCTTATTCACTTGTTCAGAACCCTTATTTTATCATCCTCACTTTAATATTCCCTTATCTCTTGTTTGTCCTGTTTGTCTGTCCTAATTAGATTGTAAACTTTGTTGCGCAGGGACTGTCTCTTCATGTTCAAGTGTACAGCGCTGTGTACGTCTAGTAGTGCTTTAGAAATGATAAGCAGTAGTAGTAATAGAGAGCGATGGGGTTCAGGTTTACTGTTTTCTGCTTGGCTATTTGACAGCTGGCTATCTGGGGATTGCACAACATAGCTATAGGTGTTCTCAAAAGTTGGTGTGTCTCAGTTTCCAGCTGTTTGTCAGAGTGCATAATCCATCTGTGCCAGTTTGGGACTAAAGGAAAGCAAATTATCAGGTAAGACCTAATTTACCCTTAACCTCTCTCAGTGAGCCACTTTAAATGCAAACCAAGTTTGAAAACTATACTATATCTTAATTCTTCACATTTACTGAATTGATCCAGTTTGTGCTTTAAAAACTCTACAGTATAACAGCTGAGCTCGTGGTCCTGAAATGCTATCTGTGAATTTTCAGCTATCAGATGAGCATTGCTGGTATGCAGCAAACTTGGGCAAGAAAGAAGTTCTCGCTGATCTCAGTAGGCTGGCATGGTCCTAGGAAGTAGCTGCAGCCATAGTTTATGGTTATTAAAATTTTCTACACCATTAAGCTTGAACACATCACAGTGGTTTACGATAAAAATTAATAAAAGTATTATATTAATAGACAGGATCTTTGTTTTCTAATAGGAAAGGCACAAACATTCACTCCAGATCCAAGCATACCAACAAATAAAAAATTTATAAAGCCCGGGTCATGTAGCCACCGCCTGATCTAAGCTGTCTAATCCAAATGCTGATGGAAAATAGTGGGATTTGAATAAATTTTCTGAAAGAACACTGTGCGTGAATTGCAGTAGGCAGTCTATTCCATAAGACAGGAACTAACTACTGACTATTCCTAGTGCCTGTGGGATGCCTAAAATAAACTTTTTGAATAGCAGAGTGATTTCTCATTACCTGCTTATACTGTTTTTATAATTATTTAAATCATTCTGTATTTGTAAAGGCAGAGGTGGTGATTGCTTACTGTATGATACAATTTCCCATTGAAGGATATTCTTTCCTCTTCTTTTATCATCACAAGGACTTCAGAAATTACCAATACACACTGCCTGTGGTCCAAGGGTTGGTGATGGAGATGGAAGTCAGAAAGACCAGCATTAAGATTCCCAGTAACAGATACAATGAGGTAACATGGTATAAATAAATACATGTAAATGAGTTTTTCATAACCTTTATAGAGTGAAATTGATTGCAGACAAAGTGGGTGTGGAAAACGTTCTCCGAGGAAGATCAGGCCTATCTATTCTCACAAGTGGCTAACGCAGACTTTGTTGATTGGTCTTGATCTTACGACAAGCATAAGAGCTTTGTGGAGCTCGAGACACACTCCACAGCGCATGCATGAGTGCCTTCCCACCAGCCGCGTGAACACGGTCACTAAGTTGCTTTTTTTTACTGTGGTGACAAGGTTCGGGCTAACATAATCATTGATCCCCCCTCGACGCATGGTGCGGGGTATGGAGAGATTCAGCACCCGAGAAGCTTTGGTGCCGAAAGGACCTCTGTCCTTCCATACACTGTTATACCAGCAGCCACCAGCTAGTATCGACCTCAACAGATCTGCAACCTGTCTCTCAACCAGAGTCCCAGCTTTTACCAATATTGGCCCTTGAGGAGCGCATCTGAGCCTTGTTTCCAGAGCTGCTTGATTGCCTTATGCAACTTGTCTCCCGTTGCGGCCTCACCTGGCCCTCAGCCTGCAGTGCGACGTCCAACACCGGTACCGCGTGCGGCCCTGGTGTCGACCGCCACCCAAGCAGGGTCCCTCTCGACGTTGGTGGAGGAAGCTTCGCCGGAGTTGAGACAGGAACCGACTCCTCGACGCCATTCTCGAGGCAGGCTCAGTCTTGACCCTCCCATAGAGAGGTTTTGTCTGACACCGATGAGGAGCGCTCATGGGAGTCTGAGGAAGATCCCAAGTACTTTTCCTCAGACAAGTCCTATGGGATACCCTCAACCTTCTCTTCCACCTGAAAGGAGAAAGTTTCCCCAGGAGACTCATTCGTTTTCATCTTTTGTAAAGGAAATGGATGATGTGCCCAGGATCAAGATGCTGAAGATCCTGGACTACACATCTCCTCCTAGGGAGGCTGTGACTATCCTTCTTCACAAGGTACTCCAGGAAGTCCTCGTTAGGAATTGGTAGTCCCCTCTGTCAGTCCCAGTACTGCCCAGAAAGATCAATTCCGTGTACTGGATCCACAGCACACCTGGATTTGATAAGCCTCAGTTGCCTCACAATTCCGTGATGGTGGAGTCTGCTCTCAAAAGAGCCAGGAGTTCCAGGGACTAAGCCTCAGTGCCCCCAGGTAGAGAAGCTAGAACCCTGGATTCTTTGGGAGAAAGATGTTCCAGGCCTCAATGCTCTTCTCCTGAATACAGTCCTACCAGCATTTCATGAGCTTCTATTTGCAAAACTCGGTACACAAGTTGATGGACCTGGCTGAGAAGCTCCCTGCGGAGCAAGCAGAGTCACTTTACCAGTTGGCCAAGCAGAGAAGGCATGTCGAAAGTACTTGGCCAGGAGCACTTATGACACTTTTGATGTGGCATCCAGGATCTCTGCCCAGAGTATAGCAATTCGCAGACTCCCGTGGCTACATGTTTCTGACTTAGAACATTCTGTTCAGCAGTGGTTGGCAGATGCCCCATGCCGGGAGAATAACCTTTTTTGGAGAGAAGGTTGAGAAGGTCACAGACCAAATAAAAAAAACATATTGATACCATCTCTTCTCTCTCCTGCCGGACACCTTCTACAACTACCTCTTCAGCTAGGAGGACTTTTGGCAAGCCAGGGAGAAGTCCCTGTTACTATCAGAGTTGTAGGTGCAACCCCTTGACTTGCCAGCCTGCTCAGGCTCAGCCCCAGCGCACTTGTTCACATCAACAGCATGTGCCTAAGGCCCCTGCTGCTCCTTAGGCAAGCAAGGGACGAGCTTTTGACTGGCTCCAGCACACCATAACCGCAGTAAAAGTGTCCGTCCCGGACAACTTGCCAGTTAGGGGGAGGCTAAACATTTTTCAAGAAAGATGGCCCCTTATAACCTCCGACCAGTGGATTTTTCAAATAGTCCGTCTCAGATATGCCCTCAGTTGGTATCAGAAACCTACAGATTGCCCACTGAGAGCTCTCTTGTTCAACTGTAAGCACAGAGGAACTCTCGGCCCTTCTGAAGGCCCAAGTGGTCGAGCCTGTTCCACCAGGGAAGGACAGGCAGGCATTCTATTCCAGGTACTTCCTTGTACAAAAGAAAATAGGAGGATGCGTCCCATCCTAGACCTAAGGACCCTGAACAACTTCCTGGACAAAGAAAAGTTCAGGATGGTTTCCCTGGGCACCCTTCTCCCCATGATTGATGAACATGATTGGCTATGCCGTCTGGACTTAAAGGATACATATACTCACATCCCGATACTTCCAGACCACTTCGATTTCGACTGTGAACACAACACTATCAGTACATCGTGTTGCCCTTTGGCCTCGCCTCAGCTCCCATGGTCTTCACCAAATGTCTAGTGGTAGTTGCAGTGTCGCTATGTAGACTGGGAGTCCATGTGTTCCCATATCTCGATAACTGGCTGATGAAGAGCACCCCGAGGCTGGTGCTCAGGATTCCATGCAGGTGACTATTCAGGTGCTTGAACTACTAGGGTTTGTTTTAAACTACCCCAAGTTCCACCTTTGTCCTGACCAGCGATTGGAGTTCATAGGAGGCTGCTCAATACACAGAAGGTTCAAACCTACCTCCTGGAGATGAGAGCAGACACTCTTGTTGCACTTACTTCCAGGATTCGAGTCTCTCCGCAAGTCACAGCTTGGCAGGTGTTGAGATTGTTGGGCCACATGGCTTCCAGAGTGTATGTTACACCCATGACATGTCTTCACATGAGATCAGTCCAATGGACCCTAGCTTCTCAGTGGTGTCAAGCCACGGGGAGCCTGGAAGATGTCATCCAAGTGTCCTCACACTTCCTTCAGTGGTGGACCATTCGATCCAATTTGACTCTGGGACTTCCATTCCAGATTCCTCAGCCACAAAAGGTGTTGAAGACGGATGCATCTCTCCTATGCAGGGGGGCTCATGTAGATGAGTTTCACACCCAAGGTGTTTGGTCCACTCAGGAAATTAATCTTCAGATCAATCTCCTGGAGCTCCAGGAGATCAGGAGCAGTCTAAAGGCTTTCAGAGATTTGCTCTCTTCAAATTGTGCAGCAGACTGAGTGCATTTGTAGGTAAGAAGGAGAAGCTTGAATTGAATGCGGTATCTGATCGGAAGCCAGTGAAGTGACCTGAGGAGAGGGGTGATATGAGTATATCGGTTCTGGCGGAATATGAGACGTGCAGCAGAGTTCTGAACAGATTGAAGGGGGGATAGATGGCTAAGTGGGAGGCCGGTGAGGAGTAAGTTGCAGTAGTCCAGGCGAGAGGTAATGAGAGCGTGGACGAGAGTTCGGGTGGTGTGTTCAGAGAGGAAAGGGTGAATTTTGCTGATGTTAAAGAGGAAGAAGCGACAGAATAAAAAGGACTTTGCTAAGTAGCGTATTTAACCCATAGAGAGTACTTTTCAGTGTGTGTTGGTAGCCGCAGTCCTGCATGGTGATTATTTTTAAAGGCATGCTCTCCGTAGAGCTTCCTTTTAAAGACCCTCTGGTTGCCTGTTTCATGGAGATTGTGTCCTACATACTTTGGAAATGCAGAATATGTGGGGAAAGCAATGCATTGGGACTTCAGAAAGATATTCTAGCTCATATTTCTGCCAGGTTGCCTTGCTTCCAGCTCTGCCACTTTTCCCCAGTCGGGAAAAATTTGTAATGGGCAAAATTTGTTTGTCTTTCAAGAAGAAGTACTGAAGCAGCCATACAAGTGGGTGACAGTATCTGATGGCACTGGAACGGACTGGCTCTTCTAGAGCTCTGAGCTAATTCAAAGATCTGAGCTTGTGTGGCACATCCTGCACACAGCAGGTCCTTTAATCTACTCAGTTTTGTGTTTTTGTGCTCTGTCAAACAGGTGTGAAAACAAAGTGCTCCCTCACAAGCTCTTGGAAGAGAATTCTTTGAATTTCTAAAATTGTCTGTTTCCCTCAACATTAATTTTCCTTTGTCATTACTGTAAAAAAAAAAAAAAGAAATAGAACAACAATTCATTACTGTTTTAGGTTTTATTTTGTTTTGTTTTTTTCTAAACATGGAGCTATGGTGCAGGTCAAACCAGGGTTCTGTTCCAGTCCTAGCTGTATCATAAAGATTGTGAGCAACAATAACTGTAAAATCTTTGTCATCTGCCTGAGACATGCCCACCATAACAGGTGCTACCAATGTGGAAGGATGTCCCTTTTCTTGTTCCACAAACAGGGTGAGGAATGTCTCCTGACAATGCGATTGCACAAAAGCCGACTGGCTCTGTACAGTCCAACAGATTCCCTATTGGTTAGTATCCTATGTTTTACGAATAAGCTAGTATCCCTCTGACCACAGAGTTAAACCCCGTCAGATTAGAGCCACTGGTACCATGATAACTTGAGTTTGTATCCCTGGAGAGCATCTCCTTGGTCCTCGCTCTGTACTTTTACTTTACCTAATTGCTTGTATCAGCCCTCAGTGAAAGGGCGATGCCTTCGGTCAAGCAGTACTGTGCAACCTGTCCATATGAACTGTTCAACTGTTACACAAATATATTAGCAGGTTGCCCCTCATCAGTACAATGGTTCTTGAAGACACTGGATTAACTCTGAGATGGAGTCTTCGACTTGGCTAGCTGGTTCAGTTCCTCTTTGTTGATGACGAAAACAAAGTTGCTTATCTGTGACAATGTGATCTGTAGACAGATGGGTTAATCAAACCATTCCATCCACTCCCCTGAGAGCTGATCGTGAGCTATAAACTGAGAAGACTGCTGCCTGTGGAGAAGGCTACACATGCTAAAGCTCTTGGACAGAGTGTTTTTTTCATTCTGGCACCATTGAATGATGTCACCCACTTGTATGTCAGGTTAGTCTTGCGGCCTATGGAGAGCAACTGCTACCATTAAAATGCTTTGCTTTATAAATCACTTATGAAAATTAATTTGATAACAGGGTGCTTAGGTTGTGAAGACACACGTTGCATCTTTTTATGAAGACACAAAGCAAATAAACCTCTCAATAGTATGTTACTGAAATTTATGCTATTGAAATTTATAAGGAGGAAAAGACTTCAGATGCTCAACCTTCTCTGTTAACGATTAGATTAACTGTACATGGTTGACGCCTACAATATCCAACATTGAAGGAGTTTTCTTCTTTGAAGTGGATATCGGGTGGATAACTGTGGTTAATCAACAATATACCATCTGTAATCTAAATCTTTTTATAAAGGCAACGTATACACCTATCTGACTAAAAGCCCACCTGAAAACTCCCACACAGAATTAGGCCTGTTCTGAGGCAGGAGTAACTTTGTGAGTGGTAGGTGCCAGTAAGAGTCAGGTCACATGCATTTTATAAAATTCATGCATAAGTGATGATCCCATATTGATTCTGCCCAGTCTCTGCTTCCAGGAACACCTATATCTGTCTCGCAGAAAAGTAAGAACTCTGTTTTCTGAGTGCCTGTGTTTTATGCATGTATTTGTTGGACAATCTTAAAACACCTACTTGAGCACATAAAACCCTATTGTATGCGCTTATAAAATTACTTCTATAAGGACTATTTCTGTGTTGGAACATTTGTTCAGCTCCATGTGTTTGCCATCAAGACATTAAACACCTCTTCCCTGAGAGCTGGTCGTCCCTAGACATGGACGTTTCTGACTTTTGGCGATTTTCGAAACCAAATGATGTCCATGTCAAAAGCCATTTGGTCATGGGAGGAGCCGGCATTTGTAGTGCACTGGTCCCCCTGACATGCCAGGACACCAACCGGGCACCCTAGGGGGCACTTCTAAAAATTTTTTTTAAATATACAAATAGCTCCCAGGTGCATAGCTCCCTTACCTTGTGTGCTGAGCCCCCCCCCCCCCCCCCCCCCAAAACCCACTACCCACAAATGTACACCACTACCATAGCCCTTACGGGTGAAGGGGGGGCACCTAGATGTGGGTACAGTGGGTTTGTGGTGGGTTTTGCAGGGCTCGCTGTTTCTCCACAAATGTAACAGGTAGGGGGGGTATGGACCTGAGTCCGCCTGTCTGAAGTGTACTGCAGTACCTACTAAAACTGCTCCTGGGACCTTCATGCGCTGTCATGGACCTGAGTATGACATCTGAGGCTGGCACATGGCTGGCACGACATATTTTTAAAGATGTTTTTTGAGGGCGGGAGGGGGTTAGTGACCGTTGGGGGAGTAACAGGAGGTCATCCCTGATTCTCTCTGGTGGTCATCTGGTCATTTCGGGCAGCTTTTTGTGCCTTAGTCATAAGAAAAACAGATCCGGGTGAAAACATCCAAGTGTTTGTCAGGGATGTCCTTGGGTTTTTTCGATTATAGGTCAAGAACGTCCAAGTGTTAGGCACGCCCAAGTCCCGCCTTCGCTACACCTCCAACATGCCCCCTTGAACTTTGGCTGTCCTTGCGACAAAGTGCAGTTGGAGACGTCCTAAATTGGGTTTCGATTATACTGATTTGGACATCCCTGGGAGAAGGACATCCATCTTCCGATATGTTGAAAGACGGATGTCCTTCTCTTTCAAAAATGAGCCCAATAGTAACATAGTAGATGATGGCAGGTAAAGACCTGTACGGTCCATCCAGTCTGCCCAACAAGATAAACTTATATGTGCTACTTTATATGTATACCTGACCTTGATTTGTCCTTGCCATTTTCAGGGCAGAGACTGTAGAAGTCTGCCCAGCACTAGCTTTGCTTCCCAATTGCCACCCAATCTCTGCTAACTTCTGTGGATCCATTCCTACTGAACAGGATTCCTTTGTGTTTATCCCATGCATTTTTTAATTCCGTTACCGTTTTCATCTCCATCACCTCCTGCGGGAGGGCATTCCAAGTATCCACCACCCTCTACGTGAAAAATACTTCCTGACATTTTTCCCGAGTCTGCTCCCCTTCAACTTCAATTCATGTCCTCTAGTAATACCGCCTTCCTGTCTTTGGGAAAGGTTTGTTTGCGGATTAATACCTTTCAAATATTTGAATGTCTGTATCATATCACCCCTGTCTCTGTTCCTCCAGGGTATACATGTTCAGATCAGTAAGTCTCTCCTCGTACTTGATTCAACAGCACAGATCCCAACAAGGGCCCCTTGTTTCAGGGGTTTGTGTACACTGAAGGAATCCATATGGATCCGATAGTGACCCCCCAGTACCAAGGGACCGATGCACAAATGTTGCCATTAAATACGGCAACTGCAAGTGAACTTAGTGATTTTGCTAACAGCAACTGGTGTGTACAAAGATGATGTCATACAAATGAGATGCACGTAAATTTATGTTTCAACGATTTTATTGAAGACAAATTAAACATACAATCTTTTATAATAGGCACATGATACCCACTCAGCCTGTACCCAGCAAACAAAACCTTAGTACCTAAGTATACATAACATCATCTTCAAACTTTTGAGTCCCCCCCTCCCCATCTTCCACCAGAGATCCACGTAAATTTAATGGCAACCTTTGTGCATCGGCCCCTGGAAGCACCTAGCGTATGCGCAGAACAGAACGAGTTCCCTTCTCCCTTCAGTCTGCTTCCCGATCACCCCCTCCCCCATCCCCCCCCCCCCCAGCCTGGTGCAGGGAGCCCTTCCAGTCTTTGCTTGGTTGATGTGCTTTTGTGTGTCGGCTGAGAAAGGGGAGGAGCTGCCTAAGCAGCAGCAGCAGAGCCCCGTCCTTGCTGCTCACGGGGGCCAGGTGCCTTCTGCACCCCCTCTGGCTTCCTTTGTCCTAGGTCAGAGCCTGATACAAGTGATGAGTGAGTACTGGGGGGGTCAGCCGACAGCTTCAGGACCCCAGCAATGTAATGGCTGTAGCAGATAGAGGGAGAGTGATGAAAGGAAAGGGCACTATATGCTTGTGACATCAGCTGCTGGCATAAGATGTACTTAGAGGGAGAGGCGGAGATTAGAGCATTTTAGGAAAAATCATTTCTGCTGGTGGATCCTAGCTGAGGAGAGAAATTGTAACTGCATGGGGCTCCTCCCCGACGGCTCCTGACCTGCCGTTAAATCTAGGATGTTTTCTGTGCATCACATGGAATGCTCACTATAATACTGATGAGCTCATTGTTAATACATTTGCGTGGGATTCTCAGTAACTGCTATGGCACATGACTAAAGCCACGCAAAACCCCTTTGTGCATTAGATGCTACATAATGTTTGCTTTAGACAGGCTTCAACCAGTCTAAACCAAACGTTGCAACCATGGCCTTGTGTGTTGGCCCCTAAGTAGTTAGAATAAAGAAAAGCATAATTTCACTAATGAAGCGTTCAGTTCTGGGTTACTGTATCTCAGAAAAGATATAGCGGAATTAGAAAAGGTTCAGTGACCAAAATGATAAAGGAGATGGAACTCCTTCCATATGAGGAAAGGCTAAAGAGGTTAGGGCTCTTCAGCTTGGAAAAGATGACGGCTGAGAGGAGATGTGATTGAGGTTTACAAAACTCTGATTGGTCAGAACGAGTAAAAGTGAATCAATTTTTTTTTACTCTTTCAAAAAAAAAAAAAAAAAAAACAACAACAAAAAACTAGGGAACACTAAATGAAGTTACATGGAAATACTTTAAATAAATAGAAGGAAATATTTTTTCACTCAACGAATAGTTAAGGTTTGGAACTCGTTGCTAGAGGTTGTGGTAACAGTGGCTAGTGTGTCTGGGTTTAAAAAAGGTTTGGACAAGTTCCTGGAGGAAAGGTCCATAGTCTGCTATTGAGACAAACATGGGGAAGCCACTGCTTGCCCTGGGATTGGTAGCATGGAATGTTGCTACTATTTGGGTTTCTGCAGGTACTTGTGACCTGGATTGGCCACTGTTGGAAACAGGATATTGGACTAGATGGACCATTGGTCTGATCTAGTATGGCTATTCTTATGTTCTTATGTGAACCATCTTCTTTCTGACCATAGTAACATAGTAGATGACGGCAGAAAAAGACCTGCACGGTCCATCCAGTCTGCCCAAGAAGATAAATTCATATGTGCTACTTTTTTTATTTGTACTGTCCTCTTCAGGGCACAGACCGTATAAGTCTGGCCAGCCCTATCCCCGCCTCCCAACCACCAACCCCGCCTCCCACCACCAGCTCTGGCACAGACCGTATAAGTCTGCCCAGCACTATCAACGCTGCCCAACCACCAGCCCCGGCACAGACCGTATAAGTCTGCCCAGCACTAGTCCCGCCTCCCAACCACCAGCCCCGACAGACCATATAAGTCTGCCCAGCACTAGCCCCGCCTCCCAACCACCAGCTCTGCCACCCATTCTAGGCTAAGCTCCTGAGGATCCCTTCCTTCTGCACAGGATTCCTTTATGTTTATCCCATGCATGTTTGAATTCCGTTACCGTTTTCATCTCCACCACCTTCCGCGGGAGGGCATTCCAAGCATCCACCACCCTCTCCGTGAAAAAATACTTCCTGACATTCTTCTTGAGTCTGCCCCCCTTCAATCTCATTTCATGCCCTCTCGTTCTACCGCCTTCCCATCTCCGGAAAAGGTTCGTTTGCGGATTAATACCTTTCAAATATTTGAACGTCTGTATCATATCACCCCTGTTCCTCCTTTCCTCCAGGGTATACATGTTCAGGTCCACAAGTCTCTCCTCATACGTCCAGAGCCCATACGCCATGCGCCCTCCCTGCCCATTTTCAAGTCCTTACTCAAAGCCCATCTCTTCTCCCTTGCTTTTGGCGCCTAACCACCCTCCCCATTCATGTTACCTACACTGACTACATAGTTTGTAACCTTTAGATTGTAACCTCTTTTGAGCAGGGACTGTCCTACCCCATGTTAAACTTGTACAGCGCTGCGTAACCCTGGCAGCGCTATAGAAATGCTAAGTAACTACTACTAACAGCGCTGTACAATTTAGTAGTAGTAGTAGAAACGCAAATCCCATACCATCCTCGTAGCTTTTCTTTGCACCGCTTCAATTCTTTTTACATCCTTAGCAAGATACGGCCTCTAAAGCTGAACACAATACTCCAGGTGGGGCCTCACCAACGACTTGTACAGGGCCATCAACACCTCTTTTCTTCTGCTGGTCACACCTCTCTCTATACAGCCTAGTAACCTTCTAGCTACGGCCAACGCCTTGTCACACTGTTTCATCGCCTTCAGATCCAAGGAAGTATAAGCTGTTTTAGTTTCTGAAGACTTTATTTGGACTTTATTTGGAAGGCTAAAAGATCACTGATTTACAGTTTTCACCCATAGTATAGACTGTACATGTGTCTGTTGCATTTGTTGAAAAGTTTAGGTCATGCTGAGGTTGCTGCATTTTCTCCTTGGTCACAGATGATGAAAGCCTTAAACAAGTCCAACGAGCATGTTCTGGCAGGTGGAGCATGCTTCAATGAGAAGGCAGACTCCCAGCTGGTCTGTGTGCAGAATGATGATGGGAACTATCAGACCCAGGCCATCAGTATTCATAACCAGCCACGGAAAGGTGAGCCATGGGTGATGTAGCCCAGCATACTTTTTGAGAATCACCATTTCCTTTTTCTCTTAACACACATTGGAATAACTACATTTTTGCATGCCCATCAATCTGCATCACACTTAATATGTAATTTTTTTTGCCTTTTTCTTTTCACTTTTCTCCCTATGATGGCTCTGCATAACAAAGTACAGCTTGCAGCAGGATATAAACCAATAAGCACCATTCTTAGACCAACCAGTCGGAGCTCAAAACTGTGAACAAAGTCCACCTAACACTCAGCTACTATAAACCAAAAATGTTTCCTCTTTGATATGTTAAAAACACTGTCAATCCAAAAGCCCCAGACTTGAGTTTCCAGAGTTGTTACTGCTTCATTTAGAATGTTAATTTCACACTCTCATGCTTTGTATTTTTCTATTTATATATTGTACATTGCTCTGGTTGTTACTTCAGAAAAATGGGTTGTAAGTGAGGGGTTCAGTTAAAATTGCTTTTCCAGAAGATAAATGGTCAAGGGCCAAGGTACCTTTAGTCATGGCTCCAGTTGTATCAACTGAGTCAAGCCTTGTATTCAGCAGGTAGGGAGGGGGCTGTTCATGTTCTCAGAAGTTTGACTAGTGCAGTTGTTGAGAATGCGTAACAGGGCATTTTCTGTTGTTGCTTCAACTCCCGGCATGCTGCGCCAGAGAGTGTAAAAAATTGTCCGTGTTAGATATTTGAGATTGGTAGATCTATGGTTATTTTTGCAAGCTTATGCAAATTATGCATAGTAACATAGTAGATGATGGCAGATAATGAGCTGTACAGTTCATCCAGTCAAGCGGCATTCTGTGTGGCTGGAATATTTCTAAGGATAAGGGTAGAAAAACTGGAATGATGGGTATGAGCTGATGTGGTTATTTGTTTGTTGATGTGTATTTATAAATCACTTGGGGGGGGGGGGGTGGTCCTTTTACAAAGGCGCACTAGTGTTTTTAGTGCACGCTAGAGATGCCCATAGAAATATATGGGCCTCTCTAATGTTTAGCGTGTGCGAAAAATGTAAGTGCGCCTTTGTAACTAGGTGTCTACTGGCAACGAAGAAATCCAAATAAATGCATGCATGATTTGGGTTTAGATGAAAAGTTATAGAGAGAGTGGGGAATAATTGAGTAAGTTATTTGTTATTTTCCTTGAAATAACCATAAAATATTAAAGGTTTTTGGTGTAAAATAGATTATTTTAACTTGGTGGGGGAGGAGATGAGATTTTCTGCATGACTCCCATGTATTACTCTGAATACTTCCTTCTGTAATGCTTTTATTGCCTTGCCCAATGCTTCTTCCTGACCTTGGATAGGCATTTTTATAGGTTATTAAAACTTACTATACCACTCAAGCTGACTCATAGATCTGGGCAGTTTACAATCTTAAAAACAAAAATTGAGAGATTAAAAGGAACTATAATATATGGATAGGACAGATACAGCACTCAGCAGTAAAAGACAAAGCACCGGCAAACAAAGAGAGAGAGTCAAGGGGAGGAGATAATCCAGAAAGGGAAGGAAAAGCTGGGATTAGGCAAGGAAAAGGAACAAACAGTGGAGATGGTACAATATACTCTCAACCCTCTTTAATCTTCCAAATTAAATGCCTGTTTAAATAACCAGGTTTTTAGGGCTTTCTTACAATTTTTAAATAAAATTCTGATTGAATAATAAGCGGAAGAGAGTCCAGCAAAAAGGAGCTTTGAAATAAAAAGCGTGATGGTGAGTTGATTCTAACTGGGCTTGTTTTGGATTTGGAAGAGCAAGACGGTGATCATTAATAGAGCGGAGTAGTCGTACAGGGGAATATAGAACAATAAGAGTTGATAGATAGTCTAGTAGACCAATCCTACGTGCTTTGAAAATGAGTGTAAGTAACTTGAAAAGGATGCATTTTTCTACAGGTAACCAATGAAGTTCTTGAAATGAGAGAGTAACATGGTTGAATTTTCATGCAAGCCAAATACTTAGCAGCTGTATTTTTTTATTAGTTAAAGCCTGCTACCTATATGTCGGTGTATTAGATTTAAAATGTACCTAATTTTCAAATCACTTTTTGGGATGAATGTGGAGGGGTTGGTGGATTTGCATTCAATCCCCTCTTTTGGAAGAAATCTTTGCTTTTATTGAACTCTAACATTAGGTTATCCTTCATTGAAGAATTAGGTTGAAATTGATTCTTGAGAATTCATTCCCTTTTCAGGGGGCACATTATTGGAATGCACTACCTGTGAATATCTATTTTTAGGAAGACGCTAAAGACCTGTTTATGCAGATGTTAGTTTTATAAGTTGTACTAATAAGCTAGTGTATACTAGCTTTGTGCCTTTGTAATTTTCTCACCACTGTTGAGACCTCTGTGAACCGTTGAGAATCCTGTTAGGAACAATGATCAGTATAAAAGACTACGAATAGAATAGAATAGAATAGAACTTATTATGGATTGTATCTCATCTCTAGCTCTGTCAGAGCTGATGTGGCAGAACATAATGAGGGTAATTTTTATAAACCAACCTGTATCCTGCTAGACCAGTCCAGACCTATGAGACTTGTGGGTTATGGCCCCCCATCTTCAGATGGAGACAGACTTGGAGTCAAAGACTTGAAGATTCCTATGACATCAGCTAAACAGGTGATACAACCAGGAGCATTCCAGTATTTCTCTGCCTCCAGCAGGTGATACAGATGGAGTGATTCAACAATAACTTTTTTTTTTCTCAGCTTTTGGTCCAGACTCCCTGAGCCTTTGGTTAAATCTTGCTGGGGCACTCCTTCCCAGGATCAGAGGTACGGCCAGACCAGTGGTTGAGGTAGAGGGCGGTTGTTAGTTCCTCCTTGGCACTCTGGAGTCTTGTCTTAACACAGTAACACAGACCTGTGGACTTTCACTCTGTGTGCTGGGCTGTGTTGGAGTCATACAGTAGGGATAAGTCCTTCCCCCCTGCCACCCTGGGGGCTATGATGGAAAAAAGGTATTGGGAGCTAGTGCTCTCCCCCCCCCCCTGGGCAGTACAGGTAAAAAAAAAAAAAAAAAAAAAAAAAGGCAGAGCAGTAGGCTGAAACACAGGCCTGTTGTAATTGGACCCAGGACAGCTGATTCTGCTTGGTCAGGGGCTGAGAGGTGTTCTCATATCTGCAGCTGTGCTAGAGCAGCACTGTCTGGAAGATGTTTTGTTACACAAGAAAGCTGCAAGAAGCATCCAGGATTCTCCCTAGGGGGCAGAAGCACATTCTTGGAGATGTCTTTTTTTTCTCTCACGGCTGATTTCTGTAGGAGCAGCATCCATTTTGTCCCCAGACCTTGTTTTAGACATATGATCCAAGGTAAATAGGTGTCCAGGGTCCCCCGTTCTTGTTGGAGGATGTTTGGTGGGCAAATGAGTTTTTTGAGGACAGGTTCTGAAGTCTGGATAGGTCTCTTCTGATGAGTAGGCATCCCTGGCAGTGCTCCTGTTTCATTGAGAGGAGTTGTCCTTCCTCATGAAACCAGGTGTTGCTGTTCCTTTTGAGTCTCTCTGCATTGGCAGAGCCTTCTTCAGAGGGGAGATCCTATCTAGAAGGGGTCTCCAAAGACTTTTCCCTTCCACAAGGCTCTGTCAAGTTTGGTGCTGAGGAAGTGGGAACTCATGGACTTGGTTTTCAAGGGGATGAGATTCATGAACACGCTTTATTCCTTTTTTAGGAATTACTCTAAGATGTTCAAAATCCCTAAGTTTGCAGAACTTGTTTTGTGCTAGAGATGATAATCTTTAGTCATGTTGACCAAAGACTGAGCAGTGAAAGTTGGAGAGGCCTCATGTGGAAACTTGCCCATGGGAGAATGTCAGAGTTGGAAGCCATTGTTCCCAACACTTGCATGTAATCCCATGCCTGGGGAGCAGACAAATGCAGCACACTGGACAACTGGGCACGAATCCTTTGGCGATGTACTTCCAGCGGGAAGACTTCCCCTCCTGTCCTGTGTATCGAATATCACCCTGAGATATTTGAGGGACTCTGTTGGTGACAGCCAGCTTTCCAGGTTGATGGTCCAACCCAGTGAATGAAGGAAACTTACTACCCTATCTGTCACTTGTACACTGTATTACCAGGAAAATGCACGGATTATCCAACCATCTAGGTAGGGATAAAACCCGGATACCCTCTCTTGGGAGAAAAGCCATCACCACTATCACCTTGGAGAAGGTGCACAGCGAGACCGAAAGGCACTGCCTGGAACTGTAAGTGCTATTCCAGTACCAAAAACCACAGGAAATGAGGCGGCCAAATCAGAATATGCAGATATGCCTCTTTGAGATCCAGAGAGGTTAAAAATTCTCCAGGAGCAATGGACAGCAAGATCTCCATGTGGAAATGCCTGACCTTGAGAGCTCTGTTTGCATGCTTGAGGTTGAGTAGCCGACTAATTGAACCACCCTTTTTGGGGACAATGAAATAGGTGGAATACTCACACTGCTCCCAAGCACACAAGGATGCTGAACGTTTTTTGGCCCATCAAAACCTTGGCAGGCTCCTTGCATGGGGATTCCAGATAAACATCCACTAGGAAACGAGCAAATTCTAGCTTGTAACTTTCTCTGACCAACTCTAAGACCCACTGGTCTGAAGTAATCTTGGTCCACTCCTCCATAAAGAGAGACAACCGTTTCCCCGATGTTGGCCTCAGAGGAATGGACCTGGAATCCATCATCAGGAAGAACGGAGGGCAGCTGCTGCCTGTGCAGTGAAGCCGAGAGATACCTGTCCCATTGAAAAGATTGCTGCTTTAGCAGAAATTGAGCCTGATTTGTCCAGCCTGTAATATCTCGTGTCCCAGAACCTGAATTTAGACTTTGAAAAAAACGGAAGACTTTGGTTTGTCTTCTGGTAAACGCTGCCCTTTGCAATCTCCCAGATCCTTCATTATCTTTTCCAAGTCCTCCCCAAAAAGGAGCTTACCACAAAATGGAAGCCTAGCGAGCTATAACTTGGAGGCCACATCTGTAGCCCAGTACCGAAGCTACAGCCACCGCCTAGCAGTGACCGCCAAAGAGATCTCCTTAGCGTATACCCTGAGATCATATGGCAGATCTGCCAAGTAAGCCAGATTGTCCTCCAAAGAGGGCATCGATTTGAATCAAGTCCTTCACTGAGGAAGCCTTCTGATCCCAACTCAGGCAAGCATGGCCTGCAAGCATAATGCTGCGACCTTGAAGGATGCCTAAAGAGAGGCCTCCAGTCTCCTGTCTTGGGTATCCTTGAGAGCAGTACCAGCAGGGTAGTTTTCGTGTGACTGCAGTGACCAAAGAATTTACCTTAGGTAGCCTCAGTAACTCCAACTCCTCCACTGGGAGCAGGTAAAGCTGAGTCTTGGCCTGAACCACTTTCAGCCCTGCCTCCGGAGTGTCCCATTGCCCTGAAATATGAACTTTCATGGCACCATAAAAATGGAAGGTCCACAAAGGTCGTTTGATACCCGATATCATGGGGTAAGAGTCAGCCTCTGAAGCTAGGGGTGACTCCTTCCTAAACAACATGATCACCGTGGTATCCTCCTCCTCAGGTGGTAGTTCCCCTTCCTCTAAGGGATCCGCAAGGGAGGGGCATGAGTCCTCCGATAGGGGAATGTCCAAAGTACGATCTGAGAAGACAGAGACCTCATCCAGGTCTATGTGGACCTCTAATTGTCCCCGTTTAGGCTGTTGTGCCGCAGTGGCCCCCTGGAGAGCGGAAGAAGGCTGAGAAGACATAGGCCACTTAATCAAATTGACCTGGTTCGTTAACAGCAAGAATGGCAAAACCGCAGAAGCTGCCACCATTCAAACCAGCTCCCCCAACCTCCATTTCAACACTCCCACTAAGACTCTTTGCTGTGTGAGGGGAATCCCGAAGACAGCTGCTCAGGAGGAGAGCTTGTCAGTGCATCAAAGATGGTGGCTGCTGATGCGCGGGTTGAGGAAAGCACCGCGGAGCCTGCCAAAACCACCTCCAACAATCCATCTGATCCCCTGGGCTGATGTGCGCCAAAACTGTGGTTGTGTTTGCCAGAGGGCGTCTGTGAGAAGAGGTGTGATTACAAACACTGCAGCTGCCCAACACTGCTCTCCAGCTCCCACACGAGGAGCAGCGTTTTACTGCCTTGATGGGAGCGGCCATAACCAAGAACAGCAAGTACTCAGTCTCCAGAGGAGGAGGATGCACTGGTTATGTCCATCCACCTGCTAGATAGAGAGAATACTGGAAATGAGACTCCTGAACACAGGATACTATATGGCAAAGCTCTCTATCTCCACCTGCTGGTAGATGGGCATAACACAGTGTTTCTGGATTGATCTGTGGGATGCCATGGAAATTAAGGAATTGAATGGGGCTCCTTTCATTTACTGAGCAGGAATCGCTAGCACGGCTTTGTAAAATAAGCCCTGAATTACAATACTTAGCATATAGTCTAATATGGGAAAAAAAGCATAATAAAAGCAAAATAAACATAGTAAAACAACAAAACAAAACTGATTGGAGATTACCTAATCAGTGCAGAAAAGGCACATTCATAAGGCTTATGATGTCGAACTTGCTGCACTGTGGGGACCTTCAGCAATCGCTGATCCTCCGAACACAAGGTTCCAGGTGGATGGTACACGTGCAGAAGAGCCGCATCAGCAACAGTGGCATCATCATGTATTATTTTGTTTGCTATAGTTGAAATCTTAAAATTGCATTGGCTACCAATTATTTTGGCACATCAAGGATTGTAAGATCGGCATGTTATGCACAAAATGATTAGCACCAACCAGAGCGGAGGAGTGGCCTAGTGGTTAGGGTGGTGGACTTTGGTCCTGGGGAACTGAGAAACTGAGTTCGATTCCCACTTCAGGCACAGGCAGCTCCTTATGTCTCTGGGCAAGTCACTTAACCCTCCATTGCCCCATGTAAGCCGCATTGAGCCTGCCATGAGTGGGAAAGCGCAGGGTACAAATGTAACAAAAATAAAATAGATACTATTGGAGATTCTACATGGAATGTTGCTACTATTGGAGATTCTACATGGAATGTTGCTACTATTGGAGATTCTACATGGAATGTTGCTATTCCACTAGCAACATTCCATGTAGAAGGCTGCGCAGGCTTCTGTTTCTGTGAGTCTGACGTCCTGCACGTACTCACAGAAGCAGAAGCCTGCGCGGCCACATTGGTGATCTGCAAGGGCCGACGTCTACATGGAATGTTGCTAGTGGAATAGCAACATTCCATGTAGAATCTCAAATAGTAGCAACAGTGGAGGAGTGGCCTAGTGGTTAGGGTGGTGGACTTTGATCCTGGGGAACTGAGGAACTGAGTTCGATTCCCACTTCAGGCACAGGCAGCTTCTTGTGACTCTGGACAAGTCACTTAACCCTCCATTGCCCCATGTAAGCCGCATTGAGCCTGCCATGAGTGGGAAAGCGCGGGAAACAAATGTAACAAAAATAAAATAGATACTATTGGAGATTCTACATGGAATGTTGCTACTATTGGAGATTCTACATGGAATGTTGCTATTCCACTAGCAACATTCCATGTAGAAGGCCGTGCAAGGCTTCTGTTTCTGTGAGTCTGACATCCTGCACATACGTGCAGGATGTCAGACTCACAGAAGCAGAAGCCTGCGCGGCCACATTGGTGATCTGCAAGGGCCGACTTCTAGTGGAATAGCAACATTCCATGTAGAATCTCAAATAGTAGCAACAGTGGAGGAGTGGCCTAGTGCTTAGGGTGGTGGACTTTGGTCCTGGGGAACTGAGGAACTGAGTTGGATTCCCACTTCAGGCACAGGCAGCTCCTTGTGACTCTGGGCAAGTCACTTAACCCTCCATTGTCCCCATGTAAGCCGCATTGAGCCTGTCATGAGTGGGAAAGCGCAGGGTACAAATGTAACAACAATAAAATAGATACTATTGGAGATTCTACATGGAATGTTGCTACTATTGGAGATTCTACATGGAATGTTGCTACTATTGGAGATTCTACACGGAATGTTGCTATTCCACTAGCAACATTCCATGTAGAATGCTGCGCAGGCTTCTGTTTCTGTGAGTCTGACGTCCTGCACGTATGTGCAGGACGTCAGACTCACAGGAGCAGAAGCCTGTGCGGCCACATTGGTGATCCGCAAGGGCCGACTTCTACATGGAATGTTGCTAGTGGAATACCAACATTCCATGTAGAATCTCAAATAGTAGCAACAGTGGAGGAGTGGCCTAGTGGTTAGGGTGGTGGACTTTGGTCCTGGGGAACTGAGGAACTGAGTTTGATTCCAATTTCAGGCACAGGCAGCTCCTTGTGACTCTGGGCAAGTCACTTAACCCTCCACTGCCCCATGTAAGCTGCATTGAACCTGCCATGAGTGGGAAAGCGCGGGGTACAAATGTAATAAATAAAAAAAAAACATGAGCAGCTGCATTCTGTCAACCTGGAGTGGCTTCAGAAGTGTAGAGGGGACCCCCACAAATAAATCATTACATTGGTCCAGATAAGTGCCTGAAATATAGTACAAAGGTTCTCAAAACTTAGAAGTGGCTCAAGGCATCGCAAAATTTGTAATTTTTTAAAATACTGTTTTTACAATATAAATAACTTGATTTGTCTGACAACTGCAAATTGAGTAGTAAGAATACATTTGAAGCTGCAAATGTTCTTTTCCCTAAGGTTTATTTTTGCCATTGGTCTAGCACTGGATCCTTTTGGAAAATATCTCCTTCCCCACATCCTCACTGAACTCTCCTGTAAATCAGCTGGCCAAGAGCGGAAAGAAGGCCTCTTGGTCCTGAAAACATTTCTTAGAGATAAGAGCAGCCCTGAGCCTGCTGATGGATAATAGTAACCTTTTAATTTGAGTCTGTGATAGTTTTTATATTAGGGATGTGTTGCCCTTTTGAGAGAATTCGCTGTTCTGATCACTCATAGTGTTTTCCTAGTCCTGCCTATAAGTAATATAGCTCTTAAACGCTTGCTGTAAGCTACACGTTTAAACTACTGAGGTTATAAAAAGCCTTACCATTTCTGCTTCTTGTTGCAGTGACTGGGGCCAGCTTCTTCGTGTTCAGTGGAGCTTTAAAGTCCTCATCAGGATACCTTGCCAAATCCAGTATTGTGGAAGGTAATTAAACGTTATAATTTATGCTGTTTTTTTTCTTTCTCAGAACTATAGGGCAAAGGGTGTATTCTTATATTAATATGCAAGCATCACTAAAGTGAGAGTCGCCAGAGGAACACTGAGTTTCAACATCTCAAACAAACAAACAAAAAAAAAAAAGGACTGGAAATATGCCAGAATTGTGAAGGAGCTCATGTTAGGTTTGCCTTTGATTAGATGAAGACGCACAGCAGCCTTAAAATCCAGGTGCCCACATGAACAGATATATGGAAAAGCCACAGAACAGGTTAAAGTGAAGAAAACCACAAGAATATTGCATTTCCAATCCAACAAAGGACAAATGTCGGTGATTTGTGCAGGCAAAAAGCACTTTACCCATGTGAAATTACATTCCAACTTCTCCTTCCTAGGCAGCCAACTCTGGAATACCCTCCCCAGACCAATCTGATCACTCAATGACCATCTGCCCTTCCGGAAATCACTAAAAACCCATCTGTTCAGGCAAGCCTACCCAAACAACCCAGATTAATTCCTATGTAGCTATCTATCCATCACATATTCAGGAGTCAACGATAATGACCTAGACTACATCTCCCACCACATCTCCCCTGCCTATCCCTTGCTCTATCCCCTCCCCTAAAGCTCACCTACCCTTGCTCTCACCTCTCCTACTCCCTTCACTCTTGCCCATCCCCTTCCGCCTCATCTACCCCTCCAATTGCTCACTTACCCGTGCTCATCCTTGCTTCTCTACATTCTTATCTCTTTTATTACTCCGATAACGCCCAGCTTATTTCTCTTCATCAATACTTTGTAATCCCAATTACTATGTAAGCCGCATTGAACCTGCTTTGAGTGGGAAAGCACGGGGTACAAATGTAATAAATAAATAAATTCCTGAAAATTACTCATCATTAATGCATAAAAATTCTTGCATTGTTCCACATTGAGCTGCCAGTCCCTGGGGCGTTTAGACTTGAGGAGAAGTTCTTCCATAAACTTGATTCTTTTTTTTTTTTTTTAATAGAGATCTACACGTGTACATTTCAAGTAAACATTTACCTATACAAAAACCAGATACAATTGATTGTGTATACTTTATAAATGCTGCATTATTCTCAGTTTACACATACATGAGCTTTGAAAATTGGTACAAATCCTCCAGTTACAAAAATATGTGCAGTTTTTGTCCCGGTGCTTACAGTGCAAAATTCTTTCTCAGTGTTATTCATTTTCCTTGTGGCTACTGTTAACGAGAGAAAATGGAAAGGAAAAAGTCAATCATACCCTCTGCCCCTGTGCAAGAGTGAGGCAGGTTCAAGACTTTGTCAGACCACTCTTGATGGCTTTGTGACACCTATTTCAGATGTTGGAGCTTCAGTGCAGGAGATTGGCAGTGGAGTTGCCATGGCTAGTGATCTTGACTGTTAAGTTCAGTTTTAAAGTAGTATCTGCAGGTGTGATGGGATCTCTTTTGGCTGTGGGAGCCATATTGATCAGAACTTAGTGCAGATAGTTCAAAACACGGCAGTTTGTATCCTTTCCTATGCGTGTCAATTCAATCATATTACTCCTTTATTGAAACATTCATTGGCTCCCTCTTAATTTTCGCATTGATCATAAAATTCTAACAAAGACTTACAAACCCCACCACCGGGGAATCCCATCCTATCTTGCCACTCTGATCAATCTATATAGGCCCCTTCTTCGGACGGCTTTGGACCACTTCCTTACAGATCCTCCTTTATCTTGTGCTAAGCTGGAGTTTACCCACCATTCAGCTTTCTTTGGTTGGGCTCCTTCCTTCCTTTTTCAGCAGTAGCTCAAGGTGAGTTACATTCAGGTATACTGGGTATTTCTCACAATCTAATTTTGTACCTGAGGCAATTGAGGGTTAAGTGACTTGCCCAAGATCACAAGGAGTAGCAGTGGGATTTGAACCGGCCACCTCTGGATGTCAAGACTGGTGCTCTAACCACTAGGCTACTCCTTCACTCCCTTACTAGCTAGCTGCTACTCACTATAGTTTAGCTGCCACCTTTTGCCATTCCTTTCTTTACTTTCCACTGTCCAGTGCATTATATTGGAGTTCCTTTCTTTTCCCTAAAGTATGTACACAGTTCTGAAGGGCTTTTGCAGATTGCCCACTTGGTCTGCTGCCCACTTGGTCTGCTGTTCTTCCCTTGCTAGTCATTGCAGGCTTGACGTGGCAGCGCTAGACATTCCAGATATGATGTGGCAGCGCGTGTGGCCACGATCTGTGAAGCATTGTTTCAGTCTTCTGAGGTTGTAGTACCCCGTCCCAATTGAGGGACTGCTTTCCATAGCATCCCACAGATCAATCCAGAGACTTGTGGGATGTACCAAAGTAAAATTAGTCATTACCTGATAATTTTCTTTCTATTAGTCTCAACAGATCAATCCGGAGGCCCACCCTTTGTTCTGGTTGTTTCATCAGATTCCTATGTTTGATTTTGGCTACAACCCACCCCCCCCCCCACCAAAAAAAAAAAAACCCAAAACAAGTAAAAAGGAAATCTGTTACTCTCCTGCAGGAACGGTTGAGGAGCCTACATGGGTTTTATGCAGGCAGGAGAGTACTTACTGTCGCTCCCCTACAGTCTGTTAGGGTTCCCTAGCTTTCAGAAGTACACACTTTGACCAACCAATGTCACTTTCTTTGTAGGAGTTGAATTTGGCACCATCCAATCCATAGCATCTGGACTGTTATCCAGGAGAAATGCTCAGTGCCAGCTGGAGCTTATTTGTAGGTACTTGGGCATATGGTGGGAGCTGTTCATGCCATTCTTCTAGCTCACCTGAAAATGCGGCATCCTCAGTGGGATCATATTTCAGTGGAATTGATGTTCCTAACCTCTTTCCAGTATTCTGTATCAACCTTCTCAGCTTCATTTGCTGTTAGTGATGGATGCACCATGCTCCTATGCTGTTCCTAATAGTTATCACTTCGGCTAGGAGAGTTAGAGAACTTCAGGCTTTGGTAATGTACAAGCTGTGTATCCAATTCCATCGTCACAAAATTGTCCTTTGGACACATTGCAAGATTTTACCTAAGGGTATCGTGCCTCCACACCTGAAAGTGTCCTGTCAGAATCTTATCAAAACAAAAGACCTTCATACTCTAGAAGATTGTAAACTGACTCTCACCTGCTACTTAGAGAACTGTATCCTTGAGAAAGTCGATCCAGTTGTTCATTTATTTTAATCCAAATAGGATTGGTGTACCAGTTATGTAAAGAACTCTGGTAAACAGGTTAGCCTCTTGTATATAGTTTTGCTATGAGCAAGTGGTTATTCCTCCCAGCTTCAAAGTCAAGTCTCCTGTGGCATTCCTAGGCTGCCTGACACCCGGGGTGGATCGCCAATGCGTCCCCCCCCTCCGGGCGAAATTACACCCACCCCCCGGTGCATTTTTACTTGCTGGGGGGGGGGGTGCCGCGCACCTGTTGGCCGAGTCCGCTCGTTCCCTCCCTGCTGCTCCCTCTGCCCCGGAACAGGAACCTGTTCCGGGGCAGAGGGAGCAGCAGGGAGAGAATGAGCGGACTCGGCCAACAGGCGCGCGGCACCCCCCCCCCCCCCCCCCCACAGCGGCGTGCACCCGGGGCAGACGGCCCCCCCCCCCCCCCTTGGTATGCCACTGCAAGTCTCATCAGATCAGAGCTACTGCAGCATTGGGTAGCCCTCATGAAATCTGCCTCTGAATACTGTCTGCAAGGCAGCTACCTGGGCCTCTTTATACTTTCACTGTGCATTACTGTTTGGACCAGGCTTCAGCACAGGATAGTGTTTTCAGTTAAATGGCGCTGCCCAATCTGTCCTTATGATCTAACAACTCTCGCAGGATGCCCAAAAGACTAAGACAACATTGACCTGAGTAACCCTGATCTTGGAAGTTGCCCACTTGATACTAGGATTGATGAGGCACACAATTCCTCCCACCTCCCTAAGAGTTGCTTGAATGTTTTGAGCTTTGAAATTTATATTTTTGAGAAGACCATTGTGTTCGAGAAGGGCTGTATATTATCAGAACTTTCCACTGAGCAGTTCATCTCGGTGCACTCAGATGATGTCACCCACTTGTGTGTCCTTAGCAATTCTGCTGTCTATTTAAAACATCTGTTACAGGTGAGCAACCTTACTTGAGCTGGTCCTAGGGCAGGGCAACAAACATTGGATTCCATTATTCAGGATATCTCTGAAGATAGATTGAATCAAGAACACACGAAAGGCATGACATAAGAAGCTACTTAGTTACGTTTCTTCTTTAACTGGACCCTTACTGGATGTTTAGATTATACTTTTTGGCATGAAGTTGTTTTGTCCTTGGAGCAAGCTTCTTTTTGAGGTTTTTTTTTTAAGTGTGTGAGATTGTGTTCTGGCAGAGATCAGCGTCAGAGTTTTCTGGAATTGGCTCGCAGGTGGGCAGTGATGTAGTACTTTCTGAGAAATAGCTCCTACAACACCTACTTTTTATTTCTTCTTTAAATGACTCTGCTGCTTTTCTTTTTTTCTTGGCCTCTTTTCAACTCAGTGTCCGAGCTCGAATGTGTGTATATGCTAAGAATTTTTTCTACATTACCCTTTGTTTATGAATTGCAGTTTTCCTTGTTGAAGCTTCCTTGGTCTTCCCTTAAGTTGTCTTGAAACATTTCCTTTAAATTACGTATATACATTTTAATAAGGGTCAAACCACAACTAGTATGGTAGGGACCTTTATCCTAAAGAATAGGAAGATCAGTAGCAGGCTCAGATGGAACATTTGAATTTGGGTAAGAATTGGTACCTGGTGGGTTTTAGTAACACATTCCATCCGTGCAGCTTCCACAGTGCAGGGGAGCCCAGTCAGGAAGGGGGGGACCCAGTGACTTTGCACTGTGAGAACAGAGGCAGAATGCGGCAGAAATTGTTTTTAAAGACGTTCTGCGTTATCTCCTGCTGGCTTTTTTTTTATAATTCAAGTACTTGTGGCTTGTTCCTGCCCTCCCCCCCCCCCCCCCAAGAGACAGAGAAGCACATCACAGCTAGTGGGAGACAAGGACTTATGCGCTTTTCTGGTTCTTGGAGGGACATAGAATGTAGTACTTGGTGCATTGGAGAAAACTGATAGGAAGTGGTGTGGCAACTTTTTATAAAATAGACAAAATTTCAGCGAATAATCTTATAAATAACAAAATATCGAGCTGAAGATTCTTTGAAAACTCCTCACTGTGAGACACAAAAAAAAGTTTTGTAAAAGGGAGTTTTTTGACCAATGATAATATTGGAGTCCATGTAGAGCTGGTATTGTGAAATTTTGTCTGCTGCCGAGTGAGGACTTGTGAGGTCTTTTCCTCCTCCAATAATATAAAAAAAATCTCTTCAAAAATTTGAAAACTGAAAAGAAATTGAAAACTCACTGTGAGATTTATTTAAACCTCAAAGAATATTCAGCTCGATATTTTGTGACTTTTTATAAAAACAATGTTTGCTACTCTTTACTTCCTGAAACTTAAAGGCAGCAGGAAGGAAAGAGCACCCCCCCCTCGCCCCAAGCCACAGAGCCCCAGATTTTAAATTTTCACCACTGCAATAACCTGTCTTAAAGGAATAGGTGGTGTGTATGTTATGGTGAAAATTAGACCCGAATAAATTGTTTCTTCCCTCTTGCTCTGTAGACCTGGAAATAATTGTCTTTTATAACTTCTTGGGTTTTTTCCCAGATGGAGTTATGGTCCAGATCACTACTGAGAGCATGGATGCCCTGAGGCAGGCCCTGAGGGAGATGAAAGACTTCACAATCACCTGTGGCAAAGTGGATGCTGAGGAGCCTCAGGAGCAGGTTTATATACAGTGGGTGGACGACGACAAAGTCTTCAACAAGGGGTAAATAAATGTGGAATTTTCTGGGAAAGTGTGCTCTGTGTGTCTATAATTTGGTTATTCTACATATGCTGTCTCTGACCTCATGTGCAACTTTCTTCAAATCAATCACCTTACTTTCTAATTTTTCCTACTTTCTTACTCATCTATATGTTATAACTTTGCCTTACCCTTCACTACCATTTATAATGTTCTAGTACATATTGTGTTGTCATTGCAAGTAGTATACCATGCCATACTTTGTATAGTTGTTCGAATATTTTTACTGCTCTAATTGCCTATTGCTCATGTTTGATCTATTCTTACAGTACACTGCCTTGAGTGATTTCCTTCAAAAAGGCGGTAAATAAATCCTAATAAATATGCTGCGAGCAGCTTTGTGATTGGTGGCTGAAATATGTAGTTTTGTCTACATTTCAAATTTTCCAGTGAGCTGTCTTTTTTTTTTTTTTTCCATCAGTCTTATTATGGATTAACCTTCAAGAATAGCAAAGAGAATGTCCTCCCAAACTGAGGAAAAGAGTTCGGCCTTAATAGTTAGAGTAATGGAGTAAGAACCAGGGTAGCCAGGATTCAAATCCTCCTTTAGCCACTGACACTCCTTGTGATCCTGGGGCAAGTCATTTTTATCTTCTGTTACTTCAGGTACCCATTTAGACTGTAAGCTTGTTGGAGAAAGGATCTATTCAGGTAGAATATCACCACTGGACAGCACTGTGTACATTCAGCAACACTGGAGAAATTAGTATTTAAAACAAATGGGAAAGCATGTGGCTGGTTCCATTGGCTTAGTGAAACATAACGAAGCACGCCTCCGGGGAAGTGACATTAGATCCCTGATTCTGATACATCTCACTTGCAACATCTCTTCGTGTGTTTTGCATTTACACCCTAGGAGTGTCTAGGGGGAAATATGAATAGGTATATTACCGCCTTGTACTAGCCCCCCTTTTTTTGTGTGTGGCTTCATCGGTAGCTGGTGTTTCCACTGCCCATTTATGATAGTATGCTACAGTTTTATTTTCATGTGACTTTGTTTTGATATATACGTTTGGACAAGTGTCTGGAATACATTTTATTTATTTATTTGTTGCATTTGTATCCCACATTTTCCCACCTATTTGCAGGCTCAATGTGGCTTACATATAACCTTAAAAGCATTCACCAATACCGGTATGAACAAATGCAAGGTAATGACAGGTAGAATAAGGTTCGTATGTGGATGGATGCGTTGGGGAATTGTAGAGAGGAAGAGTTATGACTATTGCTAGCTATAGTTTCAAGAGAGGAAGAGTTATTTTGTGTTTATACCGGGCCTTGGTTTCGTTGGGTCGGTAGGGTATGCCTTGTTGAACAGATTCGTTTTGAGTAATTTCCGGAAGTTTAGGTGGTCGTACGTTGTTTTCAGGGCTGTTGGTATTGTGTTCCATAGTTGTGTGCTTGTATTGGAAAAGCTGGAGGCATAGGTTAGCAGCTTCATTAAAGCTTAGTAATAGGAGTGAGTAATGGACGAGAGCGATCTCGGGATTTATCAGGTGCTTCTTCCAAGTGATCTGTGTTGTCCAGACAGGATTTTGGCCTTGATAAGAGTATTCCTCTGCACCCAGCATGACACTTAGCCTTGTGTCACTAACTTTTGCAGGAGGGGGCCTCTTTCTGCAGTGCTGTGTTGGACAGCAGTGTTCCTTCTAAAGTGCCTGTGTGGCCGTGCACACCGCACCTCCAGCCGTGCACTTCCTGGGCAAAAATTGGAGCGATTGCCATCGCCACCTGGTTCACTCGTCTGTACAATGAGCATGCTCGGACCTCATGGGCAGGCAGGTACTTGTACTGATCTTATGATGAACGAGATCAGCGTAAGGACATTCCTGCCTGCGAGTTTCAAGCATGTCCATGGTGCAGGCACAGAGGAGAACTCCAAGAAGCAGCAGCACAAGCTTTTGCTGTCCTACTAAGGCACAGGAGGGTCCATGCTGTGCTGGAGAAGAACAGCAGCAAAAGACCTTTGCTGGGAGGGGAGGAGAACAGCAGGAGGCACAGAGACTGGGAGAGCTAGTGAGGATTGGATGAGTGGTTGAGCGGGAACTCAAATTTGGGAGGAGAAAGGGGGACTGGAGCGAGAATGAGGTCTGAGAGCAGGACCATGGAGGTTGGGAGTAGGGGAGAATGGAATGGGGGAGAAAGGACCTGGGCAAGAGAGAGCAGGGACTATGCCTCCAGCTTTTCCTATACAAGCACACAACTATGGAACACAATACCAACAGCCCTGAAAACAACGTATGACCACCTAAACTTGAAGGTGGGCTTCTTTCCTAGAAGTTTCATCAGGAGGAAAAAAAAATTCAATAAAGGACTGCCATTGTCTCTTTCTTGAAGGCCTGTGTTGCTTTTTCTTGTCTATATTGTATGCTTGTATGCTGTATTACCCTCTCTTTTGTGATTACTGTTTGAAGTCAGCCATCTTGCAGCACCTCCCTCTCCCCACCCAGTACTTTGTATTCTTAGGGCCAGCCAATTCATTTTTAAAGGGGAAGAGTCTGAGACAAGCAGTGCTACAGGGGAAAACAGACACAGGAAGTTCCCTTGGCAGGACTTCAAAATGAACCTTATTCACACCTTCTGAAGCAGGCCGAAGCGATTTTTGATATGTCGCTCACCGTCCACGGTTATGTAAGCATTTATAGATGAATAACTCTTCTGGGCAAAGCTACCCAATGAGTAATTCCCAGGTTCCGTTTACAGGAGTCTGGCTAAACCAACTTCCGAGCTCTGTCCAGGGGTTATATATTATAAAGGAACCTGGCTGTTCTGGGCCTACACCAGAACTTTTCTTCTGTTAGAGAGAACTGGAATAAAAGTAAAGTCACTGCTGTGAAATATATTAATTTATTATATAGGTAAGAAAATAGAATAATACACCCTACACTACAGCTCAGCTGTACAATTGTAGCTCCCTTATGCTGATAAGCAACTGTAGAATGTATTGTCTAACTAAAACACTGATATCACTGGTTACTAGGTTATTACACAATCCTGATTAGTAATACTGACTAGGTCATGAAGTAATACAGTTAGCAGCACATCTTCCTGATGAAATCCCTGTATGTACATCTGCAGGCTTGCCTTAACACGGCACCTTTTCTGACGTGTGCTGCTGACAGCAAATGTATTTCCCTTCACAGAGATGGGGGGGGGGGGGGGGGGGGTTAGGGAGAGAGTTCTCTGTGGTCTTCTCTACATGTGAACTCTCATTTACCTGTAGAGAATCCCTTTGGAATTTGCCCCCATATAGCTTACCAGTACATGAAATTCTCTCCCCGACACTGTTCTACTGTCCCAGGCTCCATCGTCCCCCTCTCTTTGGGATTTTGATCTGCTGCTGTTGCCACTACCTTCCTGGCCCCAGTCTGCCAGTACAGCCACTATCTTCTCCCTTGCTGAGCCTGATCTGCGATAGCAGCAAGTGAATAATTTTGTATTGTGTCAGGAGAGTCTGTTAATTTTTACAGTTTATTTGCTCATGTATCGTGCTTGCAATAAAATTGGATCTCTCTTTCTATCTTTTTTTTCTTGGGCAAACTTACCCTCTGTTGTAAGGTACATATTAAGCCCTTATCCGCCTCCCTCCTTTCTTCTAGTGTTTCAAGTCCCATTGACGGCAAATCCATGGAGTCAATAACCAGTGTGAAGATATTCCATGGATCAGAATATAAAGCAAACGGGAAAGTCATCAGATGGACAGAGGTAGGAAAATTGACCGTCATGCTAATGCACAGATGGGAGATTTCAGCACGGGGTTAACTGGATTCCCGTTGCCAAGGTCTAGAAGCAATTTTAGTTGTGTAGCTGTGTATTAAATCCAAGAATTGTTTTGTTTTCATTCTTATTGTGTAATTCCTCTTTATAAGAAGTGGTTCGGTAGCAGTGTTAGTTGGGGACTGTCATTGGAGTGCTTTTATGTTTCACATATACACTCTGAAATGTCATCATTTGCTCATGTCTGATCTGAAGAAGATGGTATTACCTTCGAAAGCTAATAAAAAAAAGTATCTTATCTTATTTTGTTTTATTTCTATTATCTTTATAAGAATAATCTATAGATGCTGATTTATGTGAACTCCTTCAGAGTTTCATTATAGACACTTCATAAGACCTGTTAGGTAGCTGGTTGTGCTGTAAAAAGTCACATTTCTGCCTTATTTAGGTTTTTTTTCTGGAGAATGATGACCAGCAGAGTGGCCTAAGTGACCCTGCAGACCACAGCAGACTGACTGAAAATGTTGCCAAGGCTTTCTGTCTAGCTCTTTGCTCTCACTTGAAGCTACTGAAGGAAGATGGAATGACTAAGCTGGGCCTACGTGTCACACTGGACGCTGATCAAGTAAGTTGGAGAAAGTGTTTCCTAGCTGAGGTGGAGGAAGTCCAAGGACAAATAGGATATGAAGTTTCTCCGAGGACAAGCAGGCTGCTTGTTCTCACTGATGGGTGACGTCCACGGCAGCCCCTCCAATCGGAAACTTCACTAGCAAAGTCCTTTGCTAGCCCTCGCGCGCCCGCGCGCACCGCGCATGCGCGGCCGTCTTCCCGCCCGAAACCGGCTCGAGCCGGCCAGTCTTCTTTTGTCCGCACTCGGTACGGTCGTGTTTTCGCCGTGTCGAACCCCGGAAAGTCGACCTCGCGCGTCCAATTTGTTTGAACGTGTTTTTTTCCTTCGGGAAAGTTTTGTACCTAGTCGGGAAGTGCTCCGGAAACCCCCCGCCGGGTTTCGTGTAAATCCTCCCCGTACTTCCAGCTTTTTTGCCCCGGTAAGTTTTCTTTCGTCGTCGGGGTAGGCCTTTTTTTCGGCCTCGGTCGAGATTTTTTCTCCCTCTAAATTTGGTGCTTCGAATTTCGCCATTTCGGCTTTTGATTTCGCCGGCGTGATTTTTCCGCCCATGACATCGAAGCCTTCCAGCGGCTTCAAGAAGTGCACCCAGTGCGCCCGGGTTATCTCGCTCACTGATCGACACTCGTCGTGTCTTCAGTGTCTGGGGGCCGAGCACCGCCCTCAGAACTGCAGTCTGTGTTCCCTGCTTCAAAGGCGGACTCAGGTAGCGAGACTAGCCCAGTGGAACGTGTTGTTCTCGGGCTCTTCGTCGGCATCGGCACCGGGATCTTCGAGTGCATCGACGTCGTCAGCGTCCAGACCATCTTCCTCGGCCGCCCCTGCATCGAGTGCATCGAGGCATCGGGCCTCGGCATCGGCGCCGAGACATCGGATAGCTGCATCGACGTCGGTGGTACCAGGACCTCGTCTGCTGATGTCGTCGGACGGTGGTGCATCGGGTGGAGTGCAGGTGAGGGCTGTCCATTCCCCTGCTGGTGGCGGTGAGCCCTCGGGTGGGTCTCCGCCTACCCTGAGGGCTCCTGCGGTACAGCCCCCCCGAGATCGACCTTCTTCAGTCTCGGCCCCGAGGAAGCGACGAGTGGATTCGACGTCCTCCTCGTCGGTGCCGGGGAGCTCCGGTGACATGCTTCGGAAGAAATCGAAGAAGCATCGACACCGGTCTCCTCCCCGTGTCGGCACCGAGAGCTCTGGGTCGCCGAGGGATTCGGCACCCAGCAGGCATCGGCACCGAGAGGACCGCTCACCCTCTGTTCAGGAGGTGTCGATGCGCTCCGCTCTGGACAGCCCGGAACAGCCTCCACGCCCGGAACAGGTACTGACGTCGACGCCTGCATCGACCTCTCAGCCTTTCTCTGCAGCCGCTCTAAACGAGAGCCTCCGGGCCGTTCTCCCAGAGATTCTGGGAGAGCTGTTGCGCCCTACCCCTCCGGTACCGGCGGTGCTTGCGCCACCGGTACCGTCGAGCGTGGCGCCGGCTGGCCCATCGCCCAGGTTGAGGTCCCCGACGTCGGTACCGCGTGCGGTACCGACCGCGGCCACCTCCCAGGAAGGCTCCCCGACTACGTCGGCGGAGGGAGCTTCGCCGATGCGGGCGAGGGAGTCTACCTCTCGACGCCCCCATCGTGGACAGGGTTCCACGGAGTCGAGCAGGGCGAGGTTGCAGACACAGGTCCGTGAACTTGTGTCTGACACCGAGGGTGAGGCCTCGTGGGAGGAAGAGGAAGATCCCAGATATTTCTCTGACGAGGAGTCTGGGGGTCTTCCGTCTGATCCCACTCCCTCTCCTGAGAGACAGCTTTCTCCTCCCGAGAGTCTGTCTTTTGCCTCCTTTGTCCGGGAGATGTCTACGGCCATCCCCTTCCCGGTGGTTGTGGAGGACGAGCCCAGGGCTGAAATGTTTGAGCTCCTGGACTATCCTTCTCCACCTAAGGAAGCGTCCACTGTTCCCTTGCACCATGTCCTGAAGAAGACATTGCTTGCGAACTGGACAAAACCATTAACTAATCCCCACATTCCCAAGAAGATCGAGTCCCAGTACCGGATCCATGGGGACCCAGAGCTGATGCGCACTCAGTTGCCTCATGACTCTGGAGTTGTGGATTTGGCCCTAAAGAAGGCTAAGAGTTCTAGGGAACATGCTTCGGCGCCCCCGGGCAAGGACGCTAGAACCTTAGACTCCTTTGGGAGGAAGGCCTACCATTCCTCTATGCTCGTGTCCAAGATCCAGTCTTACCAGCTCTACACGAGCATACACATGCGGAATAATGTGCGGCAGTTGGCGGGCTTGGTTGATGCTCTCCCCCCTGAGCAAGCCAAGCCTTTTCAGGAGGTGGTCAGGCAGCTGAAGGCGTGCAGAAAATTCCTGGCCAGAGGAGTTTATGACACTTTTGATGTTGCGTCCAGGGCCGCTGCTCAAGGTGTGGTGATGCGCAGGCTCTCATGGCTGCGTGCCGCCGACCTGGAGAATAGAGTCCAGCAGCGGATTACGGACTTGCCTTGCCGTGCGGATAACATTTTTGGCGAAAAAGTCGAGCAGGTGGTAGAGTCTCTCCACCAGCGGGACACCGCATTCGACAAGTTCGCCCGCCGGCAGCCTTCAGCTTCTACCTCTACAGGTAGACGATTTTTCGGGGGAAGGAAGACTGTTCCCTATACTTCTGGCAAGCGTAGGTACAATCCTCCTTCCCGACAGCCTGCGGCCCAGGCTAAGCCCCAGCGCGCTCGCTCTCGTCAGCAGCGTGCGAATCAGCAAGGCCCCGCGGCTCCCCAGCAAAAGCAAGGGGCGAGCTTTTGACTGGCTCCAGCAGAGCATAGCCGACATCCAAGTGTCAGTGCCGGGCGACCTGCCTGTCGGAGGGAGGTTGAAAGCTTTTCACCAAAGGTGGCCTCTTATAACCTCCGATCAGTGGGTTCTCCAAATAGTCCGGCAAGGATACACCCTCAATTTGGCCTCTCAACCTCCAAATTGTCCACCGGGAGCTCAGTCCTACAGCTTCCAGCACAAGCAGGTACTTGCAGAGGAACTCTCCGCCCTTCTCAGCGCCAATGCGGTCGAGCCCGTGCCATCCGGGCAAGAAGGGCTGGGGTTCTATTCCAGGTACTTCCTTGTGGAAAAGAAAACAGGGGGGATGCGTCCCATCCTAGACCTAAGGGCCCTGAACAAATATCTCGTAAAAGAAAAGTTCAGGATGCTTTCCCTGGGCACCCTTCTCCCCATGATTCAGCAAAACGATTGGCTATGCTCTCTGGACTTGAAGGATGCCTACACACACATCCCGGTACTGCCAGCTCACAGACAGTATCTGCGATTTCAGCTGGGCGCACGCCACTTCCAGTACTGTGTGCTACCCTTTGGGCTCGCCTCTGCGCCCAGGGTGTTCACGAAGTGCCTAGCTGTGGTAGCAGCGGCGCTTCGCAGGCTGGGGGTGCACGTGTTCCCATATCTCGACGATTGGCTGGTGAAGAACACATCCGAGGCAGGAGCCCTGCAGTCCATGCAGATGACTATTCGCCTCCTGGAGCTACTGGGGTTTGTGATAAATTACCCAAAGTCCCATCTTCTCCCAGTGCAGAAACTCGAATTCATCGGAGCCCTGCTGGATTCTCGGACGGCTCGCGCCTATCTCCCAGAGGCGAGGGCCAACAACTTGTTGTCCCTCGTCTCGCGGGTGCGAGCGTCCCAGCAGATCACAGCTCGGCAGATGTTGAGATTGCTGGGCCACATGGCCTCCACAGTTCATGTGACTCCCATGGCCCGCCTTCACATGAGATCTGCTCAATGGACCCTAGCCTCCCAGTGGTATCAGGCCGCCGGGGGTCTAGAGGACGTGATCCACCTGTCCACGAGTTTTCTCGAATCCCTGTATTGGTGGACGATTTGCTCCAATTTGACTCTGGGACGTCCCTTCCAAATTCCTCAGCCTCAAAAAGTGCTGACCACGGATGCGTCTCTCCTGGGATGGGGAGCTCATGTCGATGGGCTTCACACCCAAGGAAGGTGGTCCCTCCAAGAAAGCGATCTACAGATCAATCTTCTGGAGTTGCGAGCGATCTGGAACGCTCTGAAGGCTTTCAGAGATCGGCTGTCCCACCAAATTATCCAAATTCAGACAGACAATCAGGTTGCCATGTACTATGTCAACAAGCAGGGGGGCACCGGATCTCGCCCCCTGTGTCAGGAAGCCGTCAGCATGTGGCTCTGGGCTCGCCGTCAAGGCATGGTGCTCCAAGCCACATATCTGGCAGGCGTAAACAACAGTCTGGCCGACAGGTTGAGCAGGATTATGCAACCTCACGAGTGGTCGCTCAATTCCCGTGTGGTGCGACAGATCTTCCAGGCGTGGGGCACCCCCCTGGTGGATCTCTTCGCATCTCAAGTGAACCACAAGGTCCCTCAGTTCTGTTCCAGGCTTCAGGCCCACGGCAGACTGGCGTCGGATGCCTTCCTCCTGGATTGGGGGGAAGGTCTGCTGTATGCTTATCCTCCCATTCCTCTGGTGGGGAAGACTTTGTTGAAACTCAAGCAAGACCGAGGCACCATGATTCTGATTGCTCCCTTTTGGCCGCGTCAGATCTGGTTCCCTCTTCTTCTGGAGTTATCCTCCGAAGAACCGTGGAGATTGGAGTGTTTTCCGACCCTCATCACGCAGGACGAAGGGGCTCTGCTGCATCCCAACCTCCAGTCCCTGGCTCTCACGGCCTGGATGTTGAGGGCGTAGACTTTGCCTCTTTGGGTCTGCCAGAGGGTGTCTCCCGCATCTTGCTTGCTTCCAGGAAAGACTCCACTAAGAGAAGTTACTTCTTTCATTGGAGGAGGTTTGCCGTCTGGTGTGACAGCAAGGCCCTAGATCCTCGCTCTTGTCCTACACAGACCCTGCTTGAATACCTTCTCCACTTGTCTGAGTCTGGTCTGAAGACCAACTCCGTAAGGGTTCACCTTAGTGCAATCAGTGCATACCATTACCAAGTGGAAGGTAAGCCGATCTCAGGACAGCCTTTAGTTGTTCGCTTCATGAGAGGTTTGCTTTTGTCAAAGCCCCCTGTCAAGCCTCCTCCAGTGTCATGGGATCTCAATGTCGTTCTCACCCAGCTGATGAAACCTCCTTTCGAGCCACTGAATTCCTGCCATCCGAAGTACTTGACCTGGAAGGTCATTTTCTTGGTGGCAGTTACCTCGGCTCGTAGAGTCAGTGAGCTTCAGGCCCTGGTAGCCCAGGCCCCTTACACCAAATTTCATCACAACAGAGTAGTCCTCCGCACTCACCCTAAGTTTCTGCCAAAGGTTGTGTCGGAGTTCCATCTGAACCAGTCAATTGTCTTGCCAACATTCTTTCCCCGTCCTCATTCCTGCCCTGCTGAACGTCAGCTGCACACATTGGACTGCAAGAGAGCATTGGCCTTCTATCTGGAGCGGACACAGCCCCACAGACAGTCCGCCCAATTGTTTGTTTCTTTTGATCCCAACAAGAGGGGAGTGGCTGTAGGGAAACGCACCATATCCAATTGGCTAGCAGATTGCATTTCCTTCACTTACGCCCAGGCTGGGCTGGCTCTTGAGGGTCATGTCACGGCTCATAATGTTAGAGCCATGGCAGCGTCGGTAGCCCACTTGAAGTCAGCCACCATGGAGGAAATTTGCAAAGCTGCGACGTGGTCATCTGTCCACACATTCACATCTCATTACTGCCTGCAGCAGGATACCCGACGTGACAGTCGGTTCGGGCAGTCAGTTCTTCAGAACCTGTTTGGGCTTTAGGATCCAACTCCACCCCCCGAGGGCCCTGTTTGTTCTGTTCCAGGCTACACTCTCAGTTAGTTGGTAAATTTTTTAGGTCAATCTCAGTTATGTCCTCGCCGTTGCGAGGCCCAATTGACCAATGTTGTTGTTTTGAGTGAGCCTGGGGGCTAGGGATACCCCATCAGTGAGAACAAGCAGCCTGCTTGTCCTCGGAGAAAGCGAATGCTACATACCTGTAGAAGGTATTCTCCGAGGACAGCAGGCTGATTGTTCTCACAAACCCGCCCGCCTCCCCTTTGGAGTTGTGTCTTCCCTTGAAGTGTATTGTCTTGCTACATACTGGACTGGCCGGCTCGAGCCGGTTTCGGGCGGGAAGACGGCCGCGCATGCGCGGTGCGCGCGGGCGCGCGAGGGCTAGCAAAGGACTTTGCTAGTGAAGTTTCCGATTGGAGGGGCTGCCGTGGACGTCACCCATCAGTGAGAACAATCAGCCTGCTGTCCTCGGAGAATACCTTCTACAGGTATGTAGCATTCGCTTTATACTGATAGGTGATGTCATCCAGTGAAGTCGACCTACCAAAGGCTTATCTATGCATGAGAAATAATATAATGGAGTGGAGGAGTGGCCTAGTGGTTAGGGTGGTGGACTTTGGTCCTGGGGAACTGAGGAACTGAGTTTGATTCCCACTTCAGGCACAGGCAGCTCCTTGTGACTCTGGGCAAGTCACTTAACCCTCCATTGCCCCATGTAAGCCGCATTGAGCCTGCCATGAGTGGGAAAGTGAGGGGTACAAATATAACAAAAAAAATATAATAAATATACTGGAACAACAGTGCACAAGCTGATGAATATACCCGTGTATATTCATCAGCTTGTGCACTGTTGTATGGCAAACGTAGCAAGGTAGCACTGATGCGATTGGTTCTTTTAAGTGGACCTTGAAACTGATTAACAAAATCCTGCGCCTCAGGTAATGCTTCAAAAGCATGCTATTGTCCCTCAGAGTATATTTTCAGTACTGCAGGATATAAGAACACAAAACGTATATTGCGTTCATGGAGTGTAGCACATAGAGGGAAAAATCGGCAACATCGTTCCAAGAGGGTTTGTGAGTAGTCCTGAAGTAACAAAACATTTTCCCCATTTCATATTTCAAAGTATCCCTCTGTTTTCTATATAACTGGAGCAATTCCGCTTTGTGGGTATAGTTTAAAACGCAGGCCGCAACTGCTCTCAGCTGCGTGGTGCCGTCCCTCTTGTTGCCCGCAGAGTGGGTCTGCTCCAGGCAGAAATTGTCTTTAGAGGAGAACGCGGGAAATTGGACCACCAAACATTCTTCCAAGCGGCGCAGGAGCGTATAATCGGAAACGCTCTCTGGCAGCCCCCATTAATCTGAAGATTCGACTCGAGTTGTTCTCGAGATAGTCTAGTTTAAATGCTTGGTCTCACAATTGCGCTTGGAGTTGTGCAGTTTGATTTGTTGTCGACATTGACATGTCTTCTAAGTTGGACACCCACTGTTCAAGCTCACTAGTGTGTTTTAAAGATTCGGCAAAGTAGTAGATCAAACTGCTGAAGCTGACTTGACTACTACTACTACTTAACATTTCTAAAGCGCTACTATGGTTACGCAGTGCTGTACAATTTAACATGGAAGGACAGTCCCTGCTCTAAGAGCTTACAATCTAAAAAGACAAATGTACAGTTAATCAGACAGGTCAGACAGATTGGGGCAGCCTATATGTTCGAGAGGTTAGGTTCCGAATGCAGCATTGAAGAGGTGAGCTTTAAGCAAGGATTTGAAGATGGGTAGGGAGGGGGCTTGGCGTAGGGATTCAGGAAGACTGTTCCAGGCATAGGGTGAGGCAAGGCAAAATGAGCGGAGCCTGGAGTTGGCAATGGTGGAGAAGGGTACTGAGAGGAGGGATTTGTCATGTGAGCGGAGGTTACGGGCAGGAACGTAGGGGGAGATGAGGGTAGAGAGATAGGGTGGAGCAGCAGAGTGAGTGCATTTGTAAGTAAGGAGGAGAAGCTTGAATTGGTAGTAGATCAAACTGCTGAAGCTGACTTGAAACCCAAATTAACTGTAGCTCCAGCGTCCGAGAAACCGTAGCGGTAATTTGCTGCAGCAGTTCATCAGTAAATTGAGAAACCTCATTGTGCTGCACGGACGTCATATTGTCTGCTCCATTAGCTTTCTTTTGTTGGTTTAGAAAACATGGCGGCAACGCGCTTTGATAAGTGTTTGTCCATATATTACCACCTTGTTCCACTGACAGGTAAAGAAGATAAGCCAGGGAAAAGCTTCCAAAACAGAAGTTTAAACGGTGGGGGCCCTCAGAGCATAGCAGTGACGTGACTGCTCCACTCAAAGCATCACATGGTCTCCCTCAGTGGTTACTTAAAAAAAAAATAATAATCCTGAAAGTTTCTCACTTTATTTGTGGAATTGTTTTGTTACCAGAACTCTCTTTGTATTGACAGTACAGATATTCCTTCTTTTACCACCTTTACGAAGGAGTTTGGTATAGAGTCTAGCCTAGTTCTATTGGCTCCATGTTTCTTTGGGACATTTTATCCACTATTCATCTCGAGTTTTTCTGAGGCTGTTCGCACTGTTTCCATTTCTCTCCTGGTCTTCATGGTAACCATGAAGGAGTGGGGTCCTTGGTGCTGCCATGGTTTTGTGGAAATTGTGCTTAGAGAGGTAGAATAGCTCTTTCTGGAAGGTGGCTGTCTTTCCAATGTGAGGGTCACAGGTTCAAGGCTGGCTTGTGCATAGTGTTATAAGCTGTGGAGCTCGGGCACTATTTCAAGTGGGATATATTTTACTTCACTCTTCCATGTTGTCTGCCTTAAGAAGCAGTTCATTGCATGGCTGGAAGGAAATTGTGGAGTCAGACATGGTCCGAGCAGAAGGAATGTAAAAATCTTTATTGAAGTAGATTAAGATGCTGCTACTTCAGTAAAGATTTTTAAGATTCCTTCCACTTTGACCATATCTGCCTCCACGATTTCCTTCCTTCTGGACTTAGCAAGGCTGTTTGCTACGGTGCTAAAGGTTAGCTTGCTTTGTTTTCCACAGCAGCTCCGCTCTCTGATATTGCGTACTGACACCATCCAAAGCTATTGCACACCGGCTCCATCCACTGCTGTATCTAAGTGGCATCACCAGCTGTTGGCATTGTGTCTCCAAATGCTTCTATTGCACTTTTGCACCTTTTTAATTGTACATAAGTATTGCCATACTTGAAATATTTGGAGTTTACACTGCAGTGTTGCATATGTAAGATGCTGATCACGGTTGACATAACCTTATATGCTTTTTAAAATTTTTTTATTAATTACATCTTTCAGGTTGGATATCAGGCTGGCAGTAATGGACAGCCCCTGCCTGCTCAGTACATGAATGACCTGGACAGTGCCTTAGTTCCAGTGATTCATGGAGGGGCTTGTCAGCTGAGCGAAGGACCTATTGTCATGGAACTCATCTTTTATATCCTGGAAAACATATCATAAGAGGATTTCATTTTTCCTTCTCACTTGTTTATCTGAATCATTTGCACTTTAAAACAGGAAGATTAAGCTTTTGTTAACAGTGCTAATGGGAGGGGTGGAGAAGGAGAGATGGATTCCATTGCTCTAAGTCTTCTATGCATTTTCAACACCAGTGGAGAAGGGCAGCTTTGGTACTTCTATGCTGTGCTATCCTTGCAGCAAACACTTCTGTTACCGCTGGAAAGATGATTGCTTCTATGCTTTAAGACCGTGCTCAGAGTTAGGAAAGGTGGGACCAGGTGGAAAGACGACTGGACTGCTACTACAAGATGAAACTCCAGACCAGCACCGTTTGCGGAGCGACTCGCAAGAAGGAACGATCAGGCACTACATTCTGACCTCATGCTAAACCCGCTGCACTCAGTGCTTTATCTGCATACATTACAGAGTCAAGTTTACATTATTTTGACCAGACTTCTGGTCAGAGCACATCTAAGACACTTTTTATTTTTGGGGAAAGCCGTATAAAAATGCATGGTAAGGATCCTAGCCATAAAACTGATGTGTATATTGGAAATGCAACAACAGTGATTGGGACCTTTTGCAATCTGCATGAGTAGGAAAAACTGTTGCCAGGCTAGTTATATCTCTGAATGTAACTCAAGAAGTTATTGTAGTTATTATGTGTATATATAATAGGTGAACAATGTGGCAGGTTGGATAAATTTTATTATTTTTTATAATGGTTAGGAAACCTACCAGAAGTTTTGCAGTTTTCTTGCGTAGGGATACTCCATTGTTCTGCATTGCATTTCCATAAAGCCAGGGCCAATCTGTAGCAGTTTTATAATTATGCACGTCTTACAGGAAGAAAGTGTTAGTCCTCAAGTGCATTACATAGTATTCCACTTCTCGCCTAGGATTTTTCTTGTTATTTTAATAGGAGCAACTGGTTTGGGGTTGGTAAAGAGAGGACTAGCTGTATTCTCAGCCTACCACTGTCGTGCAATAGATTATGCCCTAGGACAGATTTTGCATTTGACTAGCTTTCCTTGCTCTTGCTTTGCAAAAGCATTAAAAAAAAAAAAAAAGACCAGTGTGTGGATCAACCACGGGATACATGTATCATACTGTTACCTTCAGCTGTTATAAATTAGGTGCCACATTGCTGGAAAATAAAATGATCATAAAAATAGCATGTTGGAATGACCATACATGCATTGGAGGGCTGTGCTCTCCGTTTTAAACATTGGCCTGTGTTGACTTGGCATTAGCTTTGCCCACGCAGAGGATCTAAGGTGATCTTAAATAGTATTTGTCCTGGTGCCAATGAAAATGGCTGGGGCTAATCAAACATGTGGAATTGACTTGGGGATTACGGTGTAAAAGCCCTGCAACTGGAATGGTGATGGTGGAAGGGCTGTTTGCACCGATCCACAAGCCACCTTTTTGTTTTTTTTAATGGTCACCTCTATGTTCTTACATGTCGAACTGTGGTCTGTATGACAAAGCAGGAAAAGATTTAATTGAATAATTATACCCCCAAGCGTGAATTGAAAAAACAATGCCGATTGGATTTGACCGAAAGAAATAAAAACGCTTCTTCAAACTTAGAATAATCTTACATTGAAAATAAAACCTCTACCTCTAGACTGCTTTATCCATTTTGGACTTATGTAATACAATAACTCATCTGGTGGAACTCCACATTCACTGGCCACTGGATGGTGCACCAGCCCTAATGCAGATCCTACCACCTTTGCACTGTGTGCTCTTCAGATCATGTAGCCTTCCTGTGCTCTCTTGAGACCATTTCATTACCTCACTTTTGTGATTAATGGCTCATGCAGTGCCTCCAAACCTATAGATTGCTTTGTGATATAGATTCTATTAAACACGACCTGTAGACCTTTCCAAGCACTTAAGTCAATTTGTACCTTAGATTGTTTGCTTGTAGTTACTGAGATCCCAGGTTAGCTAAGGTTGAATATCCCTTTAAAGACGTATTTGCATTATGGCCTGACAAATGAAACAGACTTGGGCCCCTGTTTACTAAGGTGTGTTAGCGTTGCCTACCTAGGAAGACGTTGGGGACGGAGTCCTATGACAGGTTATTAGATTCCAAATATGAACACCATGGGCTCTCTTAATCCAGGCCTCCAGTGGCCTGTATAAACCATGTAAAATTGCATTGAAGCAACAAGGCTGTAGTATTGATGAAGATATAGGCCTTTTTATTTTTTTACTTTCTGATACCCCAAGAGATACGAGAGGGGTGAATATGCTATAGTGTTATTGACTAAAATGGTCCTTACATACTTACTGAATATTGCTTGAACAAATGCTTACCAGTATATCTAATGAAAACAAAACTGTCCATATACTGTTTTGAAAATGATGGTACATGCCAGATTGGAAGAAACCACCTTGTCTGCTTGGGAAGAGGACTGTACCAGGTGTATTTAGCTGAGACGTAGCAAGTGTGAACCTGCAGCGGAATGCTCTTTCCTGAACTGCTTTGCTTTTGGGAAATAGTGTGGTTTCTGTAAAGATTAACCCGGGGGGGGGGGGGGGGGAGAGGCTGGGCCATTGTCATCTATGTCCTCTTGCCACCCAATAGGTGGGCAGGGGCCATGTTTGAGAAGAGGACACAATTGTTGCTGACTATAGGTGTGTTTTCATTAAATTAACTGGCATATTTTTTTTTCTGCTGGATGTTTTAGATAAGGGAAGAAAACCATCATGGTTGGTTTATCACAACAGAAGACTGTCCTCTTTATTCAGCCACATGTTCTTACAGCAGTGCATGTTTGTGGCCATCACCAGAGTCAAATAAAATTAAGCAATCCCTTGGCGCTGTAGAATAATGATATGGAAAACCTACCCAGCTCCCAAATGCGGGTTCTAAGCCACAGTTTGGGAAGCTCTCTTCTTGTACTTGATAGTAGATGGCTAAAATGTTTCTTGTTTGAGGTCTGCTTAATATTCATCAGCATGGTAAATAATGAGAATGCCTCCTACCATCTAGTATCAAATAGCCAGATGATGACTTCAGCTAAAGCAGTGGTTCCCCAACCTGGTCCTGGAGGCACTCCAACCAGTCAGGTTTTCAGGCTTTCCACAATACATATTCATGAGAGATTTGCATGCAAATCTCTCATTGTGGATATCCCAAAATCCTGACTGGCTGGGATTGCATCTAGGATCAAGTTTGGGAACCACTGAGCTGAGGTCTATTTTTTTCCTTAAAAGTTAATCCCATTCTATCTGTCCTGTCAAAAGTTCCACTTCCACTTCCTTCCAGTTCCGAATGAGCCTCTTGAGCTTGGTTCTAGATTTGCCTTGAATACCATTGCTCCTGGCTGTTGTGTGCATCTGCCACCCTCTCTGTGAAGCGTTAATTCTTTTTTTACTTTTGCTTGTGTCCCAATAAGGACCACTTCTCCTGCTTTCCCATCGCTTGGCGGTTTACAGAACTCTCCCTTTTCCCTCCTTGAAAAAAGATATATTTAGGTTCTAGCTTCTCATTTTTGCTAGGTTACTAGGGTTTAGCCATAGTCTCTCCCATCTTATATATCCTTTTGCAGGGATGGTCTTGAGGACAAGTCATTAATACTCCAACCCTGCAAGTATCAGATACCAGCGCTGGAGCTCTTTGTTATCGGTTATAACCCATATCCCCTCTCTGATTAATGTACTGCTGTTCTAGGTTTTGTGCCATAAAAGTGTCCTCTCTTATTTGCATTAAATCATGGTTACCATCTTTTCACTTTATTTGAAATGTTTACCCTACAGAAAGGACAGATTCCTGTGGTACCTGGTTTGAAGTTTATTTATAATGACCACCATGCCTCCTACCTTTTTTTTTTTTTAACAAGTTTGACATTAGAACTAATTCTTAGACTGCTTAGTTTATTTATGAATCTTCTGAATGAAGCAAATCTAATTTCTATAACACACTGACATTAGCTGGTGCTGCTTTTAAAAAGATTCTCCATCCTTTCCTTTAGTAAGGACTGGAGGAGTGACCTAATGCTTCGAGCAGTGCATTGTGAAAAAGGATTCATGTTCTGCTCCCGATTTTGGAAAACTCTCATATCATAGGAGTGTAGTATATCAAAGCCATGACCCTTTTACCCCTAACTGCTGTTTGCTTCATGTACAACAAGATCACTATCTATCTATATAAAAGGCAACCCCAACGTTCTGAAGCCTCCACGGAAGTTGAGGTGCCAGAGATATCCGGTGTGCCCTGGAGTGTCTGCACCGCCCTCGCGTCAAAACGTCATGACGTCGAGGGCAGAAACGGCCCACAGCGAACAAGGCAAGTAGCTTCGAGGGACGGAGGGAGGGGGCCCCTTGCTAGCGCCCGTTTCATTCCGCTCAGAAACGGGCATTTTTTCCTAGTGTTCTCACAAGAGTCGAGAGGTGTGGTAGCTGTGTTAGTCCACTTTTAAAGGTAATCAATAGAAATAAAACCTGGAAAAGAAAATAAGATGATTTATTGGACATAACGTAATACATTTCTTGATTAGCTTTCGAAGGTTGCCCTTCTTTGTCAGATTGGAGATATTTCCAATCTGACGAAGAAGGGCAACCTTCGAAAGCTAATCAAGAAATGTATTATGTCCAATAAAAAAGGTATCATCTTATTTTCTTTTCCATACTTTATTTTGTTTTATTTCTATTGATTACCCATGAGTAAAAAGGTGTGTTGGGGGGGGGGGGGGGGGGGACACCCTTTAGTAACTGTCTCTTTACATTGTAAGCCATTGTAGGAAGGGAAATAACTGCTGTACCCGGTTGGAAAGATGAGTTACCAAATCTAAAGTCCTAGAAATCCAAATGTAACCACCACCAAGGATTGTTGGCATACAGGAGGGGGGAAAATGGCTATGATATTCAGACAAGGCGAGCCTGGTTTGATTGTGGTACTGCTGTTGCAGGTAGACCTGGATTTACTTAGTTTTGGCTCCTGTATTTTGGTGCTTACAGACACAAATTGATTAGTCTGAACCATTACATGATCATACCGTTCCCAGGAGTACATGCATGTATACAAGACTCTAATGGGAGCTGCTTTTGGTTTTCACTGAGAACTTATCATGGCAATAACTGGATTGTAGCAATTAAATGGAGTCTACTTGGGGAAAACTCCTGGAACCACTGGTTCTGCTTGAGGAGGCCTCTATCTCTATGAGAAACTTCAGTAAAACAGGGCAGGGATGAGCCCAATGCAGAAATAAAATTGGGCCATTTGTAGACATGCAGCATACTGGGATGTTGTGCTGAAGTGTGATTAGCTTTGCTGTGAGTAACTAAGTTTTACCTTGCCTGAAGGGAGTGGCTTCTATTCTTTAGGATGGCCTTTTATTGAGGAGGGAGGAAGGTGATGTAGCATAATATCTAACGACTCCTTTTCTCCCCCCCCTCAGCTTGATAAAATTACTGAGACGTCATCTGTACCTTGCTTGTTCTTATGCAAAACAATCTTGGATTGGTAATTTAAGTTATTGGCTTTACTTGCAGTGCTTTAAAACAACCTGAACTGTATCATTTTAAGGAGAATGAACATTTGTCTTAAAAATAAAAATGTACATTTTAGAATTCAGTTAAAAGCCAACTGCAAAAATGGGAATATTTATTTTTTTAACATGTAGTTTTTTTTTTTTATATTAAATATGCAGTTAAATTAAAGAGTGTATTCTCTTCATCCCTTCTGACAGAACCAAACTAACAACTCCTGGCATAGCTGATAAATAAAACACTAAAACTGAGACAAGAGCTTCTTATTTTTGTGCCAGGTATCCAAATTTGCTTTCCAGTAAGGCTACACATATTCTTTTAAAAGATGAATGTCTGTATTGGGTTTATTTTTAAACACAGCAAAGCAACAAGCGGAGGGCCCAGCCTCACAGATATGCAACAGAAGAAACAGTGAGGCAAAAAAAAAAAGCAGGATTTGATGAATGCACGGGAAGCTTTTAATACATTCATAAAATCCAGATAAAGGAAGTCGTGTAGACTCAACACTGCCATTTTTCTTAACGTGTGCCTGTGTCAGGACTCCTACCTTTATAGACAATGAAACAAAATCATTATCTATGCAGATAAATCAGAACTGAACATCGGCCGGCCTTGTAGCAGCATGTACACACAGCAGACAAGTAACATTCCTCCCAAGAGACACTACTTGACTGCAGTTCTGTTTTGGTGTCAGATTTTCATTTCTTGATTTATCTGCAACGATATTAATGATTTTCTTTCGTTGCCTGTAAAGGTAGAAGGATTCCTGCTGCAGGGACGGATGCTGAAACATGGTAGCGTTAAGTCACCTCTACACATCTTCTTTTGTCTGGATTTTATTAGCATGTTAAAAGCTTCCTGTGTATACATTCTGCTTTTTTTTTTTTTTTTTTCTTTCCTCACTATTTCTTCGTTTGCTTTTATACAGCCAATAGAGACCCACACCTAATTAATCCTGAAAATGGAGAACAAACATACACTACACCAGTAAAACATTTTAAACAGATTTGCCAGTACATAAGAAAAGGCTACAGGACTACTTGAGGGATATCCAAACTACAAAGACGAGAACTGGGACACTAATTCTGTGCTGTTGGGCTCCATAGGACAGGCAGCTGGCCACCACTACTTTTGCCTATGCCCTCCAGATTTTATAAGTGCTTAAATAAATTTTCTTTCAAAATGGGCATGAGCTGACAGCTTTTAAAATGTTAGTCTACACTTAAACCCTGTTTACAGCTAAGGATGTAAATTTGGTTGATTTTTCCCTAAACCAGGCAGCAAAAACTTGAAACTCCAGTTTCTTTCCTTCTGCTGTAACTGTGCACACTGTTCACTAGTAGGAGGGATTCTTTTCTGATTGTGCACGCTGGTTACATTGCTGCCCCTGAAATTGTTTTTTTTTTTTTTTTTTTTTTTTTGGGGGGGGGGGGGGGGCACACCAGTAGTAACAAAATGGAATTACCCTAGCTGGACCTGGGAGACTTTTAGCTACACACTCTAGCTCTACCAGCAGTGACATTGCTAGAAAACAGCAGAGCTGGTCCAGCTGCCTAACAGTAGGGGCAAAAGTGGTTTGGATAAGTTCCTGGAGGAAATGGTCATAATAAATTGTGACCTAGGTGGACTTGGGAGAGCAACTGCTTAGCCCTGGAGATAAGCTATAATAAATCCCAATCCCTGTTTTGGTATCTACAGTCTACTCGTGACTCAGACTGGCTACTGTCAGGGTGCTGGACTCAGGGTGGCTTCTCTGATGTTCACAGTGACAAACAGCCCATGCCTGGATTAGGAGGCAGCTGCTTACACCAGGTGACAAAACACTAGCCAACAAGCATGAAGGGAGTACTTTTTCCTGCCTTGCTAAAGGTATATTCCAAACTGTAATGTTTTATGTGCTTTTTTATTCTAACAGAGCAGCTGTTCATTAGGGCAGGGGATTTTGAAAAAAAGGAAGAAAACAACCACTTTTTTGACTCTCTGCAAATCCTCTGAAGCTGAGTGACACAAGGGACCCCAGAGAAATTCAGTCCTGTACCACACTGGCCACCTATGTGAGATCCAAAGAAAATAGGTGTAGCTAAATTCACCTTTAAGCTTTTTAAAAAAAAAAGTAGTTGCATATGGCCACCACGACTAGGCACAAGATAGAGGGGCGGGAAGGGTAAGGTTCTTTAGTTAAATGAATTTCCCTTCTGTTCCTCCCACCCCACGATTACATGCTGTTTACAAAGACTTTAATGGCACAGTGCAATACAGTCCGACCCTAAGACAGACTGCTGCTGGGTGACACATGGTATCCTAATAGTGCCATAGTTAGAATACAGAGAAGTAGCCTTCATGCTGCAATAAAGCATTTGTCTAAAGGCAATTTAGTTAGTAGTATACAAGCTTTAGTTTGTAACAGCTGATGGAAAGCCATCTCTCCATTCACAGATGGGAGGCACAGCTGCATTTCTTTCTGCCTTTTGGACATTGGAGGAACTTTACTCTGCAGTTATGCACAGCTCACCAAGGCACGTGCTTTGTATCTTTGTTGCTCACATAAGCAGCATGTTCTATTATGAAGACCATTAGTGGGTAGTTGGTGAGGTACCCTGTGTAGGTCTGCAAAAGAAAGCAAATTTAATTGTTATGATTGATTTCTGAAAGTATTATCTACGTCTTACTAGAACACCAAGTATTACTAAGAGATTGAATCAGCAAAAAAAAGAAACAAACTTACCTAGAGTTAACACAAAGTAGGATGTAGGACTGTTCTCATGAACTTACAACCTAAGAAAAAAATGAAACCTTACATGAGACAGTTTTAATATTGAAAAGTCTAATGCAAAGCACGCTTGATGTAACGTTCCTTAGCGTCCCTCTGGACTGGCTCAGAATGTGACTGATGGGTTGTGCACTCCTTCCAGCCATTGGAGCCGACTCTGTGGGTGCTGTGGGTGCTTGAGCACCCCCAATATTGAGAAAAAGCAAATGCTACATACCTGTAGAAGGTATTCTCCGAGGACAGCAGGCTGATTGTTCTCACTGATGGGTTGACGTCCTCGGCAGCCCCCTCCATCGGAAAGTTTACTAGCAAAGGCCTTTGCTAGTCCTCGCGCGCCCATGCGCACCGCGCATGCGCGGCCGTCTTCCCGCCCGAAACCGGCTCGAGCCGGCCACTCCAGTATGTAGCAAGACAATACACTTCAAGGGAAGACTCAACTCCAAAGGGGAGGCGGGCGGGTTTGTGAGAACAATCAGCCTGCTGTCCTCGGAGAATACCTTCTACAGGTATGTAGCATTCGCTTTCTCCGAGGACAAGCAGGCTGCTTGTTCTCACTGATGGGGTATCCCTAGCCCCCAGGCTCACTCAAAACAACAACCATGGTCAATTGGGCCTCGCAACGGCGAGGACATTACTGAGATTGACCTAAAAAATTTACCAACTAACTGAGAGTGCAGCCTGGAACAGAACAAACAGGGCCCTCGGGGGGTGGAGTTGGATCCTAAAGCCCAAACAGGTTCTGAAGAACTGACTGCCCGAACCGACTGTCGCATCGGGTATCCTGCTGCAGGCAGTAATGAGATGTGAATGTGTGGACAGATGACCACGTCGCAGCTTTGCAAATTTCTTCAATGGAGGCTGACTTCAAGTGGGCTACCGACGCAGCCATGGCTCTAACATTATGAGCCGTGACATGACCCTCAAGAGCCAGCCCCGCCTGGGCGTAAGTGAAGGAAATGCAATCTGCTAGCCAATTGGATATGGTGCGTTTCCCTACAGCCACTCCCCTCCTATTGGGGTCAAAAGAAACAAACAATTGGGCGGACTGTCTGGTGGGCTGTGTCCGCTCCAGGTAGAAGGCCAATGCTCTCTTGCAGTCCAATGTGTGCAGCTGACGTTCAGCAGGGCAGGAATGAGGACGGGGAAAAAATGTTGGCAAGACAATTGACTGGTTCAGATGGAACTCCGACACAACCTTCGGCAGGAACTTAGGGTGAGTGCGGAGGACTACTCTGTTATGATGAAATTTGGTGTATGGGGCCTGGGCTACCAGGGCCTGAAGCTCACTGACTCTACGAGCTGAAGTAACTGCCACCAAGAAAATGACCTTCCAGGTCAAGTACTTCAGATGGCAGGAATTCAGTGGCTCAAAAGGAGGTTTCATCAGCTGGGTGAGAACGACATTGAGATCCCATGACACTGTAGGAGGCTTGACAGGGGGCTTTGACAAAAGCAAACCTCTCATGAAGCGAACAACTAAAGGCTGTCCTGTGATCGGCTTACCTTCCACACGGTAATGGTATGCACTGATTGCACTAAGGTGAACCCTTACAGAGTTGGTCTTGAGACCAGACTCAGACAAGTGCAGAAGGTATTCAAGCAGGGTCTGTGTAGGACAAGAGCGAGGATCTAGGGCCTTGCTGTCACACCAGACGGCAAACCTCCTCCAATGGAAGAAGTAACGTCTCTTAGTGGAGTCTTTCCTGGAAGCAAGCAAGATGCGGGAGACACCCTCTGACAGACCCAAAGAGGCAAAGTCTATGCCCTCAACATCCAGGCCGTGAGAGCCAGAGACTGGAGGTTGGGATGCAGAAGCGCCCCCTCGTCCTGTGTGATGAGGGTTGGAAAACACTCCAATCTCCATGGTTCTTCGGAGGATAACTCCAGAAGAAGGGGGAACCAGATCTGACGCGGCCAAAAATGAGCAATCAGAATCATGGTGCCTCGGTCTTGCTTGAGTTTCAACAAAGTCCTCCCCACCAGAGGGATGGGAGGATAAGCATACAGCAGGCCCTCCCCCCAATCCAGGAGGAAGGCATCCGATGCTAGTCTGCCGGGGGCCTGAAGCCTGGAACAGAACTGAGGGACTTTGTGGTTCACTCGAGATGCGAAGAGATCCACCAAGGGGGTGCCCCACGCTTGGAAGATCTGGCGCACCACTCTGGAGTTGAGCGACCACTCGTGAGGTTGCATAATCCGGCTCAGTCTGTCGGCCAGACTGTTGTTTACGCCTGCCAGATATGTGGCTTGGAGCACCATGCCGAGACGGCGGGCCCAGAGCCACATGCTGACGGCTTCCTGACACAGGGGGCGAGATCCGGTGCCCCCTTGCTTGTTGACATAGTACATGGCAACCTGGTTGTCTGTCTGAATTTGGATAATTTGGTGGGACAGCCGATCTCTGAAAGCCTTCAGAGCGTTCCAGATCGCTCGCAACTCCAGAAGATTGATCTGTAGATCGCGTTCTTGGAGGGACCAACTTCCTTGGGTGTGAAGCCCATCGACATGAGCTCCCCATCCCAGGAGAGACGCATCCGTGGTCAGCACTTTTTGTGGCTGAGGAATTTGGAAGGGACGTCCCAGAGTCAAATTGGAGCAAATCGTCCACCAATACAGGGATTTGAGAAAACTCGTGGACAAGTGGATCACGTCCTCTAGACCCCCAGCGGCCTGATACCACTGGGAGGCTAGGGTCCATTGAGCAGATCTCATGTGGAGGCGGGCCATGGGAGTCACATGAACTGTGGAGGCCATGTGGCCCAGCAATCTCAACATCTGCCGAGCTGTGATCTGCTGGGACGCACGCACCCGCGAGACGAGGGACAACAAGTTGTTGGCTCTCGCCTCTGGAAGATAGGCGCGAGCTGTCCGAGAATCCAGCAGGGCTCCTATGAATTCGAGTTTCTGCACTGGGAGAAGATGGGACTTTGGGTAATTTATCACAAACCCCAGTAGCTCCAGGAGGCGAATAGTCATCTGCATGGACTGCAGGGCTCCTGCCTCGGATGTGTTCTTCACCAGCCAATCGTCGAGATATGGGAACACGTGCACCCCCAGCCTGCGAAGTGCCGCTGCTACCACAGCTAGGCACTTTGTGAACACCCTGGGCGCAGAGGCGAGCCCAAAGGGTAGCACACAGTACTGGAAGTGGCGTGTGCCCAACTGAAATCGCAGATACTGTCTGTGAGCTGGCAGTATCGGGGATGTGTGTGTAGGCATCCTTCAAGTCCAGAGAGCATAGCCAATCGTTTTGCTGAATCATGGGGAGAAGGGTGCCCAGGGAAAGCATCCTGAACTTTTCTTTTACGAGATATTTGTTCAGGGCCCTTAGGTCTAGGATGGGACGCATCCCCCCTGTTTTCTTTTCCACAAGGAAGTACCTGGAATAGAATCCCAGCCCTTCTTGCCCGGATGGCACGGGCTTGACCGCATTGGCGCTGAGAAGGGCGGAGAGTTCCTCTGCAAGTACCTGCTTGTGCTGGAAGCTGTAAGACTGAGCTCCCGGTGGACAATTTGGAGGTTTTGAGGCCAAATTGAGGGTGTATCCCTGCCGGACTATTTGGAGAACCCACTGATCGGAGGTTATGAGAGGCCACCTTTGGTGAAAAGCTTTCAACCTCCCCCCGACCGGCAGGTCGCCCGGCACTGACACTTGGATGTCGGCTATGCTCTGCTGGAGCCAGTCAAAAGCTCGCCCCTTGCTTTTGCTGGGGAGCCGCGGGGCCTTGCTGAGGCGCACGCTGCTGACGAGAGCGAGCGCGCTGGGGCTTAGCCTGGGCCGCAGGCTGTCGGGAAGGAGGATTGTACCTACGCTTACCAGAAGCATAGGGACCAGTCTTCCTTCCCCCGAAAAATCGTCTACCTGTAGAGGTAGAGGCTGAAGGCTGCCGGCGGGAGAACTTGTCGAATGCGGTGTCCCGCTGGTGGAGAGACTCTACCACCTGCTCGACTTTTTCTCCAAAAATGTTGTCCGCACGGCAAGGCGAGTCCGCAATCCGCTGCTGGAGTCTATTCTCCAGGTCGGCGGCACGCAGCCATGAGAGCCTGCGCATCACCACACCTTGAGCAGCGGCCCTGGACGCAACATCAAAAGTGTCATAAACTCCTCTGGCCAGGAATTTTCTGCACGCCTTCAGCTGCCTGACCACCTCCTGAAAAGGCTTGGCTTGCTCAGGGGGAAGAGCATCAACCAAGCCCGCCAACTGCCGCACATTGTTCCGCATGTGTATGCTCGTGTAGAGCTGGTAAGACTGGATCTTGGCCACGAGCATAGAAGAATGGTAGGCCTTCCTCCCAAAGGAGTCTAAGGTTCTAGGGTCTTTGCCCGGGGGCGCCGAAGCATGCTCCCTAGAACTCTTAGCCTTCTTTAGGGCCAGATCCACAACTCCAGAGTCATGAGGCAACTGAGTGCGCATCAGCTCTGGGTCCCCATGGATCCGGTACTGGGACTCAATCTTCTTGGGAATGTGGGGATTACTTAGTGGCTTGGTCCAGTTCGCAAGCAATGTCTTTTTTAGGACATGGTGCAAGGGAACAGTGGACGCTTCCTTAGGTGGAGAAGGATAGTCCAGGAGCTCAAACATTTCAGCCCTGGGCTCGTCCTCCACAACCACCGGGAAGGGGATGGCCGTAGACATCTCCCGGACAAAGGAAGCAAAAGACAGACTCTCGGGAGGAGAAAGCTGTCTCTCAGGAGAGGGAGTGGGATCAGAAGGAAGACCCTCAGACTCCTCGTCAGAGAAATATCTGGGGTCCTCCTCTTCCTCCCACGAGGCCTCACCCTCGGTGTCAGACAAGTTCACGAACCTGCGTCTGCAACCTCGCCCTACTCGACTCGGTGGAACCCCGTCCACGGTGGGGGCGTCGAGAGGTAGACTCCCTCGCCCGCATCGGCGAAGCTCCCTCCGCCGACGTAGTCGGGGAGCCTTCCTGGGAGGTGGCCGCTGTCGGCACCGCACGCGGTACCAACGTCGGGGACCTCAACCTGGGCGATGGGCCAGCCGGCGCCACGCTCGACAGTACCGGAGGCGCAAGCACCGCCGGTACCGGAGGGGTAGGGCGCAACAGCTCTCCCAGAATCTCTGGGAGAACGGCCCGGAGGCTCTCGTTTAGAGCGGCTGCAGAGAAAGGCTGAGAGGTCGATGCAGGCGTCGACGTCAGAACCTGTTCCGGGCGAGGAGGCTGTTCCGGGCTGTCCAGAGTGGAGCGCATCGACACCTCCTGAACAGAGGGTGAGCGGTCCTCTCGGTGCCGATGCCTGCTGGGTGCCGAATCCCTCGGCGACCCAGAGCTCTCGGTGCCGACATGGGGAGGAGACCGGTGTCGATGCTTCTTCGACTTCTTCCGAAGCATGTCACCGGAGCTCCCCGGCACCGACGAAGAGGACGTAGAATCCATCCGTCGCTTCCTCGGGGCCGAGACCGAAGAGGGTCGATCCCGGGGGGGCTGTACCGCAGGAGCCCTCAGGGTAGGAGGAGACCCACCCGAAGGCTCACCGCCACCAGCAGGGGAATGGACAGCCCTCACGATGCACCTCCGTCCGACGACATCAGCAGACGAAGTCTCGGTACCACCGACGTCGATGCAGTCGCCCGATGCCTCGGCGCCGATGCAGAGGTCCGATGCCTCGATGCAGTCGATGGAGCGGCAGCCAAGGAAGATGGTCCGGACGCTGACGACGTCGATGCACTCGATGCCTCCGGTGCCGATGCCGACGAAGAGCCCGAGAACAAAACGTTCCACTGGGCTAATCTCGCTACCTGAGTCCGCCTTTGTAACAGGGAACACAGACTGCAGTTCTGAGGGCGGTGCTGGGCCCCTAGACACTGAAGACACGCAGAGTGCCTATCAGTGAGCGAGATTACCCGGGCGCACTGGGTGCACTTCTTGAAGCCGCTGGAAGGCTTCGATGTCATGGGCGGAAAAATCACGCCGGCGAAATCAAAAGCCGAAATGGCGAAAATTGAAGCACCAAAATTTAGAGGGAGAAAAATCTCGACCGAGGCCAAAAGAGGCCTACCCCGACAACGAAAGAAAACTTACGGGGCAAAAACTGAGAAATACGGGAAGGGCAGAAAACTCGAAAGGGTCTTCCGTAACACTACCGGAGCGCTTCCCGAACTTTTTCAAGGAAAAAACAGCAAAAAACACGTCGAAAAGGACGCGCGAGGTCGACTCTCTGGGGCACGAACGGCGTAACACGACCGTACCGAGCGCGGACGAAAGAAGACTGGCCGGCTCGAGCCGGTTTCGGGCGGGAAGACGGCCGCGCATGCGCGGTGCGCATGGGCGCGCGAGGACTAGCAAAGGCCTTTGCTAGTAAACTTTCCGATGGAGGGGGCTGCCGAGGACGTCAACCCATCAGTGAGAACAAGCAGCCTGCTTGTCCTCGGAGAATTCCTTGTATGTGTCCAAGGAGGGGTTATTTTCATTGGGCTTAGCACCCCCAATAATTTTAAAAAGTTGGCTCCTATGCTTCCAGCAGGTGAAGACAGAGAATTCTGACTCTTGTCAGAGCCGATAAGAGCCCTGGCTAGCTAGAGTGAGATTCAGTATTCTCAGTCTCCAGCAGGTGGAAGGAGATGAGCCCTTCAGACAGTTTCTAATTTCTCCCTTTTGATTTCAAAAAATATATATATTTATGATTATATCCCATGCTTTCTGTGCTCTGGTGTTGCTCGTAAAGTTGGAGGCTGAGACCCATTGGGGGTTTCAGTAAGCCTCAGGGGTGCTAAACTCGAGTGGCTGGGTCCCTTCCCCCCCAAAAAGTTTGTTTAGTGCTTCTGTATCCACACACCATTGTTTGGAGACCTGGATGTATATGTATCTGAGTAACCTCTGTTAACTTACACTGATTAGGCCCAAATTTCAGGTTCATTTTCAAAAGGCTGACATTGAGAAGTGCTAGAAAATTCCTCGGGGGAAATTTAAACTTACCTGTTAAAAAAAATAATTCCCCTCCCACCCCCTCTTTTTTCTTTGTTGGAGTCCAACCAGACTAGATTAGACAAGGGGTTATGTCCTTGGATGAAGGCAGAGCAAAAATGATAACCACGTCCGTTAAGAGTCTGGTACTGCCATCTGTTCTTCAGTATATCTGTACCAAAGCTGAGAACCCAAGATAAAAACCCATTGAAGACCGCAAATGCCTTTGTTTGCACTTAACTGGCCAAGTTAACCGCATAAATAGGACCACACAAAAGTCCGTTCTATCTTTACGCTGAATATCACACTTAACTGGATATATATTAGCAGGCTCTGGAAACGCATTGAATTTCCAGGTTTAAAGCCAGCAGTGGTCAGCAAAACACAGATCACCGCCGGCTGAATATCGGGCCCACTTATTTATTAGTCTAAGGCAGATTTTAGGTGAGCTTTCTGTGTCTCAGGTTCTTCCATATGAGTCAAGTTTCCTGGAACTAACACAGCAGATCCACTGCTCAGAAGCAGCATTCCTACCTTAGGCATGCTTTGTTCAAGGACAAGCCACCTTTCTGTTACCGACTGAAGATCTTGTCCACTTAGAGGCTCCCGGAGTCTCACCTTCACCTCTAATTTGCCACCAGTGGGTTTTCTACCATCATAGACCTGAGAGAGCCAGAAGGACAGAGCGTGTTTATTTCAGTGAGATTATCTTTGTCCAAAAGGATGTCTATACTAAATTACTAGGGGTGATTCAAGGCCAGTAGCCTTTAGTAAACTCTGCTTCTGACTCATCGCTGTTGCCAGGTATTTCTGTTTGGGCTTAACAATTTTAACACATCCTAAAACTGTACCTCAATGATTTCTCTGATTTCGCTCTCTGATTCCAGCTTGTCCAGTTTTAAGTGTGCTGTTCCCACTGGTTTGTCACTTTTAAATAAGAAAAAAGACCTGTGTGGAAGAAAGCAGATGTTATAAAAAGGAAAAATAATGCTGGCAGAAAGCCATGTCGGGGACTATTACTTCCGAAAGCTTTAAGGAGACACAGACAAAGGACTACGCCAACTGTACAATCCAGCATTTAATTCCTCCAAATAAGCATAAAACAATTTTTGTAAACTCCAAGTGTACTTGTTCTTTGCCTTATGGAGACTTCGCAGCCCCCAAGCTTTGGAAGTCCCGACTTGTCAGGAATTACATTCGTCAACGGAGAAAGCAAAGTTACTTGTAATGAGGGTTCTCTGTAGACGATAGCATAAAAAACAGCCACACAATCCCTCCCACCTCTCCTAAAGTGAAAGCTACCTGTGACATTCCCTATCTAACAGGGATTTGTGTGGGAAATTCTATGCACACTCAGAACTCATTTCCAATAATTTATGGCTTCCCTGAGTCTAGCCGGCTAATCATTAAGGCCTTCAGGAATTGCTTTTTAAACAGCGATTAACCGGGATCTGTGCTGAGTGAGAGGATGGTGAATGCATAGATTTATTTATACCCCACATTTTCCAGTATAATTTAGAGTTCAATGTGGCTAACAGGCTAAAAAGAAATCATTACAAAATATGAAACAAATACATAAATCCACACTTACCAATAAGGAAAGAACCGTAACTATATAAAGAATTCAATAATAAAGCATAATGGGGAGAATGGAAAGGGGAGATTAGGCGTCAGGATCAACTGACAGAAATTGTCTAAAAAGGAAAGATTTCAAAAACTCATGAAAAACCAAATAATCATGTTGGGATCTTATATTTTTCGGCAAGGAATTCCACCATTTAGTACCTTGGTATGAAAAACTAACTGAATCTATAGGTTTATAAACTGCTTTCTTACAGGAAGGAAAATGAAGACGCGGGCCGAATTGCGAGAAGGCAAAGTAACAAGGCACAACGTATAGTCAGGGGCGATACCATACAAAATCTGAAATATGAGAGCACAGAGTTTGAATACAATCCTGGCCCTAATGGGAACCCAATGGAAATGGAGCAGCAAAGGGAGTAGCCCCTCTCAAAGCATGGTACATGCATGACAAGTCTAGCCGCAGTATTCTGGGCAGTTTGCAGTTTCCTTAAGACACATTCTTTACACCCTGCATAGATAGAATTATAGTAATCAAATTGGATCCAAACAAGAGACTGGACAAGTAATCTGAAACTATCAATTTAAAAAGGAGGCCTAAAGCGCTTCAGCTTCCAAGGTCATTTAAAAGATTTAACCCCCTGTTTTCAAAGTGAATGGGCTGTGTCGGCAGTACCGCACTGCCAGCTGTTAGCGCAGCTTTGTAAATAGGGGCCAAGGACACCTGAGATTCAAAGGTTAAATGTCAATCAACAACAACCCCTAAAATATTTAGAGGACTCCAAAGGATAAGAAATACAGTCAATGCTTGCTGCAGGGATCATGATCAAACAGATCAGTTATTACCAAAATTGAAGGGTTTTATTGTCACATAAGGATGATGTTTCTAATTTTATTGTACATGATAGATACAAGCAGCTATAAATGTCTATTATTGTGATAACTTGTGGCTGCTGCAGACAGAAGGGATGGAGTCTAATGTGTGCATAAAAGTTCTCAGGAGATTACAACAAGCTTAGAACGAGGAGTCAAGAGCTAGGGGACATACAAAAAGAGAGAGCCTGGCTGTGTCTCTGCTGTTCAGCCACAGGCACAAAGCTGTACCCAAGAGTAATGAAGGGATCAGAATGAAAGTAAAAGCCTTTGCTGCTCTTACTGAGGATGAGAGCTGGTGGTTGGGAGGCGTGGCTAGTGTGGGCAGACATATACGGTCTGTGCTGGGGCTGGTGGTTGGTAGGCGGGACTAGTGCTGGGCAGCCTTCTACGGTCTGTGCCGGGGCTGGTGGTTGGGCGGTGGGGATAGTGCTGGGCAGACTTATACGGTCTGTGCTGGGGCTGGTGGTTGGGCGGCGGGGATAGTGCTGGGCAGACTTATACGGTCTGTGCCGGAGCTGGTGGTTGGGAGGCGGGGTTGGTGGTTGGGAGGCGGGACTAGTGCTGGGCAGACATATACGGTCTGTGCTGGGGCTGGTGGTTGGTAGGCGGGACTAGTGCTGGGCAGACATATACGGTCTGTGCTGGGGCTGGTGGTTGGTAGGCGGGACTAGTGCTGGGCAGACTTATACGGTCTGTGCCAGAGCCGGTGGTGGGTGGCGGGGATAGTGCTGGGCAGACTTATACGGTCTGTGCCGGGGCTGGTGGTTGGGCGGCGGGGATAGTGCTGGGCAGACATATACGGTCTGTGCTGGGGCTGGTGGTTGGGAGGCGGGACTAGTGCTGGGCAGACTTATACGGTCTGTGCCGGGGCTGGTGGTTGGTAGGCGGGACTAGTGCTGGGCAGACTTCTACGGTCTGTGCCGGGGCTGGTGGTTGGTAGGCGGGACTAGTGCTGGGCAGACTTCTACGGTCTGTGCCGGGGCTGGTGGTTGGTAGGCGGGACTAGTGCTGGGCAGACTTCTACGGTCTGTGCCGGGGCTGGTGGTTGGGCGGCGGGGATAGTGCTGGGCAGACTTATACGGTCTGTGCCAGAGCCGGTGGTGGGTGGCAGGGATAGTGCTGGGCAGACTTATACGGTCTGTGCCAGAGCCGGTGGTGGGGTGGCAGGGATAGTGCTGGGCAGACTTATACGGTCTGTGCCAGAGCCGGTGGTGGGTGGCAGGGATAGTGCTGGGCAGACTTATACGGTCTGTGCCGGGGCTGGTGGTTGGGCGGCGGGGATAGTGCTGGGCAGACTTATACGGTCTGTGCCAGAGCCGGTGGTTGGGAGGCGGGGATAGGGCTGGCCAGACTTATACGGTCTGTGCACTGAAGAGGACAGTACAAATAAAAAAAGTAGCACATATGAATTTATCTTCTTGGGCAGACTGGATGGACCGTGCAGGTCTTTTTCTGCCGTCATCTACTATGTTACTATGACACAACCACACTACTTATAACAGCAGTAAGTGATGCTATAAATAAGTACTCCACATTTGTTGTAGAGGCAGGCAGTACTTTGCTTTTGGTTCACCATATATCAATAATTTGAAAATAAGTATCCTTAAATAAAAGATTTTAAAATATGTATTTATTTTGGTATAGTAGCAAAACCAAAAATGTTAATTATCCAGCAAAGTGACATTTTTTAGGGTCTAAATCACTAGGGAAAGGGAATGGGACTTGATATACCACCTTTCTGTGGTGGTTGCAACAATATTCAAAGTGGTTTACATAGTATATGCAGGTACTTATTTGTACCCGGAGCAATGGAGGGTTAAGTGACTTGCCCTGAGCTGCAGTGAGAATCGAACCCAGTTCCCCAGGATCTAACCACTAGGCTATGCCTCTACTAGCAACATTCCATGTAGAATCTCAAATTGGGAAAGGGAATTGGGACCTGATATACTGCCTTTCTGTGGTTTTTGCAACTACATTCAAAGCGGTTTACATGGTATATATACTTATTTTATACCTGAGGCAATGGAGGGTTAAGTGAGTTGCCCAGAGTCACAAGCAAGTTAATTAGTAAAAAAAAAAAAAAAAAAAACTGTTTCCTTACCCTTTATGAAATACTTCAAATTTCATTCCTTTTGTCTGAATCGCTCGTTTGAACCCTCTGTGGTTTCTATTAATGTTCAACTTGAACTGCTGATCATATTCTTGGGAATAAAGCAGATAAATATCAGCAAATACCGAGTTAAATTTTGGTGCAGTTTTGACACTACTAACATCCAGTAGTAACATCCAATGTTCCCCCCCCCCCCCCCCCCCAATTATCACATCCTGAAATCTAAATCAAATGTATCTACTTAACTGACTCTTCGCTCACCTTCACTTCCCATATTAGCCAGCTATGGAAGAAAACACTATTCAAAATGAAACATTCTTCAATCAAAAAGCCTTTGAACTACTTCTAGTCCAAACGTTAGTCCTACCTCACTTGGATTACTGTAACGTTGTATTTTTTGGTATTAAGTGTCAATATCAGGCTTGACCACTGTTGGAAAACAGGATACTGGGCTAGATGGACCATTGGTCTGACCCAGTATGGCTACTCTTATGTTCTTATAAAACTGCAAATCATACAGAACAGAGCTGCTAGACTAACATACAGATCAAATACATATACTAGTGTTTCAATTCATCTAAACAAACTACAATTTGCTATGTCTGGTCCAGTCTAACAGACTGAAAGTACAACTGATGCTACTAGCATCACTGTTCCAAAAGACAATTCAAAACCAGAACATTTTCAGCTCTCTATTCCTCATTCTTGGAGTCAAAATATGCAACTCTCTACCTATTCCCATCAGAACAGAAAACAGCTACCTCAGCTTCAGGATGAGGCTAAAAAATTTCCTCTTCCCAAAGACTATTTCATAGTAATCCATAATGACTTCTACCTCCTAGTATCATCCATTATCCTTTCCTTAATATTTGTAGTCTCATGCATTAATCCAATGGTCTCTAATGTTTCTGAAACCTCGCACTAACACTGTTTGCTTTTGTCTCACCTAGAATGTATACCGCACTGAACCCTGGAAATGGGATAATAATGGTATGCAAGAATTGCAATAAATTTCCATGCACACGCTAACCATATATGCAGATGAGTAACTTCACTTGCTAAATCACTGGCTCAGAGAGAAACTGATCATTGATGAGGATTTCTCATTAGTCACTTAATTGACACTGTTTTGCCGATGCATTAATTCATTAGCATAAAATAAACTCACTTCATTCCAATTTCTCACTGAATTACAAGTTATCCTCACTTTAACACTTTGAAGAACATGGGCTTAGTGTTATCACTGCTTCCATTCAATGTCAAAGCCAAGAAGGGAGACAATAGAATGTTAGCCAAGCAAAAGTAAAGCCAATTAAAGGAAAACCAACAAGTCCGAGGGGAATAGGGAAGGGGGGGGGGAGGGTGGTTTGGGAGAGGGGGAAAAGGGGAGGGGGAGAAGACGGAGATATTAGTGAACACAGGGCAATAGGGAGGGGGGATACGAGGAAAAATATATTGTGTTCTTTTTGTTTTTCCCTTTTCTTCTATACACTCTATCCGACGAGCTATTCTGTTATTGATATTGTACTAATTGGTTGTTGGAAGATTGTATATTATTTGTGTTAATAAAAATATGAAAAACTAAAGGAAAACCAACATTGTTGGTGAATAAAGTAGATACCACCAGAAGGCTGAGTACTGCATAGTAACTGGCTCCAAATAATTTGCAATTACAATACATCTACATGTATGGTACTGACCAACTCATACTAACCTGGGGAATTGGTATTTTTAATGACTGTCGTCTTATTTTTCTGTGCTTGCTCCTACAAACAACAAAATTATGGAACATTATCATTGATGCTTTTCGTGCATAACACGTGGGGGTATAAAAATGAAATTTGGTGGGCTGGCCTGTTGGTTCAGTGCCCACACGGAGGGGCCCTTGGTTCAGTTTCCAGGACAGCTGTTTATACTGCCTTCAGGGATGGGGTGGTACAAAGTAGGAGGAAGTCCCACCCATTGTGCGCTGCTGAACCCTAGTGATTGGACTGAGGGTAAATGACCCCTGTCCCAGGCCTACCACTACACTGATTGGATGACAATGAGTTGGAAGGAAATATAACAGAGGAGCAAATAATCCCAGCCCTTGTTCTGACTAAACTGGAAGCTAAAAGGAGCATGAAGATTGTGTTAAAGAGCTTTGGTAAGAGAAAGAGGTAATTTCATACAAAAGGGTCAACATGTAAGAAGTATTAATTTCCACCCATACAATACATGGTTTTTTAGTTTCTCAGTTACTACATAGTAACATAGTAAGTGACGGCAGATAAAGTACCTGAACAGCCCATCCAGTCTGCCCAATACTCAGACTCATTTTCAATTTATGATTAAATTGATTAGTCCACTTTTAAAGGTAATAAATAGAATTAAATCAAAACAGAGAAAAGAAAATAAGATGATACCTTTTTTATTGGACTAACAATAATCTATTTATTATCAATTCATGACTAAACCAACAATGAATGTGAAATAAAATACCTGACAATAGTCTTTCTAAGGCACTTCTGGAACATAGACTGTAGAAATCCGCCCAGCACTGTCCTCAAGTTCCAACCACTGGAGTTGCCATCGAAGCCCATTCCCGCCTATCCAAATCTGTCTTGTCATTTGCAGGACACAGACTGTAAAAATCTGCCTCGCACGGTCCTCACATTCCAGCTACTGGAATTGCCGTTGAAGCCCTCTCCAGTAGTTGGTACACAAGGACAGTGCCAGGAGGACTTCTTGTGTCTAACTACTAAATTATCCTTAGTCTGCTGTTAGCTACTGAAGCAGACTTCCAATTGATGATGGGGTCCTGAATGGTATCCAAAGCTGCACATCATCTCTGGAAATGCTGGACCAATAATAATGTACCCGCCAGGGGCGTAGCCAGCCTTCCGTGGGGGAGGGGTCCAGAGCCCGGGGGGAGGGGGCACATTTTAGCCCTCCCCCCCCCCCCGCCGACATTGCCGCCCCCCCCTCCCGCCGCGAACCCGCCGCCGCTGCAGCCTACCTTTACTTTTGCTGGCGGGGGATCCCACTCCCCGCCAGCCGACGTCTTCTTCTCAGTCGCTTCCTGCTCTTCAATTTGTTTGCTGACGTCCTGCACGTTGTACATCAGACTCAGAGAACAGAACTGTTCTCTGAGTCTGATGTCCTGCACGTTCAGGATGTCAGCAAACAAATTGAAGAGCAGGAAGGACTGAGAAGACGTCGGCTGGCGGAGAGTGGGATCCCCCGCCAGCAAAAGTAAAGGTAGGCGGGGGCGGGTTCGCCGGGAGGGGGGTCCTGGGGTGAATCTGCGGGGGCCCCGGCCCCCTCAGGCCCCACATAGCTACGCCACTGGTACCCGCGGCTTCCAAAGTAGCCCACAGAACAGTGGCACTCACCTGGCCCTATTAATGCAGAACCAGGCCCCCTAAATGGAAACAGGACTGACCCACTTAACCCGCCCTGCCTTTGTTTAATCAGGATTACAGCTAAGACTAGGCATTCTGTGCTAAGGAGCCTCATATATTCCTTTCGGCAGCAGCATACTCACCGCACTTGGGTAATGGAATTCAAATTTCACATAGGCATCCAAATCGCTTGGTGAAATGCCTGTACAGGAAAACCGAGCCATTTAAATTCAGTCACCAAAGAATGCAAGCTTACCACCATCTTACTTTCACTGTGCTGTTCCACATACCCTGCTACCTCTAAGACCCAGTTGAAAATAAGGATTTTGTCTTTGCGTGGCTTTTAACAAGAAAGAAATAGTCTGTAAAGCAGATGAACAGGTTGACCAGGGAAAGATGCTCTTAATGTCCTTATTTGCTGTGTTTTCCCTTTCTTCCTTCTCACATGGACCATATATGTCAGTCCAAAACCTGCACCTTTTTTTTAATTTAATTTTTTATTTTCTCAGGAAAACAAAACACAAACATAATACAATGAAACAACTCAAATGACATGTTTTTACTCTTCAAAATGTGACCATAACACATACCTTGCCCACATAAGCACCCCCCCCCCCCACCCCACCCTGAAATGTCAAATCCTGGCAATAAGGGAGAAGCATCACTGATACTTCCAGCAACCATTCAGTGTAAACGTCCCAGGTCTTGGAGAAGTGCAGAAGTCTATTTCTCTTGAGTGCAGTTAGCTTTGACATCAAATAAATGCGATTGACCCTCGCAAGGAGTTGTGGATGCCCCGGAAGCTCAGGGCTTTTCCATGCTGAAGCCAACGCTAAACGGGCTGCTGTGACCACAAAATATATCAACTACCTCTTCAGATGCGGTAGCTGCAGTGGACCTAACATTAAGCAAACTGCCTGCTAGGGCATGACCATGTCCCAATATGCCTGCGACTTCAAGTGGTAGGCTGTTGTGCTAAGAAGATGGGGGGACGAGAGTGAAAAGGGAGATGCTTGTGATTGCCTAAGACCCCAACGGAGCAGGTTACATACCCAGTTCTTTACTCCTATTTCTAGGAGGCCAAAGGAAAGAAATCTACACACACACACCACCAATAAAAAATATATATATCAAAGGCCTTAAGGAGAGAGTAAGGGTCACACCTAATCACAGGTTGTACTCCCAAAACTGTCTCAACTCCTTCTGGCTCTCTGCTTAATTTTACTGGCATAAAGGATTAAATCTTGATTCACCAAAAACAGGATACGAAATAGATGCTTATTGGTTGAGATTATATTTAGCTTCTATCAGCGTTCAAGGGCAAAGGGGAAGAGGAGATGCTGGTCTGTGAAAGGGAAAAAGGAAGATGCTGGACTATAGGGGGGCCGAGCCTTGAGTCACCTCTACTGCTATTATCCACAACCAGAAGAATTTATTGGCTGCTGTGCTCCACGATGAACTTGAATTTGCCAATAAGACGTCTTGGTTGAAATGTACTGGTGACAAACTTTAAGGAATGACAAGGTTTGTTTTATAATTATTAGATAATTGTATTAGAATGTGAAAAAAAAAATCTTTAAAAGAAAAAGCCCCAATAATCAAAATGAGCCCTGGATTTACAGTAGGATGGACTGATATAACCAGATCAGCTGCGACTGAAGTTACATTGCCAGCTGTCTGCAGTCAAACCAAAACAGATGATCACAGGGGCCTTTTTACGTGTGCCCAACACGTGCCAAAATGGAGTTACCACATGGCTACTGTGTGGCTCTTGTGGTAATTTCATTTTTGGCGTGCATCCAAAAAAATAAATTTTCTTTTCTTTTTTTTAATATTTTTATTAATATTGACAACACGTGCAATACAACAATTATAGAATTTCCAAACCATCACAAGTGAGAATACAAATGAATCATCATATCTGCTCAGCGTATCGGAAGCGCGCCAAGTGGCATTTGGCGCGAGTAGGTCATTACCACCTGGTTACCATGTGAGACTTGACCGCTAGTTCAATGGCTGGCAGTACTACTACTACTACTACTTAACATTTCTAGAGCGCTACTAGGGTTACGCAGCGCTGTACAATTTAACAAAGAGAGACAGTCCCTGCTCAAAGAGCTTACAATCTAATAGACAAGTGAACGGTCGGTCCGATAGGGGCAGTCAAATTGGGGCAGTCTGGATTCACTGAACGGTAAGGGTTAGGTGCCGAACGCAGCATTGAAGAGGTGGGCTTTAAGCAAAGACTTGAAGACGGGCAGGGAGGGGGCTTGGCGTAAGGGTTCAGGAAGGTTGTTCCAAGCATAGGGTGAGGCAAGGCAGAATGAGCGGAGCCTGGAGTTGGCGGTGGTGGAGAAGGGTACTGAGAGGAGGGATTTATCCTGTGAACGGAGGTTACGGGCGGGAACGTAAGGGGAGATGAGGGTAGAGAGGTAGTGAGGGGCAGCAGACTGAGTGCATTTGTAGGTAAGAAGGCAGTAAGGTCTCAGACCCAAAATGAAACTGCAGCAATTTTGATTTTGCCGCACGTCCATTTTCAGAAAAGTTTTAAAAAAGGCCTTTTTTTTACAGGCGCGCTGAAAAATGGATAGGCGCATACCCAAAACCTGCGCCTACACTAACACAAGCCATTTTTCAGCGCACCTTAGCAAAAAGGGCCCCTCAGTGTCTTAGGGAAACACCACTTCTAACAAGCTCCCATTCATTTGCAGCATTCACACCTCTCCCAATGACTGGATATTAGCTATAAGGAGGGACTTATTCTTAGTATTTATATAAGGAAAGAGGTTTCTATAACTCTTCCTTTTATTAATGACTAGTAAATCAGGCCCGTTTCTGACACAAATGAAACGGGCGCTAGCAAGGTTTTGGTCGGTGTGTGTATGTTTGAGAGTGTGTGTGAGAGTCACTGTGTGAGAGAGAGAGAGAGTGAATCTGCAAGTGTGTGTTTGTGACAAAGAGAGACTGCTGGGTGCCCCCCCTTGTATCCATCCCCTGCCCCCCTCCCACCACCCAGCGAGTCTCCTCTGTCCCCTGCTCCCCCTCCAGCCACCCAATGATTTCCCTCTCTCCCCGGCCCCCCCTCCAGCCACCCAGCGATTCTCGTCTCTCCCCTGCCCCCTCCAGCCACCCAGCGATTGTCCTCTATCCCCTGCTCTCCCTCCAGCCAGCTAGCGATTGTCCTCTCTCCCCTGCCCCCCCTGCAGCCACCCAGTGATTTTCCTTTTTCCTCTGGCCCCCCTCCAGCCACCCAGCAATTCTCCATTTTCCCTTGCCCCCCCCCCCCCCCTTCCAGCCACTAAGCAAATCTCCTGTCTCCCCTGCCCCTAACAATACCGGCCAAATCTCTCCGCTGCCGTGCACAGCTCAGCGTGCAGGTCCAGTGAACGCTAGATCGATTCGCCGCTGTGCATCCGCCCTCCCACCTCTGGTTGGTCAGCTTTTGCGTGTGACGTACCCGGAAGTACGGTACGTCACTTCATCAGATGGATGCATCCTTTCAGCGATTCCTTCACTCTCACTGTTCTGCCCTCGACGTCATCACGTTTTTACGCGAGGGCAGGGCAGAGAGAGATGTGACACCTTTACGAACTTACGAACCCTGAAGCCACGAAGTCAGCTTCAGAACGTTGGAGGTATAGTAGATCAGTGACTGTCTAAGGGAAAGCCCATTATATGTTTCATATTATCACTGCTTTCAATTTAAATGACAGAGAGGAAGAAGAGAGACAATGCATGCACACGCACACATATACAGACAGAGTAGATTACCTGATGGGGCAGGCAGGTTAATTCCTCTGACGATTATAAGAACCATTTCTGTACTGCTAAGCTCTGAAAATATCCTTAGAAAGGAAATAAAAAAAAGAAGTCCACAAATCAAACATATATATGGCAAGTGACCGACTCACCTGCAAATGCGCAGTAGAGTCGGAACGCTGAGAGTGTAGAAGTCCAAGCCCCGCCTCCACCAGCAGAACAGCCCAATAGGGAGGAGGGCTTGGACATGGGCGTGGAAATCGGAGGAGGAGGGAGCAGGGAGGGAAGGAGGGGGCGGAACTGAGGGAAACACACGCAGCGATGGAGAACTGACGACACGACGACGGCGGAAAGAGGGGGGGGGCGACGTTTGGGGGGGGGGTCAAAGGTGGCAGCGGGGACGGCAGGGCACAGGAAGTCACAATCGCGGTGGATGGGAGCGGATGGGAGGGGAGAGAGCAGGGTTGGTGGACGGGGAGAGGCCATAGGAAAACAAAAAACTAGCCCGTTGTTACAGGTTTAACGGCTAGTAAGTTACATATGGCAGCCCAGGGATATCCACTCTACTGTCGGAGAAAGGATCCATGTCATATAAAAACTACGCTAGGCCGTCAGTTTTATTTTAGTAACTCTGAAAACAGGTGGACATAGTCCATTACACTCCTCAGGCCAGACACAGCAAGGACTGTAACAGAAAGGTCACATATACACTGATTAATAGGGAGCTCTAAATTAAACTGGGAAGTTTTTAGGAGACTGTCTGTGATGTATGTTTTTATTGTTATGAATATTTCCTGTGTTGTACTGTTATCTGCCTTGGAACGCTGTGAATGGCAGAATAGAAATTAGTTAAGACTACTGGATATGGGCTGCCTAGGGCTCTTATAGGTGACGTTGAAGCCAATAGTTCTGTGTCTCCATCTCCTGGTAGGGGTAGAAAACCCAAGCGTCTGGACAGGTCTAGAGAAATAAGGCAAGACTGAAATTAAATAGTTAAAAAAAAAATCAAGAGTTATTGTATACGGGGAAGGCAGGGTTATATCCATTTTTTCAGGTTTCCTTGGGAGGGAAAATTCTACCTTTCAGTTCAGCGGTGAGAAGTTTAGGGATCTATGTAGATGAGGGCTTAAGTTTTTCAAAAATAGGTTTTCCAAAGTGGTGCAATCTTCCTTTGGGATTGTACAGAGTATCTATCTATTACATGTGTTTCTCTATGGAAAGAGGAGGCTCTGATTGGTGCCGTGCTGGACCACTGCAGTAACGTCTACTTGAGCTTAGCAAAGCAGGCGATGTGGAGACCACAGTTGCAGCAAAACTCAGCTGCTCCCTCCATTACTTCCCCTTCGTGTCAACAGTCACATGAAAGTGTTGGTTTAGGTTTCTAAAGCGCTGTCAGAGAAGGGCACACCCCCCCCTTTACTTACAAGAACTGCTTGTATATGTGCCATTATAAGCTTTACACTCTTTCGGACATAGGAGACTTCTCAGTGTGAAAGAGTTGAGTCTATAGCTTTTTCACTAGCGGATCTGTTGCTGTGGAACTCACCACTACAAGAAATTAGGGTACTATTTTAGATTTTTGGAAACAGGTCAAAGCTTGAATTTTAGACAGGTTTCTGATGATGCCTGAGGACTTAGGAGTTGGAGTGGGTGGTTGATGGGTTTGGGTGCTGTGTGTAAGGTGTGATGGATGAGGTAATGAAATTGCATGTATTATACTGTCGGTTTGTTCACTGAAAGTTGTTTTGAGCTTTGCAGTCTTAGCATCTGCTAAATTTAGTAAATGAAAATGAAACCACATCTGCAAAAAGCTACCTGTGTGGAGTAGCCACTAGAACCTCCTACCATGACACAGGCATGTCCGGTAATTTTAAAAGCCACTGGACTGCTGCTCCTCCTCCCCCTTCACTTATTCCCTCCCACGCGCTCCTGCAAACAACTTTCAAAGACATACAGAACTCTCTTTGTGCAATAGAATGTTCAGGATTTATGTACCTTACAATTTTAAATGTCCTTTCTTGAAAGTGATGTGGTGGTGGATCTAGTCCCTGTGCTTGTCTCAGCTGCAAGATTTCCAAGCTCTTTTTACAATCTTGAGCCATCTTTTCAAACCTGCAAAAGGTGTTATGCAAAGATTAAAACCTGTAAATGTAACAGAAAGGAGAGCTATTCAGGAGTGAAAGGAGACACCAGCTTCAGCACAAGCACAAAATCAAGAGGTGAAGCTAAAACACATTTGGTCTGGTACTCAAAAATGTTGATGCAGTCAATGCCAATACAAACAACAATTAAAAAAAAAATGTTGATAGGTCATCTGTTTACATCAGTGGCGTAGCCACAGGTGGGCCCACCCTCTTAGGGCTCAGGCCCACCCAACAGTAGCACACATTTAGCGGTAACTGCTGGGGATCCCAAGCTCCACCAGCTGAAGAGTTTCCCCTGATGTTAATGAAAACGCTACTCTCCACGATACTGGCACCTGCACATACTCAGTTTTCAGTGCATGCCTGCTGCAGACTGCCAAGGTGGAAAGAAGCGTTTTCCCACTAGCTGAGATTTTTTTTTTTTTTGGGGGGGGGGGGGGGGGGGAACACTTGGTGCCCACCCACTTCTTGTCTAGGCCCACCCAAAATCTGTTGTCTGGCTACGCCCCTGGTTTACATGGTGGCGAGTTATGTGGATTAAAATTATCCATATGTTTGGAAGCGGTTTAGGGGCAGGCAGGGGGCTGTCCAAAAAGTTATCTAGAGAGCAGTAAAATTCAGTTGCTTTCTGGATTACTTATTTGTTTAATTGAGGTCAGTTAGGGGTTTACCAGTCTGAATTTTACTTCCATTGAAAGCAATGGAAGTAAAACCTGGACTGGCTTAATCTGTCCTCCTTTTTCTGGAACCATATGGTAACCCTAAGGTCAGTGAAACTGTAGGCCTATCTCAAACTGACTAGTGGCACCAGTGAAGCAAAGCAGCCATCACGATGATCCCAGAGATGTTAACAATTCTATCTCTATTTGGTCCAGTTTTTAAAAATCAATACTGTGATTTAACTTAATAAAAACAATCAAAATAAGATGCCTAAAAAATGAACATCGGGATAATTTTTTTTAAACCATAACCAGGATATACTACTACTACTAATAACATTTGTATAGCGCTACCAGACGCACGCAGCGCTGAACACCTGACACAAAGAGACAGTCCCTGCTCAAAGAGCATATACCTCCATATTTGCTTAACAGAATTTTCAAGCACAGTCCTTTGATACTGAAAATATTCCTACATTTACCTAGGATGAAGGAGTGTTGCAGCACGACAAACATCACAAGTCCTGAGAAATGACAGCAGGACTCTTTCTGCCACTGATTCTTTCAGCTCCTTGGATATAACACTGATGTGCAAGGCCAGCTCTGACTCTGGAACACTGGAGGCTGAGCCAACATCGCTTCTCTGCCGCCAACCATCTGCCTAACCATAGGATTTGAGCCAATATCCCTTCTCTGCTACCAACTCTCTACCTAATCACAGGGCACGAGCCAACATCACTTCTCTGCTGCCGTCAACTCTCCCGCCTAACCGCAGGGCCTGAGCAAACGTAAGGACAGAACCGGGCAGACTTCTATGGCCTATGTCCCAGAAACACCAAAGAAAGACCACAATCAAGTATATAATATTACATTCATTGTTGATTTAATCATAAAATGATGAGTGTGACTGCTAGGCAGACTGGATGGACAGTTCAGGTCTTTTTCTGCCGTCACTTACTATGCTGCCAACCCAACATCCCTTTAATGCCGAGGTTTCAGTACACATCTCTTCTCCACCAACAATCTTCTATATAACCCTAGGACAGAAAGACAGAGGCGTATTTTCAAAGCACTTAAGACTTATAAAGTAATCTATGGAACTTTATAAGTCTAAGTGCTTTGAAAATGAACACCTCCTTGTGACTCTGGGCAAGTCACTTAACCCTCCATTGCCCCTGGTACAAATAAGTACCTGAATATACTATGTAAACTCTGCTTTGAATGTACTTGCAAAAAACACAGAAAGGCGGTATATCAAGTCCCATTTCCCTTATTACTGATTCTGTGTATCCCTGGAACACAATGAGGCTCATTTTCAAAGCACTTAGCCTCCCAAAGTTCCATAGAAACCTATGGAACTTAGCCTCCCAAAGTGCTTTGAAAATATGCCTCAGAGTACTTTTGTGTTATAATTCCAGCTCTGATTTATTAGTAACTGAAATTCTCTCAGAGGTGTGATTTATAGTTCATGTGCTCAACTTTCAGTCTTATAAGTAGCTACTAGATCCCCTCCATAGAATTACAGCCTATGTGCTCATTTTCTTTGTTAGAATTTTTATTGCATTATTCACTCCACAGCTCCGGACAGTAGAAAGCAAATGCAACAGATTTAATTTAACGTGGCACTTGTGAAGCCTCATTTTGCACAGGGTCTCAGTAAGTACGGAAACTGAGATGCCCAGGTTGGGATGTTCATACTTCCCCAGTATTTTACAAAAGTTTTGCTGAACACTGCAAACCCGAGTGTACAGTGGAAGCAGCAATTTTGCAAAAAATATATGTTAATAAAATGGCATCAGGCAGAAGGTTCCATTTATACGTACAGTGACACAATTTAAAAAAAAAAATACAGGTGGCACCAATAAACTAGCAGGGCCACAGAAGTTTTACCTTTTTTTTTTTAACTTAAGGACAACATAATAAACATAGGATTAAGGAAAAGAATCCCTCAATTAAAGCTCTTTTATGAAACCTGTGTGCGTCTCAGAGTTTGTGGAAAAACCAACGGCGAAATGGGGGAACAGATGTTTAGGTTTTTAGCCTGCCCAAACTACAGCCAACGCTCCCCCCTTCTCCTACCCATCTGCACAGAGACGCGGCTTTCTAAAACTGCCATTTACACATATAGTAAACGTTGCTATATACAGATGTTGAAGCCTCTATAGTCTGCTTAGCTGGCTAGCCATTACAAGGTGGACTACAATTTGAAGAATTCCATACCTAAGTAAACAGGTGTGGTAGCCGTCTTAGTCCACTTTCAAAGGTAATCAATAGAAATAAAACAAAATAAAACATGAAAAAGAAAATAAGATGATACCTTTTTTATTGGACATAACTTAATACATTTCTTGAGTAGCTTTCGAAGGTTGCCCTTCTTCGTCAGATCAGAAATAAGCAAATCTTGGTAGATGACAGTATATATAAGTGAAACATCAAAGCTTACAAGTGAGACATCAAAGCATTTCAGTAACAATGTTAAAGACAAGATTTAATTTACATAGACATCACATGAAAAATATTAGTGCCAGCCACAATGCCACGCCTGTGGGGCAACACTTTACAAGACCAGAGCACTGTACCAGTGATTTCATAGTAAGAATCCTGAAAGGTAACTTTAAAACAATACAGGAACGTAAGACCTTTGAAGTCAGAATGATTAAATATTTTGACACCCACCAGACAGGGCTTAACAAAGATCTGGGTTTTCTAGCCCATAATAAGCCATAAAATTGTAAATTGTACTGTTTTGTTTGTCACTTTCCTGTCCCCATGCATATCCCCCTGTCTCACCTATCCACCTCCACCCCCATCCTGTTAGATTGTCACTGAAATGCTTTGATGATTCACTTGTAAGCTTTTATGCTTCACTTATATATACTGTCATCTACCAACATTTGCTTATTTCCGATCTGACGAAGAAGGGCAACCTTCGAAAGCTAATCAAGAAATGTATTAAGTTATGTCCAATAAAAAAGGTATCGTCTTATTTTCTTTTCCATGTTTTATTTTGTTTGATTTCTATAGATTCTACATGGAATGTTGCTATTCCACTAGCAACATTCCATGTAGAAGTCGGCCCTTGCAGATCACCAATGTGGCCGCGCAGGCTTCTGCTTCTGTGAGTCTGACGTCCTGCACATACGTGCAGGACGTCAGACTCACAGAAACAGAAGCCTGCGCAGCCTTCTACATGGAATGTTGCTAGCAAGCAACATTCCATGTCATGTAGAATCTCCAATAGTAGCAACATTCCATGTAGAGTCTCCAATAGTAGCAACATTCCATGTAGAATCTCCAATGGTATCTATTTTACTGTCATAGTAATGCTTGAATGTTTTCACTTATATACACTGTCAGCTAGCACATTTGCTTATTTCCGATCTGACGAAGAAGGGCAACCTTCGAAAGCTAATCAAGAAATGTATTAAGTTATGTCCAATAAAAAAGTATCATCTTATTTTCTTTTCCATGTTTTATTTTGTTTGATTTCTATAGATTCTACATGGAATGTTGCTATTCCACTAGCAACATTCCATGTAGAAGTCGGCCCTTGCGGATCACCAATGTGGCCGCGCAGGCTTCTACATGGAATGTTGCTAGTGGAATAGCAACATTCCATGTAGAATCTGCAATAGTAGCAACATTCCATGTAGAATCTCCAATAGCAGCAACATTCCATGTAGAGTCTCCAATAGTAGCAACATTCCATGTAGAATCTCCAATGGTATCTATTTTACTGTCATAGTAATGCTTGAATGTTTTCACTTATATACACTGTCAGCTAGCACATTTGCTTATTTCCGATCTGAGGAAGAAGGGCAACCTTCGAAAGCTAATCAAGAAATGTATTAAGTTATGTCCAATAAAAAAGGTATCATCTTATTTTCTTTTCCATGTTTTATTTTGTTTGATTTCTATAGATTCTACATGGAATGTTGCTATTCCACTAGCAACATTCCATGTAGAAGTCGGCCCTTGCGGATCACCAATGTGGCCGCGCAGGCTTCTGCTTCTGTGAGTCTGACGTCCTGCACGTATGTGCAGGACGTCAGACTCACAGAAACAGAAGCCTGCGCAGCCTTCTACATGGAATGTTGCTAGTGGAATAGCAACATTCCATGTAGAATGTCCAATAGTAGCAACATTCCATGTAGAATCTCCAATAGTAGCAACATTCCATGTAGAATCTCCAATGGTATCTATTTTACTGTCATAGTAATGCTTGAATGTTTTCACTTATATACACTGTCAGCTAGCACATTTGCTTATTTCCCATCTGACGAAGAAGGGCAACCTTCGAAAGCTAATCAAGAAATGTATTAAGTTATGTCCAATAAAAAAGGTGTCGTCTTATTTTCTTTTTCATGTTTTATTTTGTTTTATTTCTATTGAATACCTAAGTCAAGAAAGGTACAAATACAGTGCAATTGTAGAAATAATACATATTAAACACACTAAGCATCTACGGCCCACAAATAACTGATCTTATACACATTATAAAGAAAACTCCTTAGGTCATATGTCTGACAAATTAAACGCCATTATCTGACAACAGACGTTAAATCAGAGGGGAGGGAGTTCTACAACACAGAGGCTCGCCCTCTAAATAGCACATTTCTCTCTCTTCATGGGTTTTAAGAAGAGGAGAACCACCAGAAATTGAACTGTAAGACTGAAAGATGCTGAGGACAGCTGTGTGCTCAGTGAAGAGGGAGACACCCGGAATGGGGGAGTAGTTACAACCCTAACCACCTTACTAGGAAGACTGGATGGGCCATGTCACTAGGTCCGTGGTGAGCACAGACCACCTCAGCAATAGAACGTCAAGGTATAGTTCTACCAGTAGGTAATGGTCAGATCACCTCAGGTGGCTACTTTCTGGAGGGAGGAAGCAAGGACCGAAGGGACAGGCAAGGTAGGGAAAGGCAAGAGCTGATGCAGCTCCTGTGTGACTGGAAGGAGGAGGAACCAGCTGCTATGTGACAAGTTGATCAGGGAACTGATGAGGAACCAATACTCTGACTGCATCATGGAGAGAGCTGCACATGTCCAGATGCCATCTGATTTTTTTTTAAATACCCCAGTTGCACTGGCAGGTAAAGAAGCATTTAAGGGCACATTGACTCCTGCTGCCACAGTGCCAGTCCAACAATAAGAGTCTGCTGCTGGTGTTAACTAGGGTAACTGAAAAGGAAGATCAGGAGGCAGAGGGGCAACACTGTTAGAAGCAAGCATTATGTCTGCCACACTTACCACATACCATCTCGATAGGGAAGGGGAAAACAGGGATGGAGGAAATGATGCCATGAACCCTCACTGTGCCCTTGATACACCCCCCTCTGTGCACCTGTCCCAAGCACTTCCTTCAGATCAGATAACCCCTACTCACAGCACACTACTGCCATACAACTGACTCAACACCCCCCCCCCCCCACAACACACACATTACTGCCACAGATACTCCAACAATTGATGTTGCCCAGAAACCCAATTTCTTGCACAACACGTTCACCGTGCCCCCAGTACACATACAGCTTACTCACAACTGACATCCCCCCCCAGTCTAGAAAACCCCTATAGACCCCACATCTGACCCAGACATTCCTTAATCTCAGACATACTTCCACACACAGCCAGCTTCCAGATCAGAGCTCCAGGAGACCTCCAGTGTTGGCAAAAACATTTCCATCCAAAAAGTAGCCCAAAGTAGCCCAAAAATATGAATATTAATATTGTAATCATTATCATCATAATCAGCAATATTTTCAAACTATCTTCATTTTTCTTTTTCATAAAAAGCAGACTAACATTAATTTGTGTAAGCACTTAGCAGTCCACAACAAGTAAAGTCAGAAACAACACAGTTTATACCTAAGTGTGCAACCACCCTTAGGATTCACCTTTAATGATTTACAATTTAGAACTAATTACTACTCTAACCGATGAAACCAATCCTTCCTCTCTGTACATCCATATGCTGTACAAGCATGTTTGAAACTATTCGCGAGATCAAATAAAAATGCTACCAACAATAAAGAACAACATGGATAGAGCAGCTGGGTGAACGGGGAAGATGGCAGCTGGGCGCGTGGAGTCCGCGGAGGAGAGGGAAAGGGAGAAATAAAATCAGAGAATAACGTGTGTTGTTAGCAGCTACTCATGGCAGGCCCAGGAACCCGATAGGCCTCTCCTGCGCACTTGGTGGATCCCTTGCACAGGCTGCTCTCTCCCGCGCGCTGCCCTCCAGACTGGAGGCACCAGTGCAGGGTAACTGCGCATGGATGGAGGAGACGTGCGGGGCTGCTTGGGCTCGGGAGGGGGGAGGTTGGCGAGGCATCACGCGCGCACCAAAGCCATGGCGGTCTTGACCTCCTTGGGCTGTGATGAGGAAAATTAAGAGTTTGCTGGATGAAGTAGACCACGACGAGCAGCGGGGCGAGTGGCTGCAGAAGGGGCAGGGGGAGAGGAAGTGCAGGGAAATTGTAAGGACCCATGCAACTCACTGGTGTTTAGAGTCAGGAGGTGCGTTTTCCTGGGCAGAGTCTTCCGCCGGCGTGGCCACCGCACACAGCAATTTAAGAGGGCCAAATCCCACCTTCCTCAGCCTCCTATTGGTCCAATTAGGACCAACAGGAGGGCAGCAGTACAGAGCGCGTCCAACCCGTGGCCACGGTGGTGAAAAACAGCCAATCAGTGGCAACGAAAAATAACCGCAAAAGCTGTGACTCGCAAGCATTCAAAAAACCCCTGGGGGGGAAGTGGGAAACCACTCAATTCTGCAGTTTTACCGCAGAATTGGCAACTTTGTAGACCTCCTCTTAACTTGAATGCTTGGGGGAGAGGGGGTGGGGTGGGCATCTTATCCTTCACAGCGGGCAGCAAATTGCTTTGGGCTGCCCTGAATAGAATGCTACCTTAGGTAGCTAGCACTTAACCACTGCACAGATCAGCAGCTCAGAAAAGGTTGTGTAACCAAAGTGACACAGTAAAATGTGGAGCTTAAAGGGAAACTCAAAAGAGTAAAACCTTTCTTCCCGAGATGTATCTTCCGTACCCTAGTACAGTCAATGGTAATAAGTCATCTGGACTACTGTAATGCACTGTACGCTGGCTGCAAAGAACAGACTATCAAGAAACTCCAAACAGCCCAGAACACCGCCGCCAGACTCATATTTGGAAAAACTAAATATGAAAGTGCAAAACCCCTAAGAGAGAAACTTCCCTGGCTCCCACTCAAGATCTGCACGATTGTACACAAAATCATTCACGCAGACGCCCCAATCTACATGCTAAACCTTGTGGACTTGCCTCCCAGAAACGCCATAAGATCATCCCGTAAATTTCTCAATCTGCACTTCCCCAGCTGTAAAGGACTAAAATACAAGCTGATACACACCACCACCTTCTCTTACATGAGTACGCAGTTGTGGAATGCATTACCTACAGCCCTGAAAGCTATTGATGAAATAACTAACTTCTGCAAATCTCTGAAGACACATCTCTTCCACAAGGCCTACAAAGAGAACCCATAGCCTTACAAAACTTCCTTACCAATCCACACAGTTATTACAGTCCACCTTCTATCCTGCCTAACACCTTCCTTCTTTCTTCCCTCACCTAATCTCTGAACATTACTAATTGTATCTGATATCATGGAATGATTATGTCATAACCAAACTCTGTAAGCCAAATTGAGCCTGCAAATAAGTGGGAAAATGTGGGATACAAATGCAATAAATAAATAAATAAACAAACAAACAAACCAAGCAGAGTGATCTTGTTCCACATAATCTGCTCTGCCACGTGAAGGTGGAAGAGCGAGAGCAGAAGGACAGGTGCATATTTATGTAGTATTAACATACCTGGTTGTTTCTGTCACGTTTCCCAGATGTGTGAACTGCCTGGAGTACTGCATGCATTTCTATAAAAAGATTACAGGGAATTAATTAATTGCACCTATAAACATTCACCAATATTATATGCACACTGTTTTATGCAAGTCTTGGCCATCAGTTGGCTTTTCAGCCTAGAAGTCTGTTAAGCAGCCAGTCAGTGACCACATGCACATTATGATGGACGTAAGCAGTGGTGTGCTGGAGCCGGCTCTGTCCGGCTCGCAAGAGCCGCTTGTTAATTTTTGACAGCTCTTGCGAGCCGGTTGTTGTTTGGGGCGAGCCGGCTCCATTACAGAGGTAAGCATGGCAGGAGGGTGCCATGCTTACCTCCCCTCCCGCTCCCAAACATGTGCAGCGATTTTCCTTCGCCCCCCCACCGTCCCCTCCCGGTCCCATCCATCTTGTTTAGTACCTCTCCGTTAAAGCACCGCCTTATTTAAGCCCTGCTGCGTCTCCAGCTTTCCCTCCCTGCTTGCTTCGATGAGTTCGTTGGATGGGAGCGGGAGGGGACATTGGGGGGCGAAGGAAAATCGCTGCACATGTTTGGGAGGGGAGGGGAGGAGAATTGCTGGGCAGGGATGGGTAGAGGGGGGCAGGGGAGAGAAGCCAATTGCTGGGCAGGGATGGGTAGAGGGGGGCAGGGGAGAGAAGCCAATTGCTGGGCAGGGATGGGTAGAGGGGGCGTGGGAGAGAAGCCAATTGCTGGGCATGGAGGGCAGGGGAGAGAAGACAATTGCTGGGCATGAATGAATAGAGGTGGGCAGGGGAGAGAAGAGAATTGCTGGGCATGAATGGGTAGGGGGGCAGGGGAGAGAAGACAATTTCTGGGTATGGATGGATAGAGGGGGGCAGGGGAGAGAGGAGAGTTTCAGGACATGGATGGAGGGGAGGGCAAGAGAAATTCTGGACATGGATGGAGGGGAGGGAAGGGACAAGGGAGAGAGAAGAAATGCTGGACACGGAGGGAAGATAGAGGAAGGAGATTAGATGAGGGAAAAAGGAAGTGAGGAGAGAAACTGCACATGGATGGAGAAAATAGGCAGAAGCTGGATACACTGTACAGTCAAGTCTGCAGAGGACCAGAAATGAAGAAGAAAGGAGGAAAGAAAAGAAATAAATGGAAAGGAAGCCCTGGAAATGGAGTCAAGGGAACAGATAGAGAGCAGCAGTATCAGATACTGGGCCAGCATGATCAGAGAAACAAAGTCACCAGACAACAAAGGTAGAAATTTTTTTTTTTTTTTTTTCATTATAGTGTTTGGAATATGTCCACTTTGAGAATCAGGTGCTGAACGTTAAAAGTTTATATTTATTTACTTATTTATGGCACTTTATCCCATATTAAACATGAATTAGATTGGAACCTGGGATCATTTAATTTTTTTTCCCTGGAGAGAGTAATGCATTTGCCCCCCCTCCCCCCCAGCTATAGCCAGCTGTACAATTCTGGGGGGCGCAGAGGTGGACAGAGGGGCGCAGAGGTGGATGGGGGGGCGCAGTGGTGGATGGAGGGGGGGCGCCGAGGTGGACCAGGGAGAGAGCCTTTTGTTAAAAATTTACCAGCACACCACTGGACGTAAGTCTTTGAAATTCAAGGGAAAAATCCCTTCTAGATACCCCCGACTCTTGAAATGGGAAAGGGGACAGAGGATTAACACTGGTCCTGAAGATAAGAGATCGTTTTTGAACTGAAAGAAAAGCTACATTTCCCCACATAAAACCTTAAGTGTGAGCAAGTCTATTTATCTTGCACTATGATTGGGTGGACAATAGATTTATTTATTTATTTTGCTGCATTTATATCCCACATTTTCCCACCTATTTGCAGGCTCAATGTGGCTTACAATATAATACAACTACAATCACATTGATGGAATAGAGAATCAGAGTATATATAACAGATAAGGTCCATAGGAATATTATGGCAATCATATTAACGGAAAAGAAGATGTAGGTTAGCGTAGTATTGGATAGTTAAAAACAATGGATGTTGAATTGAAGCCTTTAAACTGGGCCTTCAAAGAATAGTATTAACTGACAGTAATGTTCCAGCCATCTCTGCAAGTAAACAATTTATGTCAAGTGCCAGGAGGAGGTGTCTGATATGCTGAACTCTGCACATCTATGTCCTGGTCCTGTACAACAACAGATGCTGAGACCATGATAAGGTCAGGCTACTCTGTCTCTGAGGTCTGGTCCAATCATGTCTTACATTTTTTGCAATCTGAATTCCGATCAATGTATAGCACTCCACTCCTTAAAAATCCCTCACTTGACCTTACCTGTCCCTCCAACTATCGCCCCATCTCTCTTCTCCCTTTCCTCTCCAAATTACTTGAACGTGTCGTTCACCGCCGTTGCCTTGACTTTCTCTCTTCTCAACCTATTCTTGACCCACTTCAATCTGGATTTTGCCCTCTTCACTCTACTGAAACTGCACTTACTAAAGTCTCTAATGATCTGCTTCTGGCTAAATCCAGAGGTCTCTATTCCATCCTCATCCTTCTTGACCTATCTGTTGCTTTTGACACCGTTGACCACACCTTACTCCTCGATACGCTGTCCTTGCTTGGATTCCAGGGCCCTGTTCTTTCCTGGTTCTCTTCCTACCTCTCACTCCGTACTTTCAGTGTTCACTCTGGTGGATCCTCTTCAACATCCCTCCCGCTTTCAGTAGGTGTGCCTCAGGGTTCTGTCCTTGGACCACTCCTTTTCTCCATCTATACCTCTTCCCTTGGTGCCCTGATCTCATCCCATGGTTTTCATTATCATCTTTACGCTGATGATTTTCAGATCTACATCTCCACCCCTGAAATCTTAACCTTAATCCAGGACGAAATCTCTGCCTGCTTGTCTGACATTGCTGCCTGGATGTCTCAACGCCATCTCAAATTAAACATGGCTAAAACTGAACTTCTCATTTCCCCCTAAACCCTCCTCCCCTCTTCCCCCATTCTCTATCTCTGTCAATGGCACTCATATCCTCCCTGTCTCCTCGGCTCGTAACCTTGGAGTCATCTTCGAGTCCTCTCTCTCCTTCTCTGCTCATATTCAACAAATCGCCAAAACCTGTCGTTTCTTTATCTACAACATTAGCAAAATTCGTCCCTTCCTTTCTGAACACGCTACCAGAACCCTTATCCAAACCCTTGTCACCTCTCGATTGGATTATTGCAATTTACTTCTCACTGGTCTTCCACTCTGCCATCTCTCTCCTCTCCAGTCTGTCCAAAACTCTGCAGCACGACTTATTTTCCGCCAAAATCGTTATACCCACACTAGCCCACTCCTCAAGTCACTTCACTGGCTCCCTGTCCGCCTCCGCACACAGTACAAACTTCTCTTACTGACCTTTAAATGCAACCATTCTGCTGCCCCCCATTACCTCTCCACTCTCATCTCTCCCTACATTCCTCCCCGTGAACTCCGCTCACTGGACAAATCCCTCTTGTCGTCCCCCTTCTCCTCCACTGCTAACTCCAGGCTACGTTCCTTTTCCCTCGCGGCACCTTATGCCTGGAATAGACTTCCTGAGCCTGTACATCTTGTTCCATCTTTACCAGTCTTCAAATCTATGCTGAAAACCCACTTTTTCACCACTGCTTTTGGCTCCTAGCCTATACTGAATTGCCCTCCCCTTGTTCCTTCTCACCCAGTACTTCCCTCACCCTTATTGTCTTGTTGTCTGTATTTTTTTAGATTGTAAGCTCTATGGAGCAGGGACTGTCTTTCTGTGTCGGGTGTTCAGCGCTGCGTGCATCTGGTAGCGCTATACAAATGCTAATAATAATAATAATAGTTGTGGGTTCCTTAAAAGATAACATTCGCTCCTTTACAAGTGAGGGGAAACAGGTACTTTTGCTTCAATTTGATCTTTCATGTGCCTTTGATTTAGTGGATCATGAGGATTTGGGAATAACTGGTGGGGTTTTGAGTTGGTTCTGAAAGTTGGGAAAATCCTTGTGGGGTACCCCAGGGATCCCCTTTGTCTCCGATTCTTTTTAACATATACAGTGGGGGAAATAAGTATTTGATCCCTTGCTGATTTTGTAAGTTTGCCCACTGACAAAGACATGAGCAGCCCATAATTGAAGGGTAGGTTATTGGTAACAGTGAGAGATAGCACATCACAAATTAAATCCGGAAAATCACATTGTGGAAAGTATATGAATTTATTTGCATTCTGCAGAGGGAAATAAGTATTTGATCCCCCACCAACCAGTAAGAGATCTGGCCCCTACAGACCAGGTAGATGCTCCAAATCAACTCGTTACCTGCATGACAGACAGCTGTCGGCAATGGTCACCTGTATGAAAGACACCTGTCCACAGACTCAGTGAATCAGTCAGACTCTAACCTCTACAAAATGGCCAAGAGCAAGGAGCTGTCTAAGGATGTCAGGGACAGGATCATACACCTGCACAAGGCTGGAATGGGCTACAAAACCATCAGTAAGATGCTGGGCGAGAAGGAGACAACTGTTGGTGCCATAGTAAGAAAATGGAAGAAGTACAAAATGACTGTCAATCGACAAAGATCTGGGGCTCCACGCAAAATCTCACCTCGTGGGGTATCCTTGATCATGAGGAAGGTTAGAAATCAGCCTACAACTACAAGGGGGGAACTTGTCAATGATCTCAAGGCAGCTGGGACCACTGTCACCACGAAAACCATTGGTAACACATTACGACATAACGGATTGCAATCCTGCAGTGCCCGCAAGGTCCCCCTGCTCCGGAAGGCACATGTGACGGCCCGTCTGAAGTTTGCCAGTGAACACCTGGATGATGCCGAGAGTGATTGGGAGAAGGTGCTGTGGTCAGATGAGACAAAAATTGAGCTCTTTGGCATGAACTCAACTCGCCGTGTTTGGAAGAAGAGAAATGCTGCCTATGACCCAAAGAACACCGTCCCCACTGTCAAGCATGGAGGTGGAAATGTTATGTTTTGGGGGTGTTTCTCTGCTAAGGGCACAGGACTACTTCACCGCATCAATGGGAGAATGGATGGGGCCATGTACCGTACAATTCTGAGTGACAACCTCCTTCCCTCCGCCAGGGCCTTAAAAATGGGTCGTGGCTGGGTCTTCCAGCACGACAATGACCCAAAACATACAGCCAAGGCAACAAAGGAGTGGATCAGGAAGAAGCACATTAGGGTCATGGAGTGGCCTAGCCAGTCACCAGACCTTAATCCCATTGAAAACTTATGGAGGGAGCTGAAGATGCGAGTTGCCAAGCGACAGCCCAGAACTCTTAATGATTTAGAGATGATCTGCAAAGAGGAGTGGACCAAAATTCCTCCTGACATGTGTGCAAACCTCATCATCAACTACAGAAGACGTCTGACCGCTGTGCTTGCCAACAAGGGTTTTGCCACCAAGTATTAGGTCTTGTTTGCCAGAGGGATTAAATACTTATTTCCCTCTGCAGAATGCAAATAAATTCATATACTTTCCACAATGTGATTTTCCGGATTTAATTTGTGATGTGCTATCTCTCACTGTTACCAATAACCTACCCTTCAATTATGGGCTGCTCATGTCTTTGTCAGTGGGCAAACTTACAAAATCAGCAAGGGATCAAATACTTATTTCCCCCACTGTACATTGGTATACATCTCACATTTATGATGATGACATTTCAATATTAACTCCTATTAGCATTTAGGCTGATTCTGAAAAGTTGATTGTAAAAAAAGGATTTAATCTGATAAAAGCATGGATGTCAAAATATAAGCTGAAATTGAATTAAAAAAAAAACTAATTTATATGCTTTGGTAACTCACCTAGCCTAATACCTTCAATAATAACTTTAGGTCACAATAATTATGAATTGTCAACATGTATTAAGGTTCTAGGGATCTATTTAGATAATACTCTAACATTAGAAATACAACTAAATTGTTTGACTAGGAAATTATTTTTGCTTTTCAGTAAATTAAGATAAATACATCAACATTTTCAGGAAGATCAGTTTAAAATAATGGTGCAGTCAATTACTTTGAGCCAACTAGACTACTGAAACATCATATATTTGGGATAGTAACATAGTAACACAGTAGATGACGGCAGAAAAAGACCTGCATGGTCCATCCAGTCTGCCCAACAAGATAAACTCATATGTGCTACTTTTTGTGTATACCTTACCTTGATTTGTACCTGTCCTTTTCAGGGCACAGACCGTATAAGTCTGCCCAGCACTATCCCCGCCTCCCAACCACCAGCCCCTCCTCCCACCAACGGCTCTGGCACAGACCGTATAAGTCTGCCCAGCACTATCCCCGCCTTCCGCCACCGGCTCTACCACCCTATCTCGGCTAAGCTCCTTAGGATCCATTCCTTCTGAACAGGATTCCTTTATGTTTGTCCCACGCGTGTTTGAATTCTGTTACCGTTTTCATTTCCACCACCTCCCGCGGGAGGGCATTCCAAGCATCCACTACTCTCTCTGTGAAAAAATACTTCCTGACATTTTTCTTGAGTCTGCCCCCCTTCAATCTCATTTCATGTCCTCTCGTTCTACCTCCTTCGTAGCTCCGGAAAAGGTTCGTTTGCGGATTAATACTTTTCAAATATTTGAACGTCTGTATCATATCACCCCTGTTTCTCCTTTCTTCCAGAGTATACATGTTCAGGTCATCAAGTCTCTCCTCATACGTCTTGTAACGCAAATCCCTTAACATTCTCGTAGCTTTTCTTTGCACCGCTTCAATTCTTTTTACATCCTTCGCAAGGTACGGCCTCCAAGACTGAACACAATACTCTAGGTGTGGCCTCACCAACGACTTATACAGGGGCATCAACACCCCCTTTCTTCTGCTGGTCACACTTCTAAGTTCAAAGCAAATTCTAAAGAGGCTGCAAACTATGCAGAATATGGCACTCCGTCTGATCTCTTCTTTAAAGAAATTTGATAGTCTGTCGTGCAATATTATATTAAACTACACTGGTTGCCGATAGATGCCAGAGTCCTTTTCAAACTGTCATATTTTTTATACAAAACTTTATATGGTTAGGTTCCATCGTACTTTTATGATCATTTTAAGTTAGCATTGAATAATAGAGATATTAGGAAGGGGATTGACAACTTCTTTTCTTTTCCTTCTCCTAAAGACATAAAAAAAGGTTAAAAATTAGGGCTGTACATTTAAGGCGTTAAAATTATTAACTTGCATTAATAATTTTAACACATTTAATCGTGTCATCCTGCTCTTTCTTACCGCTGCCCCCTCCCTCTTGCAGCTTGTTGTCTCATACCCGCCGCCACACACCGGCAGCCTTTTCTCTCCTCCACCCTGCTCTCTGGCATCTCATTCCCACCCCACCCCCCTCCACTGCACACTAGCAGCCTCTTCTCTCTTGCCACCCCACACTCTGACTGCTGCCCTCCAAACTTGCCTTGTACACATGGCAGGATTAAGCACACGCTGCTCTATTCCTCTGTAACCGGAGCCCTCCCTCTCTAGCGTCTGACTCCTCTGAGGAAGCTTCCTGTTTCCTGCTGCAGGAGTCGCATGTTACAGAGGGAGGGCTCTGGTTACAGAGGAATTGAGCAGCGTGTGCTTAATGCCACCGTGTATACATAGCAAGTTCACATTCCACCAAGTTTCTACCACCATTTTGAAATTAAAAATGCAAGATGGTCATGATCTTCGCTAAGAAAATTAAGACAATTTAAACTCCTAAACAGAACCCCACAAGTAAAAAGACAACTAAATAAATTGCAAACTTATCCATCTTCAGGCCTTATTACTAAATCATCAAGTTAAAATTCATTATCCCTTTGTTTTGTATCTCTGTGCAAAGCAGCATGCTAAGGAGCGCATCTTAGGCAACACGTCGAACAATGGCACGCCATTAGGCACTACTTTTTAAACTTCACAGCAGCGTCTGATGTGAGGTGAAGGGGCGGAGCAAGTCTCACGCCTGAGAAGACAAACACCAGTAATGTAAAGCTCAGTTCAGCTAGTAAATAGTCTCTCTGGAAGACACTGGGATAGAAAAGGGTTGATAGTAGATGTCAGCTTACAGCCCTTTAATCTTCACGGGAGCGTCTGATGTCAGGTGAAGGGGTGGAGCAAGCTCCCAAGCTCCAGATGACAAACACCAGTAGTGTGGTAAAACTCAGTTCAGCTAGTAACTGAGTTTTACCATTCTTCCATTCTGGAAGACGCTGGGATAGAAAAGGGTTGATAGTAGATGTCAGCTTACAGCTCTTTGAATAGTTTGGTGTCACCTGCAAATGTAATCACCTCACTCATCATTCTGATTTCCAGATCATTTATGTATATGTTAAATAGCACTGGTCCCGGTACAGATCCCTGCAGCACTCCACTATTCAGCCTCCTCCATGGAAAAAATGGCCATTTAACTCTACCCTCTGTTTTCTGTCCAATAAACAATTCCTAATCCACAGAAAAACATTACCTCCTATCCCATGACAACTTAATTTTCTCAGGAGTCTCTCATGAGCAATTTTGCCAAAAGCTTTCTGAAAATTTACCTACATTACATCAACTGGCTCACCTTTATTCACATGTTTATTCACGCCTTCAAAGAAATGAAGCAAATTGGTGAGGCAAGACTTCCCCTAGGCTGAACCCATGCTAACTCTGCCCCATTAAACCATGTTTGTCTATGTGTTCCATAATTTTATTCTATATAATAGTTTCCACTATTTTTCCCAGCACTGATGTCAGGCTAACTAATCTGTAATACTCTGGAGGAAAGGAGAAGCAGGGGTGATATGATACAGACGTTCAAATATTTGAAAGGTATTAATCCGCAAACGAACCTTTTCCGGAGATGGGAAGGTGGTAGAACGAGAGGACATGAAATGAGATTGAAGGGGGGCAGACTAAAGAAAAATGTTAGGAAGTATTTTTTCACGGAGAGAGTAGTGGATGCTTGGAATGCCCTCCCGCGGGAGGTGGTGGAAATGAAAACGGTAACAGAATTCAAACATGCATGGGATAAGCATAAAGGAATCCTGTGCAGAAGGAATGGATCCTCAGGAGCTTAGTCAAGATCGGGAGGCGGGGCTGGTGGTTGGGAGGCGGGGACAGTGCTGGGCAGACTTATACGGTCTGTGCCAGAGCCTGTGGTGGGAAGCGGGACTGGTGGTTGGGAGGCAGGGATAGTGCTGGGCAGACTTATATGGTCTGTGCCAGAGCCGGTGGTGGGAGGCAGGGATAGTGCTGGGCAGACTTATACGGTCTGTGCCAGAGCCAGTGGTGGGAGGCGAGGCTGGTGGTTGGGAGGCGGGGATAGTGCTGGGCAGACTTATACGGTCTGTGCCAGAGCCGGTGGTTGGGAGGCAGGGCTGGTGGTTGGGAGGCGGGGATAGTGCTGGGCAGACTTATATGGTCTGTGCCCTGAAGAACACAGGTAGAAATCAAAGTAGGGTATACACTAAATTAGCACATACGAGTTATCTTGTTGGGCAGACTGGATAGACCGTGCAGGTCTTTTTCTACCGTCATCTACTATGTTACTATGTTACTATGTAATTTCCAGTAGCACCCCGGAACCCTTTTTAAAAACAGGAGTTACATTGGCCACCTTCCAATCTTCAGGTACTACGGGGATGATTTTACCAACAGGCTACAGACCATTAACAGCAGATCAGCAATTTCATGTCTGACTTCTTTCAGTACCCTGGAGTGTATGCCATCTGATTCAGGTGATTCAGGTGACTCTTTAACTTGTCGATTTGGCTCAGTATGTCTTCCAGGCTCACTGAGATTTCTTTCAGTTCCTCCGTAAAAACCATTTCTGGTACTCTTACAAGTTTTTCCGTAAGGACTGGAGCAAAGAATTCATTCAATCTCTCCGCTATGGCCTTGACTTCCATGAATGCACCTTTTGCTCCTTCATGATCTAGCTGGCCCATGGATTCCCTCACAGGCTTTCTACTTCCGATGTACCTGAAAAAGGTGTTACTTGTCTCCACGGCAAGTTTTTCTTCATATTCTCTTTTAGTCTTCTTTATCAAATGCTTTGCATTTAGCTTGACAGTGCTTATGTGCTTCTTATTTTCTTCATTTGGATCCTTTTTCCATTCTTTGAAGGATGTTCATTTCTTCTAAGACCCAGCCCACCTAAGAAGCAAGATTTAACCCTAACACACGTCAGCAGTATTTTGTTAGTCAATACAGCGCTCCTGAGAAGGTATAGAACTAAGATCACAGGAATCCAAAGTCTTCCATTTATTGGAACTGGAAGCAGAAGTGCAAATGCGTCAATCCTCTTCTGTATGGCCAACCTCTAGGAACAACAAGGTCATTCAAGCGCTAGGGCAGGATGAAGGCACAGGGAAACTAGGTACTTGCCTAGGACCCAAAGATTTGGTGGAGCCCTGTCAAATGTACTTTAATCCTTGCCTTCCCTAAACCTTACACAAGTAACAGAGACACTGACCCATATAGGATAAGAGATGGCTTCGTTAACTGCCCATACATTGCTCCCCATCATTAGGCTGGTGATGTAGATGAGATAGCATCATTAGCTGTGTCTTCATAGTACCCGAAGGTAAAAGGACTACTCAGCAAAAGAAGAGGTGGTGGGAATTCTAGAAGCTGGAGAGACCTTGCTGGGGTCTGGCAAGTATTGTTCACATTTCTTTATTTGATATACTGCAAATCTCCATTCTCTACCCTCCAGGAGCTGCTTGCTGTGTTTGATGCGGTCCCTCACTGACCCCCATTCTCTCTCCTTTGTTGAAGCAACCAGCCTCTGGCCCCTTGGAGCAAACAGATTGGTGTTCCGTTTGGCAATTTCTGGCACCACAAGTTCAAGGTAAGCTCATACCTCTAAGGCACCTCTTCCTCTTCTGCTATGTACGTGCTAAACAAACACTTCTTGCATCTTGCACTGCAGCTGGTGAAGACGAATGCAAGGGACAGCAGTGGACTGTAATACACTGCACTCTGAGAGCCATGATTGTTTCTACCCAATTCATTGTACAGATGTCTTGTTCTCTATTGGACACACTCAGTTGTGGCTGCCTGTGGGGGAGGGGAAGAGGCCCTGAGAATGGACAAAGTCTTGGGCATGGACGATGTTCCCCCACCCGCCCAATGACTATCCCTCACCCCCTTTCAACCCTACCCCACCCCTGACTCACCTCCCTATTTTCCACACCCCATTGTTTCTCTGTTTTCTATAGTATGCCAGCTCTATACAAGCTATGTAAGCCGCATTGAACCTGCTGACGAGCGGGAAAGTGCGGGGTATAAATGTAACAAATAAATAAATCAGAAAAAATATCTGACTTAATTTGAGGTCAAGGTTCAAGTATTGGTGTACACTTGTTTGTAGGGGGTTTAATATGTTTTTGTAGTATGGTAAGGTCTCACAAAGGGTTAATCTTGCCCTGTCAAGCACCATGATTATTCAACGCTGACCTTGCTATCAAACTGCCAGCAAGGGCACCAATAACCAGCACTTCTATTTGTGAGTCTGAATGAAGTGTAACCTATGTTCTGGGAACTGAGATCAACTTATGTCACACATAGGCCACCCAACAACTTTCTAATGACTTTCAACTGGTAGCAGTCGAGCTGTATACAAGCATAAGGCTCAGGATAGGTTTTATATTGTGATTGAATGTTGCCATACACCAAGAGGTCACAAAAGGACACAGAACCCACTGCTACCCACTGGAGAGTAAACCATGACTTTCTGTTCTTTACACATCACCACAGAAGTGGAATGAATTTGAACTAGTGACGAACCACCGACCTAGAGGTAAAAGAGTATTCTTTTCTTAATTTTTAATAGACCTTCCTTACCCTCCCCTTAAAGAGAAAATGTGCACTTTACTCCAGGGGCGTAGCCAGACTTCGGAAGGAGGGGGGTCCAGAGCCTGAGGTGAGGGGGCACATTTTAGCCCCCCCCCCCCCCAAGGCCTGCTGACCCCCCTGCCACTTTTGACCCCCCCCTCCTACTGCCGCCAACTCTCCCCCGCCACCGCCAGGTACCTTTGCTGGCGGGGGTCCCCAACCCCCGCCTGCCGAAGTCCCCTTCAGTGCCGGTCTCCGAGTCCGGCGCGTTCGTTGATATGGATTCTGTTTCTATGAGTCCTGACATCAGGACTCACAGAAACAGAATCCAGAGCAGCAATGCGCCGGATCCGGAGACCAGCGCTGAAGAGAACTTCAGTTGGCGGGGGTTGGGGACCCCCGCCAGCAAAGGTACCTGACGACAGCAGGAGGGGGGGGGGGGGTCGAATGTGGCAGGGGGGGGGGGGGTGAAAGCAGGGGGGCCAGGGCTAAATCTGCAAGGGCCCATGCCCCCTTGGACCCACCTAGCTACGCCCCTGCTTTATTCAATGATGTGGCTTATTAAGCTTCACTTGTGTTGCAACAAGATGCTCTTGTTCAGGATAACATGGTGTCAGTAGGGTTATACTGTACCTCATACTGGTCCTTCAGCAGCTTACCCAGCTGAATATACACCTCCTCCGTCTTCTCGGAAGCTTTTGCGTCAGTATGATGTACAAAGATGAAATCGCTTTCGTCATCTGTAGGTGGGGAGGGGAGCTGTAGAACAAAACATGATTATCAATAGCTACCCAGCTTTGTCTATTTACACCACAAACTCAGGGAAAAAAATCCACAGAAAGTCGAGGCCCCAGATCTCCGGAGGTAGCTCAGGAACCTTCTTCTGTTGATGTTATCTCCATAAAGCCCAACCTGAAGCGAGGACAAGAGTCTCAGGGGATCCCTGCATCATGTGACTGCCCAAGGGCATGATGACATCCACTCTCCACACTGCCACTTACCTCCAGGTACTCCCCCCTTCAGGCTTTCCTCATATCACTAGCTGCCGTGGGAGCTTCTACTCCGTGACTTGTGGGCCGCAAATGATTCAGCAGCCACAGAAAAACTTGCAATCCCCAAAGATCCCTTGACGTCCTCCAAAGAGCAGCGTTTCGCATGCTCTGAAGGTGCTGCCACACACATGGCCCACACTCCTTCACTATCTGAGCACTGCTGCTTTGGCCCCTCTGCCTCACTTTTGTGGCTCTGGTTGAAATGGCTCCTCACTTGGCCCTGCCTCTCTTCTTGCTTTCTCTCTCTCTTTTTTTTTTTCAAACTTTATCCCACCAGTCAGCAGACTGCCCAGTGCTCCTTCTGCCCTTACTCTTCTTGGGCCTGGGTGGAAGGGAGAGAACCAGTCTCCTCTGGTGTCCTCTCCCAGTTCCAAAGGCCACCTGCCGGAGATGGGCCCAATGACTCCCCAATTCTGTCACTTCTCAGCTGGGAAGACAAGTTCTCCAACTGGCCCTCAGAAGCTTAGCCAGACTCTCAAACTAGAGTCTCACAGGCTGCTTATCTATCATTTGTTGAAAGCTGCAGTCTCTACGGTACTCTTTTACAGGGTAGGGTCCTCAAGCTTCTGTTTCTCTGTCTCCATCTGCTGGCCAAAGACCCATGTGTGTGGACTAGTCTGGTGGGAGACATCTATCTGAGCAAATAGACTAAAAACTGCCTACCCTGTGCACTGATAAAAAGCACAGGCAGGGATCAACAGAATGCATATGTTTACCTGTGGGGAAAAAGTGAGCAGGCTCTGGGGCAGGGTTAGATGGCAGAAAGAGGTGACAACAATGTACAGAATTTTCCATTTTGAAAACTACACATGATTTACATTGAAAAATATCTGCAGAAAAATCAGAGGCAAACCTTTGTGGGTACTTTTCCTAAACAGTTTTTAAAAAGTGTGGGTCTTTCTTTTGTGAGCTAGTGCAAAGAATAATGAAAACAGCACTTGCAGACTCTGCATGAACACGCATCTTTGAAAATTGAGCCCTATTAATGTCCAGGAGGGTCTGTACATAAGAGGTGGATTCTAACCTTTGAAATGTCCACAGACTTGCCACTCTTTGTCAGTTCAATTTGAGGATCAAAGCTTTTGGCTGTTTTTAAATACAGTTTTGCTTGTTCAAGATCATTCCTCTTTTTGGCCTGTAGTGCGGCCTTCATATATTGCTTCTTTCTGTTTTCCAGGAATTCAAGTTGTTCCTTTGCTAAAAAAAAGGAAATTTAAAAAGTATGCATGTAAAATTTCTCATCTTTCAGCTTTATACACATAAATGATATGTATAAGGAATGTGGCATTTGATTATTTCTCACTTATAGCCCGCTTATTAACTGTTAATATTTATTTATGTTGATAGACTGCCCATTAAAGCCAATTAGGCAGTTCACAACATTCTATTCTATAAAGGTTTTGTATACTGCTTTCATCCCCAGAGGGTTCATTGTGGTTAACAAACCAAGAATCTCATCAGTAGAGAAATTAACAAGCCGCACACAATAATATTAATATATAACTACAACAGTTTACAGACAGGACTTCATCCAAAAATACATAATAGCCCATTTACGCTATGAAGATCTGAATCAAATAAAAATGTCTTTAAATCCCTCCTAAAACTATAATATGTAGGCAATATTTTAATCTTCCAGGCCAATCTGTTCCAAACTCGTGCACCTTGAAATATAAAAGTCTTCATAAACAGATTTAAAACGAATATTCTTAAGGAAGGAAACCCAAGTTATAAAGTACAGGAAAACAGGATGAATATCCCAATGAGGGAATCAAAAACAATTCTGTAAGACAAGCTATTTTGAACTCAAAATGTTTCTGAACTGGTAGCCAATGTAAATTCTTCGTAAATAGTGTAACGCTCTCAAACTTCCTTTTACAAAAAAAAAGAAAAAATTGAGTGGCTGTATTCTGTAACATACAGGAAAATAAAACACAAAGTAACATACAAAATACATCAATAAAAACAAAATATACAGTCAATAATAAAAGCAAAACAAACCCAGCATCTTTAACAACCAGTGACCTCCTTGCCATGACAGAACACCATTACTTCAAGCAAGCAACAATGCTAATGACTGTTTCAAGACCAAAGGCCTGTAAAAATAAATGCTTTTGTCTCTGTCATTAACCAGAGTTCTATTCAATAGGACCTACTATAGATAATCGACACGTTGTTTCAGCAAAATGAATCCTCATTAGTGAGGGAACAAAGCGCTTTCTGATCATAAGGCACAAATTGGCCTATAAATTTTCAATACTATAATTAAATCAAAAGGTGCATCATTCTGAAGAGATTTAAGAATTAAAACTAACTTTCATGTCATGCAATAATCAATTCTATTCTCAGGGCCTGATGCACTAAACTTAACGAGCCGGTAACGAGCCATTAACGACCCATCAGTCCCATCCTGGTCCGGTCCGGAGGGACGCTAAGGAAACCCTGGCATGCACTAAAGACTTCTCCGAGCCATTTTCGACAACGGTAGCAGCTAACGAAAACGGAATGCAGATGAGCAAATTGTGTAAAAACCCTATTGTAATGAGATGCACTAACCTTTTCCGATTGCCTTAACGCTGGAAAATCTAACGAGAGGTCTGTACCTGTCGTTGGGGCTGCACAGGATTCAAAAACGTCTATAAAAAACAAAACAAAAAAAATCGGGGAAAAAAGTGCTCGTCAGGGACGTCCTTTATGGACGTCCTTCACTATATATATTATATATATATATATATATATATATATATAAATATATAAAAAAAAAAGACGAGCTGTGCCTATGGACGTCCTTTGCCCCCCCCCCCGAGATCGCTGCCACTCCCCCCCCCCTGCATTGAAATGACAGCTTCCCGCAGCCCTGGCATCCCCGCCATCCTCAGCACCCCCCCATGGCCCCACCCCGCCGCCACCCCTGAGGTCGGCGCCGCCGCTCCCCCCTCCACCCGCCCCCCTCTGTCTGCCACCGGGCCGGACCCTCACAGCGCCTTTCACCTCCGTGTGAAGGCGCTGCAGCAGGCAACAGCTGATCGCCTCTCTTCGGACTTCCCTCCTTTCCTCCATGGCCCGCCCTCGTCTGACGTAAGTAAAGGACATCCATAGGCACAGCTCGTCTTTTTTTTTTTTTTATATATATAGTGAAGGACGTCCATAAAGGACGTCCTTGGCATGCGCAAACCAGCCAGCATAACGCTTGACTGCTCTGCGCATTCTCGACCGGCCGACTGGCTGACTGTTTAACGATGGAATAGAGAATGCAAGTGAGAAACAACGAGCAGCTCATTTGCATTCCTATTCCTTGATGCATGCCCGTTCCTTACCGATTCGCTAAGGGAAGCGGTAAGGAAAGGGCTTTAACGAGCCTTTAGTGCATCTTGGCCTCAGTCTTACACTTTTCCCAATCTACATTTTGTAAAAAGGATACTGTACTTGGAAGTGTAGTGAGACATAGGAACTCTGCTTGGTATTTGTCATTTAGGGCAGCCAATGAGAACAAACCATTGGCACAAAATGCATGTGGGACATAGTCAGTACAGTTACCTGATTTAGCCATTATCTACCTGACTACGATAAAGGTTGCGTGAAATCCTAGGTGTGCCAGCTCTCCACTTTAGTTTGCTGTTTTTTTTTTTCTTTTTTAATAAGAAAGATATTCAATTTTAAGTTGCACTGAAGCAATGCATCCTTTTATCTTATTAAAATGTCTAACCACAAAAAAAGCAGAAATATGATCTTACCTGCTAATTTTCTTCCCTTGAGTCCCTCCAGACTAGTCCAAACATGTGGGTATATGCCCTCCTGTCAGCAGGCCAGGACTAAGAGCTTCTGGCATTCTAACATCACCCTGTCAACTGTGAGGCCCTCTGCCAGCTAGTATTTATTCAACAATGCAGTAACAAGGAACTCCACTTATCAAAGGGATAATCAATGACAGACAACTCAGAAAATTAAATGGGAGAAATCCAAGACAGTGGCAGCATACCTTACGCTCCATGGTGCGACCATGCCGAGAGTATTGTGTGTAATTCTGGTCGCAGTATCTTATAAGATACAGCAGAATCAAAAAAGGTTCAAAGAAGGGTGACCAAAATGACTAAAGGGATCAAACTCCTCTCACATGAGGTTAGGACTCTTCATCATGGAAAAGAGACGGCTGAAGGGGATATGACAGAGGTCTACAAGATATTGAGTGGTGTAGAATAGGTAAATATAAATAGATTTTTTACTCTTTCAAAAAGTACAAAGACCAGGGGACACTCAAGGAAGTTACATAGCACTACTTTAAAAACCAAAAAGAGGAAATATTTTTTTCACTCAATGAATAGTTAAGCTCTGGAACAAATTAACAGAGGATCAGCGGTTAGTATACCTGGGTTAAAAACGGTTTGGACAAGTTTCTGAAGGAAAAGTCCATAGTCTGCTATTGAGATAGACAAGGAGCAAGCCAATGCTTGTCCCTGGGATCAGTAGCATAAATCTTGCTACTATTTGGAATTCTGTCAGGTACTTGTGACCTGAATTGTCCACTGTTGGAAGGAGGATACTGGGCTAGATGGACCACTGGTATGACCCAGTATGGCTATTCTTATGTTCTTATGAGTCGGCTCTGTTTGATAATACCTAAGCACAAGTCCTGGCTGGGAGTTGTTTTTCTTTCCTCTCAGAAGACTTTCTTTGGGTCTGATGGACCAGACCAATATGTGACCTAACCAAACACTCAAGATAGAATTGTGCTGATGCTGGTGTGGAGGGAAAGGCATCTTCCTTTGGGCTGGACATCTGAGTCCTTACCAGCAACAACTCTCCAGATGGATGCAGACTATGAAGCTTAATTTTGTCCAATCACTTAATGCCTTATATTTTCTCTCTTATCTGGTATTCTTCAACTCTGACCTTTAAGATCACCTTCACATAATTCTGTTTCTTTGGTATTTTTGTCAAATATTCCTCATTTGCCCTTTGTAACTTTCTTCCCTCAAATACTTATCACTCATACTTGTCCTTCACTGAAAATGTCCCTGTGTTATGTTCAGAGCCTGTTTAAAAACAAACAAACATACATTTGTTAATGCTTATGGCCCATTACTAGGGCTAAGCAAGCCTGTCTATGGTCTGTGAGAAGACCAAGAAGACACAAGCTAGCTAATTGCCCTACTAGATCATAAATAATGGAATGTTAAATATACAAAGCTGACTGATGTACAAAACCAGACAGCTCTATACAACAGCTATACAGCCTCCATGGGGCGATCCTATATCATTGCAAAGCCAAGGAGTGGATTTGGAGAAGGTGGTAAGACCACTGACTACCGCTATGGATAACTCAGCAGCACTTTCAGAGGACAGGTTGGCATCTTCAGGTTCTAAAACTCCTTCTGCGATGTTTCAAGTTTTATTCTCATTTGATACACTGCCTCTGAGAAGCCTTTCTAGGCAGTTTACAATTACAAAAATAAGAAAGGTGGAAAATAAAAGAACTACACTATATGATAGAACAGGGAGAGGAAGGGGAGAATGAAGTAGAAGGAGGGATAAAGAACTATATTTTCTATCCAATGCTGCAGTGCTCCAACTTCAAGACCTTATTAGCCAAATGCATCCTGGACTAGGAAAGGTTTCAGTCCTATTTTAAAGGACTGTTCGTAGTGGAGGTGAAGGGGGAAAGCTTACTATGGTTTTGGTATTTCCTCTTCAATGGCCAGCAATATTTTCCTTCCAGTTGATTTGGGATGCTATACAAATTTTGAGAACTGCTTTGTGTTCTCAAGCAAGTGACGTTAAAACTAAACTTCAGTTGCAGGAGAAAAGGATACTTTACTGGAAAAGTTTGGAGGTAATGATGAAGAATTGGAAAGACTTAAGGAATCGACTAGTGTTAATTCAAAAATCAAGGAGAAATTAGGTCTTACTTGATAATTTTCTTTCCATTAGTCTTTCCGACTATTCCAGAATCTGTGGGGATAACTGTGTCCATCACCTAGCAGGTGGAGATAGAGAACTGAAAACTGAGTTGAGACGTCTCTCTCTTGGCATGCAGTCCATCTCCTCACAATTTACGTAGACAAGCAGTAAGGAAAAACTCAGAATAAACAAAACCACCTTAAACAACTCGCTAACCTAACACCAACCAGTCAAGCAAACATGTGAACCTCACATCCCTGGACAACTTGTAGAGAGCAAGAGATATGCAGGAAGCACCAAACAAGGTGACTGTCGTTATCTGACCCATTAAATCGCAACAACTAAACATCTCAGAAACCTTCTCCTTCTATTACATAGCTTCCTATTATTCCAGAATTAGTGGGATGTTTAAAAGCAATCCCTAGAGTGGGAGAGATCCTGGCGCCTCCGCTCTGAGGACCGAAGCCCCATAACCGTCTTCCAAGTGCGCCACAATGTCCACCCTGTAGTGTTTGGTAAAGGTATGCAGTGTCGACTTCATCGCTGCCTTGCAAATATTCACTGGAGACAGTAAGGTAGTCTCCACCTATGATGTCACTGTATGCCTCGTAGAATGAGCCAGTAAGGCCTGAGGAGCCTGCTTCCCCGCAAGCAAATAAGCTGATGCAATAGTCTCCCTTCAGACATCTAGCAATTGTGGGCTTGGAAGCCATGAGACCAAGCCTCTGTTTACCAAAAAGCACACTCTGTCCGATTTGCAAAACTCATTCATGGCTTCCAGATTTCTAATGAGGGCTCTCGCACATTGAAAAGCTTCAAGAAAGAATACAAAGCCTCTTCGTTTTCTCTGCAAAAGGAATAGGACGACACATGAAAGAGCCAGTCATTGAGACAAGGGTGCACCACTGTGATTCCCTGACGCCGAAGGAATGACACCGCCACCGCCACCACCACCATAACCCTTGGTATACACATTCTTGCAGCAGCGGTGGCCATATGGGTAAATGCAAGTACGCCTCCTTGAGATCGAGGGTGGTGAGAAATTCCCCTGCTTAAAAAAGGCTATGACTGCTCTTAGTGTCTCCATGCAAAAGCGGGACACTCGTAGACAGCAATTTAGACCTATGAGATTTAAGACTGGAAGAAAGGTGCCTTCCTTCTTTGGGACAATGAAGTACACAGAATATCTGCGTTGTCCCTGTTCGGCCTGACTGCAGCAGTAGGTGCCTATAGGCAATATGTAATAAAATCTGCCTCGATATGTTAATATTCATGTGAAAGGTGGGCAAGTCCCAGTTTTTGTAATTATTCAAAATCAGTTTGAGATCTCATGCTTATGCCTAGGTAGAACTAAGTCTGTCTATTCTAATTACTTCTTAGCCTCAGTTTACATGAGCAGAGGTTTGTTAAATCATACTGAATATCAATGTGTGATGCAATTTGTGATCTCCAACTCCCTTTATAACTTGGAAATAATGGGATGTAAGTTTATCACAGGTCATTGGGAAGTCATTAGACCCTGTATGTTTTCAGGACTGGCATGTAGTTTGGGTGCATTTGGGGAATGGTGTCAAGCTGGCAATTATGACACAAGAAATGAATGGGGACTGGACCAAGGCTGACTACAGTGTTCTACTTTCTATTGCTTTTTGCTTGGGATTCTTTGTAAGACACGTAAGAATCAGTAGTACAAGACAACATTAAAAATGAATGATTAGGGATGCTTCTTTTTTGGAGGATGTCTTGAGGACTTTTGCTCAACAAGGTTTCTTCTCGATGTGATGTGTATGATGTTTGTTTGATATGAAAATGCTAATAAACACACTTTCAAAAAAAACAACCCAAAACTAGGTTTCTTCTCGTTGCTTTATATCTCAGAGTTTTGGGGCCCCCTGACTTTCAACACAGAACCATGTGGGAGAGGGAATTGGAGTCACTTATGACAATAGTGAATGGGCAACCTACAGAATCTCTGCTTCCTAAACTTGCAATGTCCTCTAATATTCAGGAGAATCATGTTAAAATACTTTATTGTTGGTATTTAGTTCCAGAGAGACTACACTGTAGGTACTCTGCTATCTCTCTTACTTGCTGCAGGTTGTACGCTGGGATGGGAACTCTGTTACATATATGGTGGTCTTGCCCAAAGGCCAGGGCCTACTGAAAGAGCATCCAACTTCAAATTAAGTTGCTTACTGGCGTGCAAGTTCCTTGGGATAGAGTGATTCCTGGTTTTACTTCAGTTAAGCTTTTTGTTCGGTATTGCCTAAGTGTGGCTAAATTAGTTTTGGCTGAAGCATGGAAGGAGCCAGGTGTGCCCTCCACATGTAAATGGTTACCCAAGCTTCGATTATATATATTATATATATAACTGCTGTTTGCCATAATTGTCTCTCTGAATGGGAGAAGGTCTGCGGACCACTTAAGGATAAGATATGATAATTAATCACTCTGTTCTTTCTTCCCTCCCCCCTTTTTTTTTAAATTATGATTATTATTATTATTGTGGGATGGGGGAATTTTGTAAATTGGAGGCAACTAAATATTAGTACTGACTTGAATTGTTTATTTGCTACTTGGTTTATTAGTAACTATACAGTGTATCTACTGGGTTTTGCTGTTATTCTCGGCTTTGTTGTTTCTGTGTTGTATTTGTTAACATGCTCTGTTAATTGTTTGTTGCCTTCTATTTCCAATAAAGAACCTCTTTGAAATTAAAAAACAAACAAACAAACAAACAAACAAAACAGTGAAATTAACAATGAACAATCTAGGATTCTGCAGTGCAAACAAACTGATTATACCTTCCTAAAACGTCCTTACCTGCAGAAGAAAGCTGTTCTCTGGATGGAGACCTGCCAGGAGATGGTGGGGGCTGCATACCTCTTTGTCTTTGCCCAGGAGACTTTTCTCCCTGCTCTCCTTCAGGAAGCACCAGAAGTGGTTTAACAACCTGTATTGGTTTCTCAGGCAAGTGGGCTGGTTTTTTGGCAACTGGATGCAGCATGGCAGGCCCACTCTAGAATGGAAAAGGAATTACATATTATTACATGTTAAAACCCGCAAACAAGGGCACACGTCTCACGATTTGTGCAAAGACAGAAAGCATAATGAAGTAACCTTTTGCCAAATGCATACATGTTGCATACATGGCCAGCTATAAATTCATTTTCAAGATGGGTAGGGTGTAGCAGTTAAATGTACTGTTTTGTGAAGATCCCCACACAGGCTCACACTTCCTGTGTAAAATCTCGTGGCGCTCCCACCTGGACAGTAGTACCTCGATATCACTAATATGTCAAATGTATCTAAATGTACAGATATATAATGTGGAGAAAAAGTCTCAGAATCGCCGCCCCGCCAGTCCACTTCCGCGGGCTATAAGGCAAGAGCGTGGCGTGCCATCATGTGACTTCAAAAAACTCCACGTGTAAGCAATATCTATCTTAAATGGATATTCTTCTACTATTTACTTAGTGTGTCCACCATCCATTTTACCTATGTACTGTATTTCTTAGATTCAATATCTTCTTTACTTGGCAGAATTAATATCTTCAAAAATGAATGCAATTATCTCAAAAAAACAAACAGAGGGGGGCCGCCCCCAAAGCACTTAGCTTAATATGATCGCCAAAGTGTCCATCTTCTCACGGCCCCTCTCTCTGGTTAACCGACAGGGAACCCCCGTTTCGCGGTTGCTGAATCAGGGGTATTTTCCAAAAAGTTCTTGTTTCAAACTGGCATTCACTATCATCCATCGGATATTTCCAAGAACATTAATTCGTAGTGCACTGGTCCCCCCTGACATGCAGGACACCAACTGGGCACCCTAGGGGGCACTGCAGTGGACTTCACAAATTGCTCCCAGGTGCATAGCTCCCTTACCTTCGGTGCTGAGCCCCCCAAACCCAACCCAAAACCCACTCCCCACAACTGTACACCACTACCATAGCCCTTAGGGGTGAAGGGGGGCACCTACATGTGGGTACAGTGGGTTTCGTGTGGGTTTTGAAGGGCTCACATTTACCAGCACAAGTGTAACAGGTAGGGGGGGGGATGGGCCTGGGTCCGCCTGCCTGACGTGCACTGCACCCACTAAAACTGCTCCAGGGACCTGCATACTGCTGTCAGGGAGCTGGGTATGACATTTGAGGCTGGCATAGAGACTGGTAAAAAAAACAATTAAATTTTTTTTTTTTAGGATGGGAGGGGGTTGGTGACCACTGGGGGAGTAAGGGGAGGTCATCCCCAATTCCCTCTGGTGGTCATCTGGTCAGTTTGGGCACCTTTTTGAGGCTTGGTCGTGAAAACAAATGGACCAAGTCGACCCAAATGGACCAAGTCGACCAAATGCCCGTCAGGGACACCCTTCTTTTTTCCATTATTGGCCGAAAACGCCCATCTCTTAATCACGCCTCAGTCCCGCCTTCGCTACGGTGCCAACACGCCCCCGTGAACTTTGATCGTCCCCATGACGGGAAGCAGTTACTGCCAGGTACACACAGATATGACGCGGGCTGGGGTAGGAACAACCGCAGCAGCCCGGCGGTACTTCCTTTTTAGTGGGCAGTAAGCCCGCGTTGGGCTTACTGCTGCTTTGTAAAAAGGCCCCAAAGTGTTTTATTTGTAATGTGCTGACGTCCGGAGATGGGAAGGCAGCAGAACTAGAGGACATGAAATGAGATTGAAGGGGGGCAGACTCAAGAAAGATGTCAGGAAGTATTTTTTCACGGAGAGAGTGGTGGATACTTGGAATGCCCTCCCGCGGGAGGTGGTGGAGATGAAAATGGTAACAGAATTCAAAAGTGCATGGGATAAACAAAGGAATTCTGTTCAGAAGGAAGGGATTCTTAGAAGTTTAGCGGAGATTGGGTGGGAGGCGGGGCTAGTGCTGGGCAGACTTCTACGGTCTGTGCCCTGAAAATGGCAGATGCAAATCAAGGTAAGGTATACACAAAAAGTAGCACATATGATTTTATCTTGTTGGGCAGACTGGATGGAGCGTGCAGGTCTTTTTCTGCCGTCATCTACTATGTTACTATGTCTTGAATATCTTACCCATGTTATATGAATGTTTTTCCATTTTTGCCTATTATGGTACCATTTGTATTCTGATAGCATTTTATCATATAAGATTGTTTCACAGTGCTGTTAAAATGTTTATATTTCTAATACTATCCAGCTTATTTTCGAAAGAGAAAGACGCCCATATTTCGACCCAAATCGGGAGATGGGTGTCTTTCTCCCGTGGGTGCCCAAATCAGTATAATCGCAAGCCGATTTTGGCCGTCTTCAACTGCAATCTGTCGCGGAAACGGCCAAAGTTGATGGGGGCATGTCGGGAGGCGTGGTGAAGGCGGGACTGGGGCATGCTTATCAGCTGAGGACAGATGGGCGTCCTCGGCTGATAATCGAAAAAAGAAAGGCGTTTTAGCACGAATTTGGGTCACTTTTTTGGACCCTTTTTTTCATGAACAAGTGCCAAAAAAGTGCCCTAAATGACCATATGACCACTGGAGGGAATCGGGGATGACCACACCTGACTCCCCCAGTGGTCACTAACCCCCTACCACCAAACAAAATCCAAAAAACTTTAAAACCTTTTTTTTCCCCAGCCTGTATGCCAGCCTCAAATGTCATACCCAGCTCCATCACAGCAGTATGCAGGTCCCTGGAGCAGTTTTAGTGGGTGCAGTGGACTTCAGCCAGGTGGACCCAGGCCCATCCCCCCCTACCTGTTACACTTGTGGTGGTAAATGGGAGCCCTCCAAACCGCCCCCAAAACCCACTGTACCCACATGTAGGTGTCTCCCTTCACCCCTAAGGGCTATGGTAATGGTGTAGAGTTGTGGGGAGTGGGTTTTGGGGGGGGGGGGGATTTCGGGGGCTCAGCACCCAAGGGAAGGGAGATATGGACTTCAAAGGTAGTTAAGGTAAAATTATGTATCATACCTGATAATTTTCTTTCCATTAATCATAGCTTATCAATCCATAGACTGGTGGGTTGTGTCCATCTACCAGCAGGTGGAGATAGAGAGCAAACTTTTGCCTCCCTATATGTGGTCATGTGCTGCCGGAAACTCCTCAGTATGTCGATATTAAAGCTCCATCCGCAGGACTCAGCACTTAGAGAATTACACCCACGAAGGGACACTCTGCCCAGCTCACCACCGCCGAAACGGGGGAGGGGAATTAACCCAGCTCATCCCCACACAAGTGGGGGAGGGGAATCCGTCCAGCTCATCCCCGCGGAGCAGGGGAGGGACACCACACCCGCCGATGCGGGGGGATCTGGCTTATCCTGCAACCGCAACCGCGGGAGGAGCTGACTGACCCTAACACCGCCGAAGCGGGAGGGGTACAAAGCTGCCCTACAGCCGCACGAAGTGGGAGGGAGTGCCGGCAGAATTTAAGTCTCAATCCAGCCCCGTAAAACGGAGGGGAGAGGAATGCAGCAGCTCACTGTAACACAAACTCGTCTCAACTCTTGAAGAATCCAAGTGAAAAAACTTGAACACGAAGTCCTCCTGAAGGAACTGAAGACTAAACTTGAACCTGAAATGCAACCAGAATAGAACCAATACAGATATCTGGGAGGGGCTATGGATTGATCAGCTATGATTAATGGAAAGAAAATTATCAGGTATGATACATAATTTTACCTTCCATATCATCATGCTGATCAATCCATAGACTGGTGGGATGTACCGAAGCAGTACTCACCCAGGGCGGGACATTGAAATCCCTGACCTCAACACTGAAGATCCAAACCGGGCCTCCGCCCGTGCCGCCACAGTCAAGCGGTAATGCTTGGAGAATGTATGGGCCGATGCCCAAGTTGCCGCCTTGCATATCTCTTCCAAGGAGACGGACCCGGCCTCTGCCATCGAGGCCGCCTGAGCTCTAGTGGAGTGAGCCTTCAGCTGGATAGGCGGCACCTTCCCCGCGGCCACATAAGCCGCTGCAATGGCTTCCTTGACCCATCTTGCCACTGTAGGCTTAGCAGCCTGCAGACCCTTACGAGGACCTGCAAACAGGACAACAGATGATCCGATTTCCGGAAATCATTGGTCACTTCCAAGTATCTGATGATTACTCGTCTCACATCCAGATATTTAAGAGCAGAGTATTCCTCTGGGTAGTCCTCCCTACGAAAGGAAGGGAGACAGAGCTGCTGACTCACATGGAAGCGAGAAACAATCTTGGGTAGGAAGGAAGGCACTGTGCGAATAGTCACTCCTGCCTCAGTGAACTGCAGAAAAAGCTCTCGACAAGAGAGTGCCTGGGGCTCGGAAACTCTTCTGGCTGAAGTGATAGCCACCAAAAAGACTGCTTTCAACGTCAGGTCTTTCAGAGACGCCCTCGACAAGGGTTCAAAAGGCGGCTTTGTAAGGCTCTTAGCACCAGGTTGAGATTCCACGCAGGCACCACTGAGTGCAGAGGAGGGCGCAGGTGATTAACTCCCTTTAGGAAACGCACCACATCTGGCTGCAAAGCCAGGGAAGCACCCTTCAGGCGGCCCCTGAAGCAAGCCAGGGCCGCTACCTGGACTTTCAGGGAACTGAGCGACAGGCCTTTCTCCAGACCTTCTTGCAGGAACGCCAGCACTGAAGAAATTGGAGCAGTAAATGGAGAAAGTGAACCTGCTTCACACCACGCTGCAAAGGTACGCCAAACCCTGGCGTAAGCAGTAGAAGTAGAGCGCTTCCTCGCTCTCAGCAGAGTGGCGATGACCTTGTCTGAGAAGCCCTTCTTCCTCAGACTCTGCCGCTCAATAGCCAGGCCGTAAGACCAAAGGGGGAGGGATCCTCCATCACCACGGGACCCTGATGTAACAGGCCCTGCTCCACTGGCAGTCGCAGAGGTTCGTCCACTGAGAGCCTGATCAAGTCCGCATACCAGGGACGTCTGGGCCAATCCGGACCCACCCGGACTAGCACCCTGCCCAACAGGGGCCAGGGCGGGAACACATAGAGAAGCTCTTGTGTCGGCCACTGAAGGAGAAGAGCATCTACTCCCAGGGATCGAGGGTCCCGTCCTCTGCTGAAAAAGCGCGGCACTTGGCAATTGGCCGATGACGCCATCAGATCTAGGCTCGGCTGGCCCCAGCGCTTCGTGATGTCCAAGAACGCCTGAACAGATAGCTGCCACTCTCCGGGCTCCAAGGTATGGCGACTGAGAAAGTCCGCCTTGACATTCCTGACTCCGGCAATGTGGGCCGCTGACAGCTGTTCCAGGTTCGCTTCCGCCCACTGGCATAGATTCATGGCCTCCTTGGCTAGAGGGGCGCTCTTGGTACCTCCCTGGCAGTTGACATAGGCCACAGCCGTGGCATTGTCCGACAGGACCCGTACAGGCTTCAATGCCAGTACCGGGATGAACTCCAAAAGCGCCAACCGAATGGCTCTGAGTTCCAGGAGGTTGATAGACCACTCTACCTCTGCAGGAGACCAGAGCCCCTGCGCTGTCCTTCCCAAACAGTGGGCTCCCCAGCCCGACAAAGAGGCGTCCGTCGTGACGACAATCCACTCCGGGGTCACCAGAGGCATTCCTGCAGACAACTTGTCTGTCTGCGTCCACCAGCTCAGCGCCTTGCGCACTGCTGGGTCCAAGGGAAGGCGCACAGCATAATCCTCCGACATCGGAGTCCAGCGCTGCAGCAGAGAGTGTTGTAGTGGTCTCATATGAGCCCTGGCCCAGGGCACTACTTCCATCGTGGCCGTCATAGAGCCCAACAGCTGCACATAGTCCCAAGCCCGAAGAGGAGAGGCTACTAGGAACTGGTCCATCTGAGCCTGAAGCTTGACAATCCGATTGTCTGGCAGGAACACTCTGCCCACTTGGGTGTCGAATCGAACTCCCAGATACTCCAGGGACTGAGTTGGGCGCAGCTGGCTTTCCTCCCAGTTGATGATCCACCCCAGGGAGCTCAAAAGAGCAACCACTCGGTTCACAGCTTTGCCACACTCTGCATAAGAGGGGGCTCGGATCAACCAGTCGTCCAGATAAGGATGGACTGTACTCCTTCCTTCCTCAGGAAGGCCGCGATGACCACCATTACTTTGGAGAAGGTCCGCGGAGCAGTAGCCAACCCGAACGGGAGGGCTCTGAACTGGAAGTGTCGGCCCAGTACTGCAAAACGCAGAAAGCGTTGATGAGGAGGCCAGATGGGAATATTCAAGTACGCTTCCTTGATGTCCAAGGATGCCAGGAACTCTCCTGCCTGCACTGCCGCTATAACAGAGCGGAGGGTCTCCATGCGAGAGCCTGATTGACCCCTTGAGGTCGAGGATAGGCCGTACAGAACCTCCTTTCTTTGGTACCACAAAGTAAATGGAGTAACGTCCCTTGCCAAGCTGATTTTCTGGCACCGGAACGACCGCACCCAGGCGGATCAGATTGTCCAAGGTCTGCTGCACTGCCAAAGCTTTGACCGGAGACTTGCAGGGAGAGAGTACAAACCCGTCTCTTAAGGGTCGGCAGAACTCTAGCTTGTAGCAGTCTCTGAAGACTTCCAGCACTCAAGCGTCTGAAGTTATTGTGATCCACTCGCCTAGAAACGAGGACAGCCGTCCTCCAATCTGCACTGGGGCGTGGACCAAGGCCCCGTCATTGGGTACGAGACCCTAGGGGAGGACCGTAGGGAGCACCTCCGGGACGGCGGTCTCTGCAAAAGGAATGCTGCTTGGGGGAGAATATCCTCTTGAAGGAAGAGGGGGCAGAGGAGCCCGACCTGCCCGGGCGGTACCGACGGGCTTCCTGAAACCGTCCTCTGGAGGTACCGGGGCGAGCACTAGCCCGAGCCCTGACCTCTGGTAACCTCTTGCCCTTAGACGTGCCGAGATCGGTCACGATTTTGTCCAGCTCGACCCCAAAGAGCAGCTTGCCTTTAAAATAGAGAGCTGCACGGCTTCCGTCCCCGCGGGAATCCCGCGGAACCCGCGGGAATCCCGCGGGGACGGAGGCAGTTCCTGCGGGGTTCCCACGGGGATGGAAGCAGTTCTGCGGGATTCCCGCGGGGACGGAGGCAGTTCCTGCGGGGTTCCCGCGGGGATGGAACCAGTTCTGTGGGCTTCCCGTGGAAGTGTAAGCTGCACCTGCACCAGCCTCTCATCTACCGAATACCAATTTATTTGAGTGCTGTCTCCTCCTCCTCTTCTTCCTTGCTTTAACAGCATAAATGTGGAAAGTCTTCCATTAAGGAGGTGGTAGAGTCACAAATGATGACGGAATTCAAAAAGGCGTGGGATGAACACAGAGGATCTCTAATTAGAAAAGGGAAGTTATATAAAAGCTAACCTTAAATGGCTGCATGTGTGTGGATATGTCAAGTGACACTTAGAAGGCGACTCTGGCTGTGATGAACTAGAGCTGATACCTGACAGACTTGTATGTTCTGTGTCTCATACATGGCAATCTGGTGTAGGATGGGCTGGAAAGGGCTTAGACAGCAACTTCAGTGGCTGGAACATGAGGACAGTGCTGGACAGACTTTTACGGTCTGTGTCCCACAAATGAGAACATGAATAGGCTGGAGTGGGCTTTGATGGCAACTCCAGCAGTTGGAACATAAGGATGGGGCCAGATAGACTCCTGTGGTCTTTGTTCCAGAAACACGAAAGAAAGACCATAATCAAGTATATAATATCACACTCGTTGATTTAATGATGAATTGATCATGAGTGTGACTATTGGGCAGAGTGGATGGACCGTTCAGGTCTATTTGCTGTCACTTACTATGTTACTATTAATCCTCTTTGCTCCCAGGCTGGTGCACAGACCTCAGCTCTGACACAGGCACGAGAATCAGATGTCACCTGACCTACTGGCGCGTGCATGTGGCGGCCTCTCAGCACACACTGCCAGTGAATCAGAGACAAATCTTACATGTGGGCACCAGAGTGTTCCAAGTTCCAACTTCCATTCCTTCCTTGCCTACAGTGCTGTGGCTCAAATCCAGAAAGGGAGCTGACTGGAACTTTCTTTATGTACTATTAAATTCTTACGGGGATGGGTGGGGATGGGTTAAATTCTTGCGGGGACGGGTGGGGACGGGTTGGGATGGTTTAAATTTTTGCGGGGATGGGTGGGGATGGGTAAGATTCCAGCGGGGATGGGTGGGGACGGGTAAGATTCCAGCAGGGACGGGCGGGGATGGGTAGGATTTCTGTCCCCGTGCAACTCTCTACTTTAAAAGGCAATCTAGCCAGGCGGGATTTAGAGGCGTGGTCAGCAGACCTATGCCTCAGCCAAAGCCACCGCCGCGCAGAGATTGTCTGAGCCATGCCTTTAGCTGAGGCCCTCAAGACATCATACAGCAAGTCTGCCAAATAGGCTAAGCCCGATTCCATGGCCGGCCAATCAGCCCTCAAGGAAAGATCCGAGGGGGAAGCCCGCTGCACCATAGTCAGGCACGCCCTGGCCACATAGGAGCCGCAAACTGAGGCCTGCAAACTTAAAGCAGCCGCCTCAAAGGACGACCTTAAGGCCGCCTCCAATCTTCTGTCTTGGCCGTCCTATAGGGCCGTGCCACCTTCCACCGGCAACGCCGTTTTCTTAGACACCGCAGTGATTAAAGAACCCACGGTAGGCCACAGATAGGCCTCACGTTCACTTTCAGGCAAAGGATAGAGGCGGGACAAAGCCCTAACCACTTTAAGGCTCGCTTCCGGGGCATCCCACTGAGCCGAAATTAAGGTGTGCATGGCCTCATGCACGTGGAAGGTTCTATGCGGGCGCTTCGTCCCCAGCATAATGGCAGAGCCAACAGGGGCTGAGGGAGAGACGTCCTCCGGAGAGGAAATCTTCAAAATGCCCATGGCCTGCATTAACAGGTTGGGCAAATCCTCTGAGCTAAAGAGCCGCGCTGCAGAGGGGTCATCCGCTCCATCCGAGCGGGGATCCGTCTCCTTCAAGGAATCCGCAAAGGACCGTTGGGAGAACTCAGATACGCTGCCCTCATCTACATCGGAGGAGACAAAGTCCTCCAAGGCCTGGGAATCAACCCGAGGGCGTTTACCTCCGGGGGCCTCAACCTGTTTACCAGACGAGGGAGCAGGGGCAGCGTTTTGCATAAGGAAGGCCTGATGCAGCAGCAAAACAAACTCGGGGGAGAAACCCCGCATACTGTGCACTTCCGCAGCCTGGGCTACAGCCCTAGACGCACCCTCAACCGGCGCTCGCAAGAGCGGGGGAGAGACATGCTGCGCATCCAAGATGGCGTCCAGCGCGACACTCCGCGAAGGAGCCGCGCGGGAAAAACGGCGCTTAACTTTAGCCGCTTTTGTGCCGTCGCCCAAATTAAGGGCGTTCATGGCATCAATGTCTCCCACCTCAAGGGCGGCCCAAGAAGAAGCCGTCCGAGCCGCGTGGCCGGCCAATATGGCGGAGGCGAGCCGCGGGGGATGGGCGTTTATGGCGGGAAAAAACCGCCACACCGGAGGAAGGACCGGGACACTCATCGGTCACGAAACTGTCACCCAACAAGGGCGAATCAGACTTTAAGACCCCCGCATCCCCTCTGGAAGCGCACACGCGATCCGGGGAGCGACTCTTTGCGCCCTCGCCCTCCGACGCCATAGGCCACGTGGAGACCAATCGGGGAACCCCCTGCCCGCTATAAAAGGTAAAAATTACCTGCTGTCCGCTCCGAGCTGTAACGACCTGGTGTCCCAGTGAGTAGCTGCAATAAACGTTTAAATAAACGTCGAAATAAACGCCTTTAAGGACGTTCAAAAATTTTTTTTTTTTTCAAACGGAGCCAGCGGGAGGGGGGAGAAAAGGAGGGACCTGGCGCCACCAGGTTTGCACTTGCTCAAGAAGAGCCCTCAACCCCAGGCACTCAACAAAACCTAAAAATTAGGCTTGGAGGCCTAGCCAGAGCTGCTGCTGTGTGTGACCACCACCTGCTGAGATAGAGAACATACTGAGGAGTTTCCGGCAGCACATGACCACATATAGGGAGGCAAAAGTTTGCTCTCTATCTCCACCTGCTGGTAGATGGACACAACCCACCAGTCTATGGATTGATCAGCATGATGATATGGAACTTTTTTTTTTTTTAATTGTTACAAGTGCCCCCTAGGGTGCCCGGTTGGTGTCCTGCCATGTGAGGGGACCAGTGCACTACGAATCCTGGCCCCTCCCACGACCCAATGCCTTGGATTTGTTCGTTTTTGAGCTGGGTGCCTTCGGTTTCCATTATCGCTGAAAAACGATACCGCCCAGCTCAAATCCGCACAAATCCGATGCATTTGATTGGCACAAACCGTATTATCGGGAAAAAGATGGACGCCCATTTTTTTCGAAAATACGGTTTGTCCCGCCCCTTCACATACCCGTTCTCGGAGATAGACGCCCATGGAGATGGGCGTTCGCATTCGATTATGCCCCTCCACATCATCTTAGCTCTACTACTATATTCAGTTTACCATCTCCAAGTTTACCTCATTGATTGTATTTATGCTTATACTGTACTGTCTTGATTATCCGACCTTCAGTAATTCGACCATCTGGCATATCCTACAGGAACCTCAAACCTCTCCACCCCACACCCCGAGATCATCACATTTATTTCTATTACAAAATTTTGTTTTAGAACAAGTTTTGAAAATGATGCATTGATTGAAGGGTTTATGCAGTGTTTTCTGTATTATCCGACTTTTAAGCTATCCGACAATGGATTGGTCCCATTTAGGTTGGATAATTGAGACTGTATAGTATTTAGTCATTTTACTATTGCTACGTTGTGAACAAAATTATAAGTTTTATGTCGTTGTACTTCCTATATACCACCTTGTGTAAATCTCTTCATAAATGCATTTAATAAATCCCAATAAATAAATAAATGCAAATTTATCTTATACATATTCGTTATGATAATCCTGAAGACCAGACTGGCTAGGTGTGCTTCCAGGAGAGGGTTGAGTAGCACTGTAATAATGTATGGAAAATGATTTTTATGTAGATTTCTCATTTTTTAGTACTCTTAGGCATAATCAAAGAAATATAGCCCTTTACAGAAAAAGTGCACCATACCTCATCTTCCCCATCATCGTCTTCTTCTTTCATTTCTGTATTTGCGAGTTTGCTGGCAGATTCCAAAATGCCAGCAATGGTGCTTTCACCTCCAGGATGTTCCATGCCAGGTATTGGAGGGAATCCTGAGGAAGGAAGGAGTTTGGGTGGTCAACGACACATTTCAAGTGTTTAATTTTATTTTTCATCTCCAGTTTCAAATATGAGCATTTAAAAGGACAATCTGATAGGTGATTTAAGTCTAAAGGGCACATCTAAGAGGTGTGCCCCTTTGTAGGCTACTTTGGGAACCACTTGGGATAAGGAAAGGGTTGCTCTTTTCAGTGGGAAAGAACAACAGAGATTTTATTGCTATGGTATTGTTAGACTATGTTGGGAAATTTCTCTACTGGATAAAGGACTATGTCTGTTTTTTTGCTATCACTGTATGTGGGTAGCATACTACTCTAACCCCCCCCCCCCCCCCCCCGGTTTACTAAGCCGTGTGGCAATGCTGACACAGCCCGTATTAGCGCTCAGCTTAGTAAACGGGGGGGGGGGGGGGGGGACTTATTTTTTGAATTTTAGGAGAGAGTTTGAACGGGGAGAGTGATGGATTTTTTTTCTGTGGCTTTCAATGACGGTCAAGGGGCATCAGAATGTTTGGGAGTTATTTTGATGGTTACAGGTAGAACTGTGGCTGCATTAGAAAAGATCAACCAAGGGGGAGGGGTGGGAACTCAAAACTGGTTAATGGCAATTTCCCAAAAAATGGATGAAGCAGGTTTCTCCAAGATGATACCCACAATGATGAGGAATATACAGTCATATACAGAATACCTCCAGGTCCGAGTAGCTTTGTCTAATCTTCGTGCAATTAGGCGGCAAAAGATGGGTGATCACGTGAGAACATTACATTGCCTGTATTTCAAAGTACATTCAGTACTTAACTTCTTAGAAGAACATAAGAATAGAAATACTGGGTCAGACCAATGGCCCATCTACCCAGTATCATGCTTCCAACAGTGGCCAATCCAGGTCACAAGTACCTGGCAGAAACCCAATTAGTAGCACCATTCCATGATTCCTCAGACAGTGTCTTTACCATGTCTGTTTCAATAGCAGACCATGGACATTTCCTCCAGGAACTTGTAAAAAATTTTTTTTTAACCCAGATACGCTAACCTCTGTTACCACATCCTCCAGCAACTAGTTCCAGAGCTAAACTATTCTTTGAGTGAAAACATAGTTCCTCTATTTCCATGTAATTTCATTGAGTGTCCCCTGGTCTTTGTACTTTCTGAAAGAGTAAAAAAAAATCAGTTCACTTTTACCCGTTCTACACCACTTAGAATTTTATAGACCTCAATCATATTCCCCCCCCCCCCCCCCCCTCAGTTGTCTCTTTTCCAAGCTGAAGAGCCTAACCTCTTTAGCCTTTCCTCATATTGGAGGAGTTCCATCCCCTTTATCATTTTGGTTGCTCTTCTTTGAACCTTTTCTAAATTCGCTATATCTTTTTTGAGATACAGCAACCAGAATTGAACACAATACTCAAGGTGAGGTTGCACCATGGAGCAATACAGAGGCATTACAATATTCTTGGTCTTATTTTGTATCCATTTTCTAATAATTCCTAGCATCCTGTTGGCTTTTTTGGCTGCCACCACACACTGAGCAGAAGATTTCAGTGTATTGTCTACAATGACACCTAGATCTTTTTCTTGAGTGCTAACTCCTAAGGTGAACCCTAGCATCAGGTAACTATGATTCAGATTATTCTTCCCAATGTTCATCACTTTGCATTTGTTCACATTAAATTTCATCTGCCATTTAGATGCCCAGTCTTCTAGTTTCCTAAGATCTTCATGCAATTTTTCACAATCCACATGTGTTTTTGACATCTTTGAATAGTTTTGTGTCATCTGCAAATTTAATCACTTCACTCATCGTTCTGATTTCCAGATCATTTATAAATTGTCTGACCTCTACTCATACTGCCCATTGGGGATACAAATCCATGAAAAGGTGCCCATATTTTGTCAAATTTCTCCAGGCAATCATTTTTAAATCACTGTAAGTTTGCTCAAATTATATGCATACCACAATTTTTGCTTCAGTTTGCGATACAATAGGTTATCTCTGATCTTCCAACATCTGGCCACTTTTCTGTGTATTATGCCAAGCATGGAAAGAGTTCTTTAGTTTGTTCCTTATCCAACTCTGGTGGAGATCACTGTAGGAGGAACTCTTTTATATCTAAAGGAAGCCTAAAGTTCAACATACTTTGAAAAAACTCATATATGGCGGAAACCAGATTTGTCGGGCCCAGTAAGGAACAACTAGCCTCATGGATTCACAGTCCTGCTTGTGTGGTAGTAGAAACCTCCCTATGAGAGAGATGAGAGGTTACGAAAACAGAAACAACTGTTCGCCAAGGAAGGAGGAAGGGAATCAATGGCAGGCTATTGTGGGCCTAGAGCCTGGAACAGAACTGAGGAATACAAAAAAAGCAGATCGTGTAGAAATGAAATGCAATTTATTTAAACAATACAACAATATTTATATGAGTACAAACAGCCCGACACAGGCCGTGTTTCGCCCAACTGGGCTGCTTCAGGGGCTATACAGAAAATCCTTTGTTGCCAAATATAAGGCAGAATGTAGAAATCATGCATCAAGGGTTGGTTTGGAAAAAACCCATGCATCAAGGGTTGGTTTGGAAAAAAACAGCTGAGTCAGAGATTTCAAAACGTGATCCACTGATATGGAGCCAGTGCTTCGGTCACATATCTCTGGGTTTGCTGAAGGATTTTCTGTATAGCCCCTGAAGCAGCCCAGTTGGGCGAAACACGGCCTGTGTCGGGCTGTTTGTACTCATATAAATATTGTTGTATTGTTTAAATAAATTGCATTTCATTTCTACACGATCTGCTTTTTTTGTTTTCCATCTTGGAGTTTGCAGACCGTCTGCCTTCGTGCTTTCTTGGACAGAACTGAGGAATGGCATGATTGACATGATTCGTCAAGAGATGCAATGAAGGGGTGTTGCACAGTTAGAAGATGATGAAGACAACAACCACCTGAAAAAAAAAAAAAACTACTCGTGTGGATGCATGGCTTTGCACATTCTGATGATCAGATTGTTGGATGTGGTTGCAACACAAGTGGCTCTGAGGAGAAGTCTCGGACAGACAGCCCCTGCTATATCCGGATGGCCTTCTGACAGAGAGGGTGTAGTCAGGTGCCATCCTGCTTGTCGGGGTAGCACATGGCAACCTGAATGGTCGTGGGAACGAGTACAAAATGGCTAAACAGCCTAGCACTGAAAATTTAGAGCGTTTCAGACCTCTCAGAATTCCAAAAAGGGAAGTTGGAGACCTGTATCCTAGGCTAAACAAGCAGCTTGAGTGTGAAGCCTGTCTGAAGGAGCTTTCCAACTTTGATGGGATGCAGCCACTGTCAGTTCCAGAATCCCAATGGACCGTAGCAGAGAGTAAATGAGCTGTGGGACAGTCAGATACCACTAAGAAAGTAGGCTCCACTGGGTAGTTGCCATGTGAAAACAGGGTATGAGTGTTATATGGATGGCGAAGGCCACATGATCAAAGAATTGCAACATTCGGCGAAGTGCAACCTGCTGACGGGTTCAAATCTAAGCGGCAAGAGCAAGAAGAGTGACTGCCCCCGGAACAGGAAGAAATGCTTGAGCCTAATGAGTATGCAGCAAAATTCCAATGATCACCAAATGGGAGACAGGAAACAAGATGAACTAATGGTGTAGTAAAACGAACCCCAGTTGGTCCAAAGACCCAAGAGTTATCCATTTGGACTGCCAAGTAGCAATCGTTGATGTGCACTGCAGCAGTTGATAGTCCAGATAGAAAAACATGTAAGCGCTGAACGCACCGCTAGACACAGAGTGAATATTCTGGGAACTGATGTGAGGCCAAAAAGCAGCTTGCGGTACTGGAAGTGGAATGCCTTCAATGAAAACCAAAGATATTTCTTGAGTATACACATCCAGTACATCCAAAAAGTAAAGGAAATCATTGGCCTGCACCATGGAGAGTAGGGTGGTCAGAGAAACCATCTTGCTGTATACTTTGACAAGAAAGTTGTGCAGGGCTGTTAGGCCCAGTAGAAAACACAAACTCCTGTCCTTCATTGTCACTAAGAAGGACCTGGAACAGAAGCCAAGTCTTCCTCCCCTGGTGGTATAGATTCGACTACATAGGCCTTTAGAAAGACAAAGAGTGTCGGAGCTGCTTGAGGTGATAGCAGATGTGAGTCGCTGTCAGCGGGCAAGTGATTGGTTGCTAGCCTGATCCGAAACCCTGAAGCTTCCCCCCAACCAGTAGGTCGACAGGGACAGGGGCTAGTAGGAAAGTGACCACTGAAGTGACTGAAGAGGTGTCCAGGGCTGAGATGCATGCCGTTGACAAGATGGGGCTGAGTCCATTGAGACTAACAAGAAGTGGCATACCCACATACCTGCACATAGCAGGAACTCTCCGTGACCTGCCACAAAATTTCTACTAGAGGCGGAAGAAGTCATGGAAGACTTCCAGGAGGAGGCATCTGTATATGTTCAGATGAGGGTAGCAACCCTCTCCATCTGCTCTCTAAAAGGGTTTGCTTGTGGTAGGCACTAGTTCCCGCTGAACCTACAAGTTAAAGACATGCAACCACAGTTTGGGTATCTATCCTGGAAGTCACAACAAAAAAGTCATGAGCGCCTCCAAGAATATGCAACACAGCCTTTGAAGCTCAACCATCCAGGAAAGGGACTTGACCTGTTCTGCTGGGAGAGAAAATGGAATACCAGGGCCTGTAAGAATACCGTTGTGGTATCAAATTGTCTGCCCAAAGAAACAGAGGTCTAGTATTCCAGCTAGGAAATGCTGAAGCATAGTTATTAGAAGTCCTGACTCTCCTGAGTGTGAAGTCAAGCACCATACAGTGATGAGGCAACTGAGGCCTTTAAAAGCCAAAGGAGTTCCGAAATTGGTGCATGGCAGAGGTGCTCATGGGGAAGAGTGGAGCCAACAGAGTGAACTTCCAATTCCATTCGAGAACATCAGTAAGAGAAGTGGAGCAGGAATATCACAGCACCTCAAGGAGGAGACTTAGTCCAAGGTCTTGAAGAGCTGAGTCCTGGTTGAACGATCCACCTCCAGAGGAACTGGAATGGCAACCACCAAGGCCTTGACAAAAAGAGGGAAGGAAAGGCTCGAAGATGGAGACATCCTCCGTTCCTATAAAGGAGAAGGGCCAGATGGTACTGCACGGAAGTTTCTCTTCAAAAAGTACCTGGAATCCTCAGGTGACTCCCATACACCTCTCATCGGTGTCAGCCAGAAACTCCACATGATCAGGCTGAGTCCAAGCCTGCTTCAACCTTGAGGAACCATGATGCCAGGAGGGCATAGGGAGTGGACTGCAGCCTCGACTCCCACGAAAACTCCAGGCACTGATGTCAACCGACACAAGCGACGGTCAATGCTAATGCTGCATGAGACACCCGCTTCGGAGGCCTCACCGCAGGCTGAAGGCCATGCAGGACTGAGTCGAGAGGCACGGTAGGCACAAGCACCTCCATTGATAATGCACTCTCCAGCCAGAAACTCAATGAGCAAGACCTGGATGCACCCACATGAAGGACAACATCAGAAAAACAGAGGTATCGGTAAAGAGACAAGCCGATAGCAAGGCTGCCTGAACTATGATGCTGACAGGAGAACCAAGGAGTGGGCCGCAGCCTGAATTCCGACAAAACTCCCTGTATCGATGCTGACAGACACAGGCATCAAAAATCAGTGCTGCGTGCAGCACCAGCATCGTAGACCTCACCGCAGGCTAAAGACCGTGTAGGGCTGTGAAGGAGCATGGCAGGTGCAAGCACCCTCGACGCCAATGCACGCCATCCACCAGCAGCTCAGGAAGCAAGGAATCTGGTCTTGATGATCAGAAACCCACACAGGGGCAGCTGCTGGATATTGTGCTGGTGTCGATGCCTCATTGCCCTGGAATCTCTGGCACCATGTATCGAGGGAGATTGATGCCAATACTTCTACCGATGCTGGCATCCACGATCCTTGGTACCGATGAGGATGCCGCAGTTCCACTAGTTGATGCAATCACTGACGTCACCACCAACACCACAGACCTAGATGTCGACACTGTAGCAGTGCCAAAAAACTGTCTGAAAGCATCGGAAACGGCACTGAAGCAACTGGGAACTTTCAAAAGAAAAAAGGAAAGACTCAATGGTGCCTGAAAAAAAGAAGCATCAGAAAAAGAAGGGAACAACCCGACCTAGACTCAGGCCCATATATGGGCTACTGAGCATGGTAAAGACAAGAAAAGAATAAAAGACAAAATAAAAAAAAAACAAATGGGAAGAAAATGTACCCGAACGAGAAGCAAACAAATTAAAAAAGAAGGCACAAAAAGCAGCTCTGTTAAAACCGAACCAGAGGCTGTGAGGAGAGAAGAAAAAAAACACGTTCTCTCCTCACCGCGGATTAAAACCATTAGCATGTACTGAGTGTGGTAAAGGATTCTGTCATAAGCACCAGAAGGGCAGTGAACATGGCAATGCTGATGGACTCTCCAGGAAGGAAGAGCCAGGACTGCCCCGACACTGGACTGTTCAGACCCGACCAGATGACTGAAGACGCTGCAGTCCAGGGCCTCTCTTAAAGGGAGGAGGTGGGACAAAAACAGGGGATTTATGTCTGTAACTTCTTATGTGAAAGTATGACATATTTGTTTCCTAGCGCAGTTCCCTTGTTTGGCCAGCAGATGGTGAATGTCTTTTTTTTTTTTTGGTAAAGCTGTTACAGAAGTGACAGTTTTTTCTCACCCAAGCTGTGAGGTCATTTTTAGTCTCAGACAGGGAGAGGAGAGAGAAAGATCTCTTCACCGAAACCCTGTGATCAGTTATATTTTATAACCTATGAGTAGCTATATTTCCTGAACTTCCCAGGTACTACTCAGGTAGTACACAAATGCTTAGTTACTTTTAATATTGATACCTGTGTGATTTACCTGTTATTGTTATATTTTCACCACTTTTTCCTCTTACTGTTCACTGTTCAAATTCCTGATAATAAATCTTATTAGTTTATTGACTCTGCTGTCCTGGACCAAGACTCCTGGTGGTTTGAGTTTTGGTCTATGGGTGCTTTCTGGGAACTGTGGGACTCCCGGGATTGTGGCTCCAGTGTCCTTAGAAACCACAGGAGAAATAACTTGCGGGTGGGCGACTTGCCCAGAGGCAAGTGGGACCCAGCAGGCGGGTGGAAGGGTATGCCAGTGTAGAGCACATAAACAGGTGGTAGCAGACCTGAGCAGTGCTGGGTCAGACCACTTAGGTGGCCACAATGTTAACCCCCCAGGTGGGCTCTAGGCATTTCGTGACAATGTCATATTAACAATCAAAGCTCCAGGAGACCCCCTTCACTTCACACTATGCTGTTACTTGTTAGGCTGATGCAGCTGCCTTTGAAGGCAACCGTATGATGCTTGTTGCCATCTAGGGGTATCAACTTTGCGTACCTGGCACTTCCTCTGCCACCAACCCAGAGAGCGCAGGAATTGCAGCTTCTCTAGATGTTGCACAATAGGTTTTCCCCTATACCCCCAAGGACAGGCCCAAGAGAAAGGTTCACTATTATTTCACTTACTCTTTTCTCAGCTTTCCAGTAATATCACACAGCTCCCTGCATTTCTGCAGCATTATTGGAGATATATCTGAGAATATTTCAATGTTATAGGAGTCCCATATTAACTGTCCTTGTTTATGCAAGGCTGTCACTAATTTCTGTTTAGTTGAGTAGCTATGACAACGGACAATATCTTTAGGTACTTCGGGGCACAGACTTCCCAGTGGTCTATGTGCCTGCTCTATTTTAATTTCCTCCTCAGTAGTCACAATCTTGGCTTGCTCCGTAATAGCCACTGAGCTCTTCTTAACCACTTCAACACAGTCTAAATATTCTGGCGTTTCTGGGATTCTCTGAAAATTCAAATTATATCTCCTGTTTCTCCTTTCAAGGTATTCCACTTTATCAAAAAGTTTTATTTGTTGCTTTACCAAGTTTCCATGTTTTTGCTCTGAACTGGAAAGCTGTTCAGTGTATTCTCCCAACTGAATCTTAGGTCTCTTCTATATGCCGCCCCAAATCAACCATGTCCTCTGCAGATCCAAGCCCAGCAGAGCTAATTCAGCTCAGGTAGCAGTGACATCAGCCTAAATTTCCCGACACCAGCTCTGCAACTCATCTAGGCCTGATTTCGGCATCATAAAGAATACCGGCCAGCAGATTACTTGTAGCTGGAGTGCTTACCACCACCATGTTTTCAGTATCATGGTGTGGCTGACTATTGCCCTGGTAAACAAACTCTTGCTGGTCTATAGTTTTCTTCTTATTTGCCATCTTTGTGCAAGATGTCCATCCAGTTCTGGGTAAGGCTTCAGAAGTGCTATTTGGGTGATCGACGGCTATAGGTTATCCTGGGTGTAATAAGTAGCTGAGGGCTTAAGCTGCTATTCAGCCCAATGACATCACCTCTGCTTTCGCTGTACCACAAAAAGATGGTATATCAAAATCCATGACCCTTCACCCCTTTATGCCACCTAAGCAGCTCCTTATAGAATTACCACTACCTGTTTAAGAACCAGTTTTAAAAATCCATGCATACGTTAAGACAAATGTTTAAAGTTAGACCTTTTATTTACCTGTTAGCATTTTGATGGATAAGTTAAATAATTAACACATGAATTTAGCCATGGAACATATAAATTTTCTCATTGCTCTAGTCCAAACTATGGGCTCCTTTTACTAAGCTGCAGTAATGATTCTTGTGCGGCAAATGTGATGACGCCCATAGGAACTGGCTTTGTCACATTTGCCGCGCCAGGAATCACTACTGCAGCATTCTAAAAGGAGTCCTAAGCCCTTTCCAGATAAATAAAAATTTGGCTATTCCATGTACAAAACAGCCAAAAAATTAAAAATTTAAAAACATAAGTGTATTCGGTCAATGCTGCTGATGACCACATAACTGCATATGAATATCAGCCTCAATGTTTTTAATGGATTTTTAGAAAACTACTTTTTAGAAAATGGAGAATTTGGCAAAGAGTTCTGTGGGAGGAACTGTGCAGCAACTTACCAGGGGGTACTGGCAGCTCAGCAAAATTCACATTTCGCCCAGCTTTTTGAGCTCTGATGGCATCTTGGTATTGCTACAATAAAAGGATATGATTTAAATATGTTAACACAAGATCTAAAATAATGATCGAAACTCTTAAAAAGACAATTAATCACCTGTAGAAAATATTTCAATTTTTGCAGCAGAAATATCCAAAAGTTCCTTAGAGTTCTGAGTGCATTCCCATGATCCTCCCAGAAAATGGCTGAAGCTAGGGATAGGAGACGCATTGATGGATAAAAGTCTTTATTACGAAGTCGATTTTGATACTTTGTAATAAAGACTCTTATCCATCAATATGTCTCCTCCATTGTTTGAGAAGAGCCAACTCTCCCTACTTCTTGTCTTCTGTGACCTTCTTCACGTAGGGAATCAGCGCACCTCCACCTTTGCGTGGTTTTTCTTGTTCTGAAGCTAGGGATATACATCTGTGAGTGAACCTTAAAAAATGTACAGGGTCTGGCTTATTCTACTACTTATCATTTCTATAGCGCTACTAGACGTACGCAGCGCTGTACACTTGAACATGAAGAGACAGTCCCTGCTCGACAGAGCTTACAATCTAATTAGGACAGACAAACAGGACAAACAAGAGATAAGGGAATATTAAATTGAGGATGATAAAATAAGGGTTCTGAACAAGTGAGTAGGGTTAGGAGTTAAAAGTAGCATCAAAAAGGTGGGCTTTTAGCTTAGATTTGAAGACGGCCAGAGATGGAGCTTGATGTACCGGCTCAGTTGTGCAAGGCTCCAGTTAGACTGCTATTGAGTCTTTTATTTGATGGCCTGTTTGAAAGAGGTCCTATGGAAAAAGGTACATTTTTCTTTTACCGTAAAGCCCTGCTATTGGAAAAAAGTGCACTCTTACACATTAGTTATCTCATGATTGCCCCATGTGACAGTGGCATGGTCAACTTTTAGAATTATCAACCTTGGATAGGTTTAGGGTGTCTGAAGAGAAGCCCAGTGGCAGCATTTTCAGGAAGTGTGGGAAACATTTTGGAACACTCTGCCCTCCCAAGCATCCATTAGATTACTCTTTGTTGGTCCTAATAGGGACTTAAACTGCTGGGGTATGGGGTAATATTTTGGGTAGAGAATGACACGTTTACCGTTACCATGGTAAATCTGCAGTAATAGTAACACTGCAATCAGAATTACCACGGATGTGGAAAAAAAAACACTTTTTACCACCCCATAGGAATGGTAAAAAGCCTTGTTCCTGCGATAAAAAAGTCCTTTAGTCTTTTGCTCCCTTCCCATCCTCCCCATGGGTCTGTCACCTTTTTATACCGGCTGCTTGTAACTTATATGTTCCTGTGGTCTGGCAGCATTTCACACAAGCCAGCTCCATGGCCTTCCTTCTGCCGTGTCCCACCTTCCAGACTACAACTTCCTGTTCTGATCACTAAACAGAAGTTGTTTTAGAGAAGGCGGGATGCTACAGAAAGAAGGCCACGGAGCTGGCATGTGTGAATTGCTGCCATGTTGCAGTAAGCTACAAGCAGCGGGTAGAAAGAGATGCCAGACCTGCGGGGAAGAGGACGGGAAAAGAGAGAGGTATTGGCTAGACCCATGGGGGGGGGGGGGGGAGGAGGAAGAGGGGGCTGGACAAAAGACAGAGGTGTTGGACCCATGGGAAGAGGAGGGGCTGGAGGGAAGAGAGAGAGGTGCTGGACCCGTGGAAGGAGGAGGAAAAGGAAGGGAAAGAAATGCGGGACCAAGGGGATGAAGGAAGAAGGAATCAAATACTGAACCCACTGTGGGAAGGAGAAAGGGAAAGAGGGCAGACAGATGAGCCAGATGCTGGAAGGGGGGGTGGGGAAGAGAGGGAGAGAAGCTAGGTCGGAGTGGAGAGGAGAGAAACACATTGGTGTGGAAGAGCCTCCAACGCTTGCACCCCAGCACATGCACACTTCTCACACGTGTTCCGTTCATACGTGGGAACTGAGCAATTTAGGATGCCAATGCTAGAAGCTGGGAGAACGGTAGCTGACAGTGTTCAGATGGTCTGGGGGCTTCAGCAGAGGAGATCTTCAGATGGCAATGGGCTTGGGGGATCCCTACCAGTCAAGGTATTCATTTTTTATGTTTGGTGCTGGGGGTGGGGGGGCAGGGTGGGAAGCAGGGCAGAGAAGAAATGTGTGTGTCCACCCATTCCAGACATGGGCCCACCCATTAACTGCCTTCTAGCTTTGCCACTGCTTAATGGCAACATGAAAATGTTTTGTTGCGGTTATTGTTGCTCTAGGAGGTGCCACCCGTAACACAAGGATACTTACTGCTGAATCTTTTTATTGAACAAATGATCAGAATATATATTTTTGTCTGAATTATTCATTTACTCTCTCTTGCTATGTCTTACCAGGACTTAAATTTGGATCTAATCATGCCCTGAATATAAGCTGTGGTAAAATATAGGCCACCCAAAGGACTCACAAACTTTCTCAGCACTGTACCTGTAATTTTTAATGCTTCAGTTGAAGAAAGAGAAGGGACTTTTCAAAAAAGTGAACAGTATTCTCCCATGGAGGAAAAAAGGGATTTTTATTTGGATTCTTTAACTTTTTTGCTGCAGCTGCTGTGTAGGAGCAATGAAAGCACTGTTGTGAGAACTATGCCCAGCTGTCCATATGGCTATGTGGAGACATATTTGGTCTCATGCATACATGGCATGGGCCAGTATTGTCGGCCTGATTGCAGTGTGCAAATTCAGACATTTCATCTGTGATGACTCTAAAACAATGCAGAGACATTATGTCTAACAGAAGCACAACTCCTCCTGTTCTTGTACAGAAACTGCTGATAAGGTCATAGTGTTATCAGCACTGATGGTTGTTATCAGAATTGACGTTATTGTCAGCAAGCTGTTATCACAAGTGACGTCAATGCACGAATTTTGAAGCCAGAGTGTCTGGTCACCATGTACTTGTTTATGTTATCCAAGGACAGAAAGTACGTCAGCAATATAGATAAGGTTCCTGATTTTTCTGTAAAAAAGGAGCACTTATCAAAGATCAGTGCTATATGTCAACATCCCATCCAAGGGGTAAGATCTGCGTTGGACCAGATGGACATTTGAGGAACACTGATATCTGAAGGACTACATCAGGTTGTATGTGTGACATGTATCCTTGTATCAGTGCTCTGGGGTTTAGAGTGACACTTTGTACTTCAGAGTCTAGCTAGGGATTTACATGCGTTTACTCCAAGCTATTTCTGTAATAGGATTGTTTTTATTTTTATTCCTGTCTTCCTTATATTATTTGCTGCTATTGAGAATAAAATACTACACTATTTTTATAATATTTGGGTGTGGAGTTAGTTTCTTTTATTATTTTGGCACAGTGGACTTGGAACTGAGGATAAGGGGTGATACATTTACTCCCAATACTGCACTTACTAATGTTTGTTTGGGACCCATTTCTAATTTACATTAAGTGTCAGGTACCCCAATAACACCCCAAAAGAGTGCTATCTGTTTTGTACCCACAGTTGCTTCAACAGATAAGGGGCTCTAGCGTGATTCAATATACTCAGCTCAGCTTAATAAAATCCCAGCATGCTGTATCTGTTAAGAGAGTCAAAGAACTACAGCACCGAGGATGGCCGAGATGATCACTATTTGAGATCACGATCAAAGCCTCTGGCTCCAATGTACTAATGATGAGACAGGCGATGTCGGATGTCCAAAGAATTTACTCTATTGCCATTATCTCAGATTGTTTCTGTGTGGCCTAGAACTGCAATTCAAAAAACACTCAGCTGTCCAGTCAGTCTTTAAACTAGAGGTGGGCAACTCAGTACTCAAGGGCTGCAACCTAGTCAGGTTTTCCCCAACGAATATGAATGAGATCCATTTGCCTGCACTGCCTCTACTGTATGCAAATAGATCTCATGCATATTCATGGGGGGAAATTTGAAAACCTGACTGGGTTGTGACCCTCAAAGACCGAGGTTGCCCAACCTTGCTCTAAACCATGGGCAGCCTTTGCAATTGCTATCTTGATTGTTGATTCGTTCACCTAGCTCTGCTTTAGAATCTATCAAAAATACAGTTATAAATGGTTCCCATAATGAATGGATTTCTATAGTTTTTACCTTGGCTATTCGCTCGTGCATTCTGGCTTTGCGATCATCTCCACTGGCTTTGGCCTGCTCTGCTGCTGACTTGTACTTTTCCATTCTTTGCTGCAGCGCTTCCAGCACAGTGCCTGGCTGCTGTGGGGTACCTTTGGCATACAAGAATTGGACAGAAATGGAACAGCTAGACAAAAGTGTCACCTTTGATTTACATTCTCAGAATACGCATGCAGATTGTTTTCACACTATAGCATGGTTGTGCTAGAAAACCATCAGAATAAGACCGCAACATAATTGTGGGCAAAGACCGCAACATAATTGTGGGCAATGACAAAGTCCTAATCATCTGGGACATTCCTATTGAAACCAATAAAAAAAGTTGGTGAAAGAAAACTGGACATTGTGGGAAAAGAGGAAAACAAATGAATGGCATTGCCAATAGAAGTGTGAGTACCCAAGTGACTATTACTGTATATACTCAAATATAAACGGAGATTTTTCGGACAAAATAAAGGCCCAAAAATACGGGTCTCTGTTCATATTTGAGTCTCTCCCTTCCTCCACCCCACGGTTACTGGCATATCTTTTTCAACCCCCCCCCCCCCCCCTTCCTTGATGCATGGAATTTCTTCCTCACCCCCACCTCATCCAGCAATCCAACAGTGATTCTGACAACAATATTGCTGCTCCAAGTAAGTGGTGCTCTTATATGCATCCAGGTCAGAGGTCAAATACTCAACCCACATAACTACTCAGAAAATTAAAACCAGATGAATTTATAAGCATAACTGGGCACAGATCATTCAGAAAACATTATTAATAAAAAATATATAAATTGAGACAAAAAATGCATTAAAAATGCCTTTATCTATTAAAAATATTCTTAAATATTCTCACGTCCTGAGATGGCTGCCTAACTGTGAGGCTCCGCATACTCCTTCATTAATTTAAGCACAATCCCTGTCAAATAGGAGGATTTTGGAGACGAATTTACCTGCTTTCTCTCACTTCATTTTTTCTGCGATATGGGTGGAGGTGAAATGCACCCATCGACGCGTAAGTCATCGAAAGATTTTGCTTATCGTTGGAAGTCCTGAGCTGCTAAGATGGTGCCTCAATCAAGTAACTCAGATAGCACAGAGGAACAAGCTGCCTCGTGCGCACACCCTGTTACGCAGGCTACTCTAGAGAACCCCTTCTCAGAATTTTGTGATTTATTACAGGAAATTCAGTCAATATTAAAGGGGTCCATAAGAAGCTCTCAGTGCTAGAATCGTATTTGCACAGAGATTTCAAAGCTGGGTCGTTGTGTGGAGGAACCAGAAACTCGCACTGAAGAGCAGCAAGAGGCCCTGGTCTCTTTGGAAACTACCATCACGGAGCACCATCTTCTCCACACTCTTTTGCTTGATAAGGTTGAAGATTTTGAAAATCGTGGGCAATATTTGCATCGGTGTGGGGGGGGGGGGGTGCCTGATTTAACTGCGAGCTGGTGACTCAGCAAATAGCAAGCATGCTTCTCTTCTCGAACGAGAAAGCGGTGCCTCCGGATGCAATAAAAACAGAGCGCGTGGAAACTCGACCGAGAGCAAATGTACCACAAGATCTCATACTTGCTTCGTGGATTACAAAATTAAGGAATTGGTGCTGGCCAAGGCCCAGAGCTCAACAATGTTGCAATGGGGTACGTTTCCTTTGGATGTTACTTGATTTTTCTTTCTCTCTCTAGCTGTATTCTGAAGGTTTGAGCCATACTTGGCTTCAATATATCTGTATATTCTATTTTCTAAAATGCTACTTTATGTTCTATGATGGAATGACTGGTTCCATATTATAGTTCTTATGACTTTTGAAGATTGAAGGCCTTGGATTGTCTGCTACAATCAAGTTTTCTGCTACATGTCTTTCTTGGAGTATGTTCTCTGGCGGTCGCTCTCTTTGGTTCAGTGAGTCCTTCATGTCCGCCTTTTGGTCCTCTGTGGCCTGTGGGGAGGGAGGGGGGATCGGGGTGAAGAGGTAGGTAAGGGATAGGTGAGAGACTGGATGAGATGTTATCAAGTTTTGCAGTTATTCTTTGGGCTCGCGACAGTACATAAGTTGGAAGTTTTATTATGCTGTTTGTTTCTTCTTAAGATTTTTCTCCGTCTCTAGTGCACTGTATGTCTCTAAATGTGAGAGGCCTTAACACGCCCATGAAATGTAAATTGCTTTATAAAGAGGCGAAACAGCTGGAGGCTGATCTACTATTTATACAAGACACCCATTTGCTCCCAAAATATGAGTATTTGCTTACTGACAATATTCACAGATCTATTTAGCCTCTAGTTGAACACACCTGAAAACAGCAGGGGTGGGAAAGAGTGGACATCCTTGGAATGTTCACAAAAGTATCTTTGATAGGGAGGGCCAATATGTTTTGTTAATCGTGGAATTAGGGGGGGGGGGGGGTTGTTTTTATTTTGTTAAATTTACATGCACCCAATCAGGCACAGGGAAATATTTTTGAACACTTATCGTCCCTGCTGAACAAATACATTGAAGGGGAGTTGCTTATAGGGGGGGACTTTAATCTAACCCTTGACCCTGAAGTAGATAACACTGCTAATGCCTCTATTACAATTGATGAGATTCTTTGGGTGATTAAGAGCTTACCTAATGGAAAAACGCCATTTTTATAAATGTTTTAAGTGACAGCAAGTCCCAATATTGGTTAGAGTACATAACTCTATCGTGGATGGTACGATTTTGCCACTTTTATGGAGATTGGCAGGAGTAATAGTGTTACTTAAGCCGAATAAAGATCCTCAACGCTGCGGCTCCTATTGGCCTAGGAGTAGCCTAGTGGTTAGAGCCCCGGTCTTGCAATACAGAGGTGGCCGGTTCAAACCCCACTGCTGCTCCTTGTGATCTTGGGCAAGTCACTTAACCCTCCATTGCCTCAGGTACAAACTTAGATTGTGAGCCCTCCTGGGACAGAGAAATATCCAGAGTAACTGAATGTAACTCACCTTGAGCTACTACTGAAAAAGGTGTGAGCAAAAAGCTAAATAAATAAATAAATATTTCATTGTTGGGGACGGAAACATTTTTACAACAATTTTGGCTAAACAGCTGCAGGTGATGCTTCCGCACTTAATTCATGCTGATCAAGATGGTTTTATTCATAACAAACAAACTTTTGATAATACTAGACATGCATTACATCTGATTGACCGGGTTTGCACTGAGGGAGCTCCAGTGGTACTGCTATCATTAGATGCAGAGAAGGCCTTTGATCAGGTTTTTTGGCCCTATCTGTTTGAGATTCTCAAAATAAAATAGGAATATCGGGGCCATCCCTGCATCGTATTCATACCCTTTATAGACATCCCTTAGCCCAAATAAAAATAAATGGGCTTATACATCTACCTTTGAGTTATTTCGGGGTACCCGACGGGTGTGCTCTATCACCCCTACTTTTCACCCTTTCGATGGAGCCTTTAGCTTATTTACTGCGTGTTTCCCCTGTTCTTTGAGGGATCCAGACTGGAGGTCAGGCGACTAGAATTATGTTATTCGCAGATGATAGTCTCCTAACTCTCGACAACCTACTATCTGCTATCATGGCTATTTTAGATTCCTATAGTAAAGTTTTGGGGATTAAAATCAATCTTCAGAAATCTGAAATTCTTTCTATTAATGTCTTCCTACGTAACTTTGTAAAACTATGTGCTTTGAAAATGAGCCTCATAACCAGTCAGAAACGGCTCCTGGCCGGTTAAATCACTTGTTTGGGATTAACTGGTCATATTCAGCGGCACTTGACTGGTTAAGTGCCATTAAAAATATCCATTTGGCACCCAAAATCAAAACCGGTTATTTTGTGGGCATTCCAGGAACGGAGCCAGCATTTGGCAGGTGCAATGTATCTTAAAAGATGTTCTGGCACTTCTAAAATCCATCTTGTCAGAAGAAACAGCTTCATGTCTGCCATGGAAAAATGATAACACCAGTATACTAATATAAGCTGCCCCTAAATTTTTTTCTGTGTTAGGTGCTGGCCCATACTGAAATATGGAAGATCACTAATGACTTCAGTATTCACACATTATACGTTAGTCCTTTTACACAGGAGTTCCTACCTGGGCCTTCACAACTGTCAGGTGTGGTTCCAGGCTGTGAGCTCTCTACAGGGCTAGGTGCTGGCAGCTTTGCTGGAGCTGAGGCGACACCACCAGTTTCAAGATCTAAAAAGGAGTTTGAGAAAATCTTAAATGTCAGAATTTGCATGAGATGCTAAAGCTTATGAATTTATAAACTAACAAATATACTTGGCAGAAAATGTTTCCTCAATCTTCTTAGGAACCTTCAAAACCTAAGCATTTAACTGTATAAGGGTCCCAGATGCAATTGGAGGTGTAGCCTAGTGGTTAATGCAGCGGACTTCAGTCCTGGGGAACTGGGATCGATTCCCGCTGCAGCTCCTTGTGACTCTGGGCAAAGTCACTTAACTCTCCGTCGCCCCAGATAAAACGCTTTGGATGTGGTTGCAAAAACTGTCGAAAAGCGGTATATCGAGTCCCATTCCCCTTCTATCAATTTGAACTGAGCACCCCCCCCCCCCTTTTATATAAAAAAAAATTAAACTCCCTCAACTTATCCATAAACCACCATCATACTCATTATAATCATTTCCGTTTTCGCCTCAGTGGTGCTCATATCCAACCCTCATTCAATGTTGGAAATGCATGTTTGCACCAATTTCTTCATAGGCGATTAATATTGCAATGATTTCATCAACTTTTTTAATTTAAATATATTATAATTTCCTCAGAGTACTTATCTTAACAAATAATCGGACTGGAGGTTCTGAAATGCCCAAGGACTTCCCCCTTTGCCGTTTTCAGTGCCAGCCTTGCAATGTTTACTCATGGGATTCCCCCTGCAGGGAGTTTAATTGCATCTAGGACCCTTATACGGTTAAATGCTTATGAATTTATAAAATCATTTACTGACAGTATGCCCCAATACTGTTAACATACTTTATTTGGCAGTGTCCATTTTTATGCAATGGGTCTGTGGCATACAACAAGTCTGTTCTTGATGTAGTGGCATGGAATTGTCCTCCTGGGCATCAGCTAAACACAGGGCCTAGTGACCTTCAGCTATCTATCAGTAAATGATCCTATTACTGTGTAAATCCATTCTGTACATTTAAACATGTGCATTTTCTTTTACCTTTCTTGTGGGGCAACTTTTCAAGGAGGAGTGGTATCTTCCGAGGGCTCCCAAATTAATACATAATAATATAAAATATTATATACGAAAAAACTAAAAATGTAATAAAATCACTATATAGATAAGCTGTTTGCACACACACAGTTCTTATCTTTGGACTTGTGAAGCTAGTGGAATAGCAACATTCCATGTAGAATCTCAAATAGTAGCAACAGTGGAGGAGTGGCCTAGTGGTTAGGGTGGTGGACTTTGGTCCTGGGGAACTGAGGAACTGAGTTCGATTCCTGACACAGGCAGCTCCTTGTGACTCTGGGCAAGTCACTTAACCCTCCATTGCCCCATGTAAGCTGCATTGAGCCTGCCATGAGTGGGAAAGCACGGGGTACAAATGTAACAAAAATAAAATAGATACTATTGGAGATTCTACATGGAATGTTGCTACTATTGGAGATTCTACATGGAATGTTGCTATTCCACTAGCAACATTTCATGTAGAAGGCTGCGCAGGCTTCTGTTTCTGTGAGTCTGACGTCCTGCACGTACATGCAGGACGTCAGACTCGCAGAAGCCTGTGCGGCCACATTGGTGATCTGCAAGGGCTGACTTCTACATGGAATGTTGCTAGTGGAATAGCTGAAACCACTTAAATCTCCAAACTACAAAATCTTTGGTAAATATAATCACAATTTAGGGGAAGCCTAAGCGGACTCCAACAGCAAAAGAATATGTAGTGGCATTCAAGATAAGTTTAAGTTTTTCATTTTATTCATTTTTTTCATTTAGAGCACGCATATATTTTTTGAGCACTTGGTAGAGTGTGTTTGCAACAGCACTTATAAATAGTCAAATAAAGGGACGACCCAATGAAGAGAGACTATGCCACTAGGCAAAAAAACAATGAAGTTGCCTTAAAGTGGTATCTTCCGAGGGCTCCCAAATTAATACATAATAATATAAAATATTATATACGAAAAAACTAAAAATGTAATAAAATCACTATATAGATAAGCTGTTTGCACACACACAGTTCTTATCTTTGGACTTGTGAAGCTAGTGGAATAGCAACATTCCATGTAGAATCTCAAATAATAGCAACAGTGGAGGAGTGGCCTAGTGGTTAGGGTGGTGGACTTTGGTCCTGGGGAACTGAGGAACTGAGTTCGATTCCTGACACAGGCAGCTCCTTGTGACTCTGGGCAAGTCACTTAACCCTCCATTGACCCATGTAAGCCGCATTGAGCCTGCCATGAGTGGGAAAGCGCGGGGTACAAATGTAACAAAAAAAAAAACAAAAAAACAAAAAACTCTGTTCACTTCTTGCTGCAAGATGCTCTGTAACTCTCAGCTCTGTATGCAAATACATTGGTCTCAAACCAGTTTTGTTTTAACAGAAGATTGGCAGCTTATGTTGATTTTACTTGCAGGCAAATAATGAGTGCCCCGCTATCACTGAATGATTACTGTCTTTTTCATCTTTTGAGATTTTGATGACCCCTGATGTAGGATGGAGCCAAAACTAGGCCAAGTCTGGTCCTTCTTCAATAAAATTGGATATTATTCTAGAGCCTTAGACTAACCCCGCAGGTGCTGGTTGTTTACATTAAGAATTGTGCATACATTTTCTCTAGTATTTGGGGTTTTTTAACCATAGTCTTCCCAGGTGAGTCCTGGACTGGTCTAGCAGGACTCAAGAAAAGGAAATTTCACCTTCCTTATCTTGTTAGACAAGTCCAGATGAGTGAGACATATCTGAGTTATCCATTTCCGAGCTGAAGACTTTTGGGCAGTCCTGGTTTTGAGCTTAAATCCCAAAGCAGTGTGCCTGATCCTATCTATTGAAATCAGTGCTGCAAGTGCCATAGTACAGCAGGATGGGGTGGTCAGAAATCCAGGACTGCCCAAAATCTTCAGTCTGGATCTGGGTAACTTGGCATCTCTGTATCTAAGCTTCACGGACACTAAGAGGGAGAAGACTAGGCCCTGAACCGGACCAACAATTCAAGGAGACAATTCTCTATCTTGAGCAAACACCCTGCGTTGGTCACTCCAAGGGGAGCAGAGTCACTGAAGAAAAGGGAGAGCCCTAGCCGCCTGCACTACTGAGCTGAGAACCCCTGAGGACTGGACTTGCTTAACTAATAGGCAAGGACCAAAAATGCCATGGCTTTGAAGAGGAGAAATACTGGAAGGCTCTTATAGATCTCCAAGTGGTAGCAAATCACTTTTTAGTGGCTGCCAGGCACTACTTCAGGAACCAGAGGTGAAATCTACACACTCGCAATGAGACAGGAAATAGAGAATCCCCAACAATGGGCTTAAGTGCGCCTAATCTGAAAGTCTATATAGACTGAGCCCCGCACACAAGGACGAGAACTTCAAACACTGCAGAGCTCTGAAAGCACCATCTTTGAGGCCCACATACACAGGACGTGAATGCAACCCTCTACGAAACAAGAAGAGAACTTGGCTGCACAACCAATGTGCCACCTTGCAACTGAAGTGGGAGACAGAACAGGGAAAGGGCTGGAGATGAGAAAACACAATCTGAAGGCAAATCGGAAAACTCTAACCACCTCCAGCCACCAAGCAGAGAACTGTGAGGGAGGAGACCTCCCACATCATCCACAAAGGCATCATCTACAACCACACCTCTTTGAGGCAAGACCAGGCACTGCTCCCACTGTAAGGATCTGGCATAGCATGGAAAAACCAGCAAAATAAGAAACTTGGCTAGACAGTGCCAGGGCTTGGGCCGTAAGCGTCAGACTCAAGAGATGGCAGAGAATTGACCCTCAAAATGAGTGCAACTCTTGGGTCATTCGGAAATTTGCACTCAACCTGAAACAGAAAGGTTCATTTGTCAGCCTGATGTAGCAAATGCCACCACTGTCAACTGGGCTGGGGAAAATACATCCTAAACCTTGTAGAGGGCTGAACAAGGGCTGTCCTGACACATGAACCATCTCTCCTGGCCAGAAGCTAAGGACTTGTGAAGGACCCTCTACCAGAAAGACAAGGGGGATAGACTTCAGGCTCCTGATACTGAAGGTTGCTAGGCCCTGTGTCTAGCTGATGCCCAGGAGGACAATTCCATTCCATTCCACTACGGCAAGAATTGACCCCTTGTTACGCTCTGCTACACTCCTCCAGAGGTGCAGCCTGCTTGCGCAGGGTATGGGCATTCGAGGATGCGGCGGCCATCTTGGATGTGGGTAGCTCCAGGTTAGGGCGGCCATCTTGGGATGGGCATCTCAGGTTGTGGCAGCCATCTTGGAGTTGGGCAGTTTCAGGAAGGAAGCCCATATTTGGGCGTAGAGCATCTCCTCTGATGGGGGCAGCCATCTTGGATCAGCTGCATGTTTGAGCCTAATGCCTAAACTATTTAAAGCCCTGCCTCCAGTCCTTCCATGCTTCGGCTTCTACTTGCGTAGAGGTCGTGGTCTACCTCTGTGTTCCACAGCCGGCTATCAGCGTTCCAGTGTTTTCCTGTGTACCTGACCTCGGACTGCTCCTCGACTACGCACGGTGTTGCTGCCTGCCCAGACCTTCGGACTGCTTCTTGACTACACGCTGTGTTGCTGCCTGCCCAGACCTTGGACTGTTTCCTGTTTTCGCTGCACCGCTGACTCCTTGCTCCGGGACTGTGTCTGCTCGCCCGCCTGTCGGGTCAGTGGCCGTGCAACCCCGCTGGTTCCGGAAGTCCTGGTGGCTGCCTGCACCTGGGGGGCTCATCTCTCGGGGAACGGCGGTCGCTTCCCAGGTGAAGCTAGGGGTTGTCTGGCTGCCTGACCGAGTGCGGTGTCCCTCCATCTTCGCCGTGCTCAGTCGGGGCACAAGGGCTCAACATCCCCACTCATAACACCCCTCCTATTGCTAGGGCATATGAGGGGAACTCACCCCGTAAACTTTAGAATTATCAAGGAAGATCCAAGTGGATTCATCCCTAAATAGAGGCATGCCCCAACACATCACTTTTGACTGAGGTACGGAGCAGCCCCAGACTCCAGGAAATGGGACTTGGACTTACCAGCGAAGGACCAAGACACCAAGCTGGAGGATTTCCAGTGAGGAAGCTGGGCAGCAAGAATTGTGAATCAACAGTGGGAACTATCTGGGAGAACTAGCTGTACTATAAAGGGTTGGAACACCAGGCAGTTACAGAATCTACTCAAAGGCCCATCTCAGCAGCCACTCCTTCATCCCACACTGCCTCCAAGATCCATAGAGCTAAAAGCTTCCCTCTATGCTGCATCCACCGCCTGTCGAAAAGGCTGTAGACAAACTACCAAGAGGGACAATCTGATTAGTAATGTTTCCCAGGCTGATGAGCCTCTGATGCATGTTTTGACTCTTCAACCTGAATATTAGCATGCCTTGGACTGTGCTTCAGTGAGATAACCTATTCTATCCCCAACTCAGTATAGCAAACTATCACTGCTTTAGCCTTAGAGTTAGGGAGAAATAAAAGAGGAAGAATGGAGACAGAATGCGCGACAGGCGCAATAAGGCAGATGAAAAAAGAGCAAAGTGCAAATTGTGGAGCGAGAGGGAGGAATAAGACAGATGAGAGAGACTGAAACAAAATGCAGAAGTTAATCTAGAAGCAACAAATGAAATGAAACACTTTACTTTCTGGAGGTGGAGGCATGTTGCTGAGATCAACAGGCTGTCCACTGTCCAATGCCTCAATGACGGTGCTAAATTTCTGAAACAGAGAAATAAAAGGCATTAAAGTTGAGGGTGACACCTTTTTACTGGATTAACTTCTATTATTTATTTATTTATTTATTTTTAGAACTACACGCCCTTCATTAGGTCAAAGCCAAATGGAGTAGGATAACACAAAGGATGAATGTGTAAATAAATCACAGATTGCACTACAATGATAATACAAAGTAAAAGGGAGGGGGAAGCTATCCTATGGCCTACACCAGCCAGTGCAGCTCCCATGCCACAGCCAACACTGTATAACCTTAGACATTAGACATGTTTGTACCATCATCTTAAAGCTGTCTTCACAATAAATTATGTTTTTTTCAAAACAAAAGATGAAGTGGGGCATGTCAGAGATAACAGGAGAATCTGTTTTTCACTATGCCCCTGCACTGTATTACTAGTGCTTCTGATTCTACCTGTTTACAATTTGTAAATTTAGGCATTTATTTTCAGTCAATCGAGTGTTTCTGGAGTTTACTGATAACAGCTATCTGTGTTCTTGTAGTACACTGAATATTGCTAGGTGCCTTTTTCACTTAATTTAAATTTGTCTCCCATTATCGAGCAGGAAGGACAGTAAATTATCCCTTGAAGCATCTCAATAATTTTTGTTTTGTAAGAACAAGTTGCTACAATAAAGCCACCTCTCTGAGCATCTCTGCAGACTTCACTTTTATAAAATCCAGACTGGACTTTTATAATGGGGGCTTCTCACCCCCCTCACATCAGAAAAACAGTTGGGATTTCTCAATGGATATTTGACTGTGCAGCAGGGAATTGCTCCCGGTAATGGGAGAGGGCCATCTTCAACGGCACACTTTCATCTACTTTCTGGAGCTATGTAGAAATCAATAGAAAATCTTGCCATCAGCATTTACTTTCCCCCCTCATTTTCCCTCTTTTCTTCTTCTTCTCTCACTTTATTTTCTACTTTCATCACTCCACTACCCAGAACTGCTACTCATACATCATTTTCTAAGGTTGCCTCTTCAACCCTAATTTGCCTCAAACACCTTCCAAATGGCTTCTCCCTTGCTTTCTGTCATTTGATTTCCCACCTGATTAGTAGCTTACTTTTTTTTGGGGGGGGGGGAGGGGGGGGTCAGTAAGGTGAAGCCACCAGAGCCTCTCTGAGCTCTGGGAAAGGGAAGGCTAGTTAAACTCAGTTTCTGCACCATGTCTGAGATGCCCATTGCTATTGGTGATCCCCCCCCCCCCCCCAACTTCCTTCTGCTCTTGTTGTTCTCATGACAGCGAAGAGGGAGGGCTGCTGACAGCAGGCTGATATCATTCAAGCACAAGCAGGGATACTTGACAGCTGCTAGCGATGCTATTTTCTCAAATGTGAGTGCACCAATACAACAATGCCACCAGCAAGGCCCGATCAGTTTTTAGAGGGTTTCGGTTATAACCGAAACAAAGAACCTCTGCTTATCCTGGATATACAAACCAATCTTCCTTTTGGAACAGTATACCTTGCCAATCTTCATGTATTCCTTTGCCTTCTCTATATTTCCTTCTTGCTTGGCTTTAAGAGCTGCTAATTTATATTCCTTTTGTCTTGCCACCAACAGAGATCTGGAATCGGCGTTTGCAGAACCTGCATAAAATAAAGGTCATCAACTTCAAAGAAAGTACTGAAGAAATTCTGTGTCAGATAAGGGAAAGGGAAGCGGAAAGGGAAATGGGACTTGATATATCGCCTGTGGTATTTTGCAACTACATTCAAAGCGGTTTACATATATTCAGGTACTTATTTTGTACCAGGGGCAATGGAGGGTTAAGTGACTTGCCCACAGTCACAAGGAGCTGCAGTGGAAATCAGACCCAGTTCCCCAGGATCAAAGTCTGCAGCACTAACCACTAGGCTACTCCTCCACTCCACAAAGACTCATCCAAGGTCAATATAATACCCTAATAAATAGGTAACAGTATGAGCTGTTGATCTAAGTTGCGTAAACTAATACAAAACAAACTGAACAACAGCCAAATTCAATCCCAAAAGGTCATAAAAAGGCATACAATACTTGAAAGCATGACGATTGCCCTCAGAAACCATGGTATAAACCAAGGTCTGACCAACAGGACCCGTTATCTATATAAGATTTTGGTGTCCGTGGTCTGATCTCTTTCATTGGGTAAGAAATTTAAACTCACATGTTTACAATCAAAGTTTTCTCATAATGCAAACATATTCACTGAGAATCAAATATTTTCAAAAGCACAGCTGTAGCATAAAATAACTTAGCTTTTCTTAGCTGGCTTAATCACCCCTCATTCCAACTGCTTAATTGTGTTCAACGGGGCCCTTATCGTTTCACCCACTTCTGGGCTTCATCAGGAACAACCCAGTTTAAACAAACTTATGCAAGGGCATTCATCTCGCTGACAGGAGTCCACTAGGATGATTGCTGGTGTTTCCTAGTGGACTCCTGTTAGCGAGATGAATGCCCCTGCAAACGTTTGTTGAACACAATTAAGCAGTTGGAATGAGGGGTGATTAAGCCAGCTAAGAAAAGCTAAGTTATTTTATGCTACAGCTGTGCTTTTGAAAATATTTGATTCTCAGTGAATATGTTTGCATTATGAGAAAACTTTGATTGTAAACATGTGAGTTTAAATTTCTTACCCAATGAAAGAGATCAGACCACGGACACCAAAATCTTATATAGATAACGGGTCCTGTTGGTCAGACCTTGGTTTATACCATGGTTTCTGAGGGTAATCGTCATGCTTTCAATTATTGTATGCCTTTTTATGACCTTTTGGGACTGAATTTGGCTATTGTTTAGTTTGTTTTGTATCAATATAATACCCTCCAAAATCCTCAGCGTTCTTTAAATGGATTGCCAAACGGTCTAAAAAGTGCTACATCGTAACATCCTAAATATTCCAATAGGTTCTTTAACAATGTTAATATTTATTTCAAAACTGTCATCTGTCTCGGTCTGTCACCTGGTTCTGGAGTTGCCACATCACTGCTTTGGCTGATGGTAGTGAGCACAGGCGTTTCTGCCTCGCCAGATTCCGATGTTGCTTCTTCTGGCTTCCTAGCAGGCTCCTCCAGTGGGACCTCTGGACCTTCCAGCTCAGTGGTACGTAGAGAGAGAGCCATCGTAGAAGCAAGCTTTCCTGTAGCTACAGGTGGTGGAAGCTCTTCCTCAGTAACCTTTCTGCCCTTCTTCACTGCAGCCAGAAGGTTTTCTAATGTCTGTTGAAAGAGAAGAGTCTCAAGATAGGGCAAGTACCTCCCAAACACTCGAGTTTTCTCATTCTTCATGGCATACCAAAGAGCATTTTGCAAAGTAAAACGGTAGAGAGGTGTGGTAGCCGTGTTAGTCTACTCTTAAAGGTTATCAATAGAAATCAAACAAAATAAAACATGGAAAAGAAAATAAGATGATACCTTTTTTATTGGACATAACTTAATACATTTCTTGATTAGCTTTCGAAGGTTTCCCTTCTTCCTCAGATCGGAAATAAGCAAATGAGGTAGCAGATAGTATATATGAGAGAAACATCAAAGTATTACTAATGTAGTTCATCCTCGCTCCCGTAAACCCTCTCTCAACTTCTCCCCCTCCCTGCATGATCCTGTCTCTCACCCTCCTACCCTAATCCTCGCTCCTCCAGTCTCTCTTCAGGAACTTCTTTAATTCCCATCCCTGCCCATTTAATCCTCTTTCTCTGCCCACCTGCCCTTCGCCTTCCTTCCTCCCTCCAGTTGGCCAGAAGATAGAACCTCTTCTACTGGCAAATCTCATAGTGAAGTTAGAACACGCAGGGTTGGTAGGTCTACAGACTACAGGGACCAACGTACTCAAATTTCAGAGTGAAAACTGGTCAGTGAAGGAGGCAGACACGGCATAATACACCCATCTCCTTCAGCTGGAGGATGGAGGAAAAGGATTCCACGATACATGCGGGACATTGTGGTAAAACACATAAATAGGAGATAACATATAAAATCCATCCCCTATCCTTTACATATGAACCATATACCACTGCCTCTATAGAGCGAAGTTTTGTGCCGGGGGGGGGGGGAGGGAGATAAACAGGACGAGGAAGGAAGACACAGTCGCTGGGGGGGGGAGATGTCACACCGACTGTGCATGCATGCATGCAGGCAGGGGAGAGAGGGTAGTTAATTGCGCCGTTAATCACAATGTACGTGCAGCCCTACTGATAAGGTAAGATCCCAAAGGAGAAGAAAACAGTTAACTTCAGAAGAGAGAAGATTAAACTCCTGAGCCATTGAACACTAGGCGGACAAATGGTCCAAAAGAACAGATTACCAACAACTGACAGCTAACCAAGGAGAATGTTGAAGTCCATTAGGCCCAAATAATGCACAGCATAACAGAAAGAATGGTCAAGCTGGCAGATGTAAAATCAGAGAAGCCTAAAGCAAAACAACTAGTGGACGGGAAACCAAAAGCCAAATCAATACACACGAAGAAAGAAGACAGGTGAGTCTGAAGACATAGAATTCCAGATGAGAAGAATTTCTAATCTTTGTAAACAAGTACACTGAAGGAGCCAAAGCTTCTATACAAGTACCTTCTATAACAAACAATTCAATTCTAGTAAGGGACAAGACTAAACACTAAACATGATGAAGTCCCCCAAGATCAATAGGAAGCTGGTCAAAGAAAAGCAAATGTGTATACCAAAGAGCAACCCAAATGAGTGTAAAGGTAATACTGTCAGCACAGAAAGACAACTCAAGCCAAAAAGACTTGTACACAAAGAGCCTCCAAGTCAGAAATATCTAAGTATTGTTTGTCTGTGATGCTTTCCATGAGCTACCAGGCAGATGAGCCCAAAATTAAATTTACTTCAAGGAGCTATCCGGTGCACTAATCCCATTAAGAACCCCAAGAGACCCAAAGGATCCAGGCATAACTGCTGAAAAAATAAATGTGCTTAGTGAGGAATAGACAAGCGGCAGAAAAGACCCGTAATAGGCAAATGCTGACTTTTCCAGTAATACTGATGAGAATGACAGGCTACTACTACTACTACTATTTAGCATTTCTATAGCGCTACAAGGCGTACGCAGCGCTGCACAAACATAGAAGAAAGACAGTCCCTGCTCAAAGAGCTTACAATCTAATAGACAAAAAATAAAGTAAGAAATCAAATCAATTAATGTTATTACTGCCTCCAAACAGGCAACTTACTGGAGAGGGGGGGGGGGGGGGGGGGATGCCCCAAGCTTGCAGTTAACCCCAGGAAAGAAGGGGACCTTGTCCATGAATATTAGTAGCCATCCTGGGGGAAAAGAAAAAGGGCTACCCTGGTCCCTAAGTCATTCTAGATTCAGAGACAAGCAGGTCTGGCTATCAGTGCAGTGCTGTAAACACTAGGGTAACGCTCTACCTGATTTTGTTTTTTAAACAATCTAGGCTGTAGCCAGAGAACCTTTAGCTACTAGCCAGGAGCATAGCCATGGGTAGGCCTGGGTCCACCCAGTTTGGGCTCAGGCCTACCCAGATGTGGTGCACCTTCAACATCACTGGCGTGCAGGGGAGAAGGCTGGACTCCCGCCATCCTGCATCTCCCTCCCTTAAGCGTCGCTCTTGCCTGAACAGGCCCCCGGCAGCGGCACCGATTCCCACACCCTGCCTGCCACTAAGCCAGAAGCCTCCTTTGTGCTGCTTCCCGCCCCTTTTTGTCGCAACCTCCTCTGACTAGGTGCTGGTGGGACACGGCAGAAAGGAGGTTTCTGGCTTAGTGGCAGGCAGGGTATGGGAACCACTGCCGGGGGACCTGTTCAAACAAGAATTTATTTATTTATTTATTTGTTATGTTTGTATCCCACATTTTCCCACTTATTTGCAGGCTCAATGTGGCTTACATAATGCCGGAGAGGAGTTTGCCAACTCCGGTATGAACAAATACAAGGTGATGCTGTGGTAAAATAAGTTTCATGTGGAACAGACACAACAATCGGGAATCATAGAGTGGAAGAGTTATGCTATGTCCATTATGTGCTTTGGTTTCGTTGTGTTGCAGAGTTCAGACATTTAAGTTGGATCGGTAGGGTATGCCTTTTTAAACAGGTTGGTTTTTAGTGATTTCCGGAAGCTTAGGTGGTCATACGTTGTTTTCACGGCTTTTGGTAGTGCGTTCCACAGTTGTGGATGAAGCTTAAAGGGCCAAGTGACCGAGACAGTGCACTCTCCAACTGCGAAGGCTGGTTTCTGTTGACCAGGTCTAGTTACCAGAGCAGCCTGCTCCAAACCGCCCTGGACAAGGGGAGCAGACTGCACAGGTCGCCTGACATTGGAGAACAGCGGGATGGCAAAGACTGCTGCAGAGGACGCATATGGGCCCTTGCACACAGAACCACCTCGATCGTTGCCACCATTAAATCAAGCACTTCCAGGATGTGCCACGTGGATGGAGGGCGGTGACCCGTCAGCACCCGCACTTGAAGATTCAGCATTTGGGACCAAGGCAAAAAAACTCTGCCCAATACTGTATTCAACCACACATCCACATACTCCAGGGAGTGAGTGGGCTAAAGCTGACTCTTGGCCATGTTGACCACCCAACTGAGTTGCTGAAAAAGGGACAACACCCTGACCATGACCCACAGACTTGGCCCAGATCAACCAATTGTGAATCAACACCACCACCACCACCTTAGTAAATGTACTGGGCACCATGGCCAAGCCAAACGGAAGAGCCCGAACCTGATAATGACAGCCTAGAATTCCAAAGCGCAAGAACTTGTGATGGTCCAGAAGGATGGGAATGTATAGGTAAGCGTCTGAGAGGTCTAAGGCTGTGAGAAACTAGCCCTTGCTGCCACAATCACAGATCTCAAGGTTTCCATGTGGAACGATAAGACCTGGAGAGCCCTATTGACTCCCCTGAGGTTTAAAATAGAATGAAACAAACCCTCCTTCTTGAGAACCACAAAATAAATGGAATGCCTGCCAGAACCTGTCTCTTGTGCGGTGGCACCAGATCAATGGCCAACTCTAAAAGACGAAGCGATGTCTCCTGAATGGCCACTGTCTTTGCTGAGAGTCAAATGGAGAAAGCAGAAAATGGTCCTTCAGAGGACGATAGAACTCCAGAAGGTAACCAACATGTAACAAAGGAGCCCTTGAGAAGCACCTTTTCCTTAAGAGCCACTCCACCTTCCACAGGTACCACCGTCTACTTGGTCACCACACTGCAATGACCAATGCATCCACCTTGGGGACCTGGAAATGGCCTTGCTCCTCCGCAGGTAAGTGATACAACCAGGCCATAGCCTAGGCCATGCGCAGTTGGGCATCTGGCTGCTGCCATTGTTTTGTTTTGTTTTTTTAAACTAATGCTGCTGGAGCTTCTAACTCTTCATTCCTTTTTGTTGTTGGGGTTTTTTTTTTGTTTCTTAATTGAAAAACAAGACTCTACATCTGTTGTTCCTGCAAAGCAAAAATCGGATAGACTCCAGGAATACAACCATCTGTTTTGGTCTTTTTTTTATTTATGTGTTTTTATATAAAGTAATGCAGAGCCTACAACACCTACCTACCATCTGCTCCACAGCACCAACCACTTCACATTTTGTCTCAGTCTCCCCATCTGCTGGTAGGAGAACACCCCCCCACACTTGTAGGGGGCATGGTCTGGAACGGACGCTAAGGAAATTTCTGATAAATACATGCCTCCATTTTCCAAAGTATTTACCTACAGCCAAATAGATTCTTCAAGGACCCATGAGAGACTCTGGGTTGCAAATTCATACTTTGGATTCATCAAATATGTTTCAGACTCCCAGTCTTCTTTTCTTGGGACATTAATAGTTATGCTTGCACTGAACGCAGATCGAGACTGGTTGGTTCAAATTGTTTTTTGGGTTTTTTTTTTAATATAATCATATTAAAAAATATATATAATCAATGAGGCTATTTCCTGACATAACCAAAGAAACTCAAAGGAGAAGAAAAGTTCATTTTATGACTTAGGGTACTTCAGTTGGGGGCTCCATGTAAATGTGTTAAGTATAATTCTGTGAAATGTGTTATTGTTTTGTTTTTTGAGCTAGCCCGCTTGACTGCCTTTATCAGTAGAAAGGTGGTGGTGGTGGGTACTCTATTTCAGCCTTCTTGGTCTTAGATCATTTAGAGTGCCTGAACATGGAAACACAACCACTTACAGTGGGGGAAATAAGTATTTGATCCCTTGCTGATTTTGTAAGTTTGCCCACTGACAAAGACATGAGCAGCCCATAATTGAAGGGTAGGTTATTGGTAACAGTGAGAGATAGCACATCACAAATTAAATCCGGAAAATCACATTGTGGAAAGTATATGAATTTATTTGCATTCTGCAGAGGGAAATAAGTATTTGATCCCTCTGGCAAACAAGACCTAATACTTGGTGGCAAAACCCTTGTTGGCAAGCACAGCGGTCAGACGTCTTCTGTAGTTGATGATGAGGTTTGCACACATGTCAGGAGGAATTTTGGTCCACTCCTCTTTGCAGATCATCTCTAAATCATTAAGAGTTCTGGGCTGTCGCTTGGCAACTCGCAGCTTCAGCTCCCTCCATAAGTTTTCAATGGGATTAAGGTCTGGTGACTGGCTAGGCCACTCCATGACCCTAATGTGCTTCTTCCTGAGCCACTCCTTTGTTGCCTTGGCTGTATGTTTTGGGTCATTGTCGTGCTGGAAGACCCAGCCACGACCCATTTTTAAGGCCCTGGCGGAGGGAAGGAGGTTGTCACTCAGAATTGTACGGTACATGGCCCCATCCATTCTCCCATTGATGCGGTGAAGTAGTCCTGTGCCCTTAGCAGAGAAACACCCCCAAAACATAACATTTCCACCTCCATGCTTGACAGTGGGGACGGTGTTCTTTGGGTCATAGGCAGCATTTCTCTTCCTCCAAACACGGCGAGTTGAGTTCATGCCAAAGAGCTCAATTTTTGTCTCATCTGACCACAGCACCTTCTCCCAATCACTCTCGGCATCATCCAGGTGTTCACTGGCAAACTTCAGACGGGCCGTCACATGTGCCTTCCGGAGCAGGGGGACCTTGCGGGCACTGCAGGATTGCAATCCGTTATGTCGTAATGTGTTACCAATGGTTTTCGTGGTGACAGTGGTCCCAGCTGCCTTGAGATCATTGACAAGTTCCCCCCTTGTAGTTGTAGGCTGATTTCTAACCTTCCTCATGATCAAGGATACCCCACGAGGTGAGATTTTGCGTGGAGCCCCAGATCTTTGTCGATTGACAGTCATTTTGTACTTCTTCCATTTTCTTACTATGGCACCAACAGTTGTCTCCTTCTCGCCCAGCGTCTTACTGATGGTTTTGTAGCCCATTCCAGCCTTGTGCAGGTGTATGATCTTGTCCCTGACATCCTTAGACAGCTCCTTGCTCTTGGCCATTTTGTAGAGGTTAGAGTCTGACTGATTCACTGAGTCTGTGGACAGGTGTCTTTCATACAGGTGACCATTGCCGACAGCTGTCTGTCATGCAGGTAACGAGTTGATTTGGAGCATCTACCTGGTCTGTAGGGGCCAGATCTCTTACTGGTTGGTGGGGGATCAAATACTTATTTCCCTCTGCAGAATGCAAATAAATTCATATACTTTCCACAATGTGATTTTCCGGATTTAATTTGTGATGTGCTATCTCTCACTGTTACCAATAACCTACCCTTCAATTATGGGCTGCTCATGTCTTTGTCAGTGGGCAAACTTACAAAATCAGCAAGGGATCAAATACTTATTTCCCCCACTGTATGTTTTTCTTTGGAACTGCTGTTTTAATACATTTTCCATTTTGGACCTCTCCAAGAATTATGGAATGGATTCTTATGTACCAGTTATTTACATCTTGTCTTCTCTTTTCAGTTTCTATTGTTTATTATTTACTTCTAGTCTTCTGTACCAGCAGTTAATGCTTGGCATATTGGAAGCGGGGACTCGGCTACACAGGTGCTGTGGCAACATCATCAGAATTACAGAGAGGGAGCAGTTCTCTCAGTGCCGACGCTTCTTGGGTGCCAATTCTGATGATGCTCCTGAGCTCCTGGCACCGTGTGTCGAAGAGGACCGATGCCGATGCTTTTTGGCCTTCGCCTGACGTGTGGCATTGGTGTCTCTTGGTGTCAAGGACGATGTTGAATCCACTCATGTCCTCAGTGTTGGTTCCGATGCAGATTGGTCCTGGGGCTTTCTACAAGTGCCTAATGTCGAGGGAGACCTCCTTGATGCTAGTGCACCCCCCTCCCCAGTGTCAGAGGAAGCCCGGCATTCATTGGGGTCCATGCTTCCAATGCAGATGTCGATGGACTGGACTTGGAGGATCCAAAAAGTTTGCCTTTTATGTTCTTTGCTGCATTTATAAGCAAAGAACACAGCTAGATGGGTCATAGTCAGGCCCCCAGCAACCCACACACCAACTGTGTAGATCAGTGCAAGATATCACCCCATTATACTGGATGCATCTCTTGAAGCCACTGGAGGTCTTCTGGGACATGTCAAAACAGCACTGCGGACAAATCAAAAGGCTCAAATGATGAGGCCAAAAAGAGGCTTATCTCAAATTGAGCTTGATGCTCCAGCCTAAGAGGGCATCTGGAGCCATGAAAAATAAAGAAAACTTTAAAAATGCCAAAAAATCTAATAAAATAAAAGTGAGAGGAGTAACTAAACTTTTATGAAGAAAAATAAGTAAACTAGCCTAAGGAACCCAGCACGGGAAGGCAAAAAAAATGAAAGAAGAAACGCAAAACACAACCTCCTAGTTCTGCAGAAAAAAAGACGAAGGGTCCCGGGCTTGCATGTCAGGTGGGAAAGCACTTGCGCATGCACGGTGGGGCTGCTGCCACAATTCTTTTAAAAGTTACATAGCACTAGGTAGCGTCCTGTATCGGGTCATCACCCTGATGTAAGGATACCACTGTCCTACGTGTCCTCAGAGAAAAATCTTAATAAACCACAGTTTATTGGATAAGAGAAAGCTGTTCTTATCTTTGGCAGGTCACATGATGCGTGCATCCTACTACTACTACTACTATTTAGCATTTCTATAGCGCTACAAGGCTTACGCAGCGCTGCACAAACATAGAAGAAAGACAGTCCCTGCTCAAAGAGCTTACAATCTAATAGACAAAAAATAAAGTAAGCAAATCAAATCAATTAATGTGTACAGGAAGGAGGAGAGGAGGGTAGGTGGAGGTGAGTGGTTACGAGTCAAAAGCAATGTTAAAGAGGTAGGCTTTCAGTCTAGATTTAAAGGTGGCCAAGGATGGGGCAAGACGTAGGGGCTCAGGAAGTTTATTCCAGGTGTAGGGTGCAGCGAGACAGAAGGCACGAAGTCTGGAGTTGGCAGTAGTGGAGAAGGGAACAGATAAGAAGGATTTATCCATGAAGTGGAGTGCACGGGAAGGGGTGTAGGGAAGGATGAGTGTGGAGAGATACTGGGGAGCAGCAGAGTGAGTACATTTATAGGTTAGTAGAAGAAGTTTGAACAGGATGCAAAAACGGATAGGGAGCCAGTGAAGCGACTTGAGGAGAGGGGAAGTATGAGTAAAGCGACCCTGGCGGAAGATGAGACGGGCAGCAGAGTTTTGAACCGATTGGAGAGGGGAGAGGTGACTAAGTGGGAGGCCAGCAAGAAGCAGATTGCAGTAGTATAAATGAGAGGTGACAAGGGTGTGGATGAGGGTTTTGGTAGAGTGCTCGGAAAAAAAGGGGCGGATTTTATGGATGTTGTAAAGAAAGAAACGACAGGTCTTGGCGATCTGCTGGATATGAGCAGAGAAGGAGAGAGAAGAGTCAAAGATGACCCCAAGGTTTCGAGCTGAGGAGACAGGGAGAATGATAGAGCCATCAACAGAAATAGAAAACAGGGGGAGTGGGGAGGTGGGTTTGGGGAAAAATGAGAAGCTCGGTTTTGGTCATGTTTAATTTCAGGTGGCGTTGAGACATCCAGACAGCAATGTCGGACAAGCACGCTGAAACTTTGGTTTGGATGCAAGGTGAGATATCAGGGGTAGAAAGGTAGATTTGGGAGTCATCAGCATAGAGATGGTAGGAATGCTTTTTCAGCACAAAAAGAAAGGGCATTTAGAATGTGTAGAAACATCATATGAGCAAGTTCCTTATTTTAAAAACTATTTAATTAGCTAAGATTTGGCCTGTTTCTCCAATGGGCAACACTGTACTTTAGCTGATTGGTTGCAATAGTCCTAACACTTAAAAATCAGTGGTGGACCTAACAGATCACAAGGAGAAAGGAATGCTGAATCACTGATATATGTACACAACAGGCACCTCATATAACCTACATTTTTGGCAGAGACAGGACAAACAACCAGCGGGCATGGTATGCAATTGCTGATTCATACTACAATTAAAAGTGACTGCTATGTTAGTCTTCTTGCATTTGCAGAAATAAAGACCAACAGATAAGCTGTAGGTGATAAGTTCATAATTTCGTGATTAGCAATTTTTGAGAGTCTGCTCTAGCCATAAGATCAAAGCAAAAAGTGGACTTTAAAATAAATAAAAACTCCGGCCCAATCAGATATCAATTTGTAAATCTTTTTGTGTTAGTGCTTCCCAAACTTGAACTATCCAGTATGACCTCATTTTAAAAATTCATATGACCCCTCAATAAGATGTTGAAGGGAAAAAAAAAAACCCCAAAGCAGCAGTCCTTTACTTCCTTCCTTTTATCATCCACTTCCTCTTCCCCCCCCCCCCCCCCCATTATCCAAAGCATACAGGCAGCATGGCGACTCCAGAAGAAGCAGTTAGTACAGGGTCATGTGTGGTACTGTGTACTCAAAGACCCCACTACACAGCATAGGATTTCCAGTCTAACAGGTAATATATAGAATACCTTTTTACTGGACAAACTAAAGGTATCATCCTATTTTCTTTTTTCAATTTTGTTTTATGTCTATGTATCCCCTTTAAAAGTGGACTAATAGCTACCACACCATTTTATCCAGTCTATGAGGAAGCCCACGCAGGAGGAAGGAGCAGAGCCTGTTAACATTCATTGACTCACAGGCCTCATGCTGACTTCCACTGCTAAGCACAGGTCACAGTGGAGGTCCAGAATGAGGGAGCAACCACTGATAGGATGCTATTTGGGGTCCTAACCCACAATTTGGGAACCACTGGCTTCTGTTAAATTTTTAATAGCTACCAGATAATAAGCATACAGTATTCATAAACAGAGCCTGATAACTATTTAAGACACATCTAGTCTGCACCAGGAAATCAGGTAGACAATGACCCAGCTGGTCACCTTCTTGAAAAGAGATTCACTGTGCCTCTCCCATATTCGCCTCCACCACAAAGTTGTTGAATGCATTTACTCACTGAAAGGTTGACAGATATTTTCTGTTATTACTCCCAAGTCTGCTCCTTTGGGGACTCCCATCATGAACCCTTGTTCTGGAAATTTCTTTTCTAGGAATGGATTCCCCAAGATTGTCTCAATTGTAAACATATTGGGGCATGGTCAGACCATATCCTTGATTCAATGATCGTTTCACATGCTAGCTCAATATTAGTTCTTTCATTCAGCTACAAAACTATGGAGTAAGAGCGGAGAACCACACAAAAGCATGTGCAATCTTGAGTTATTAGGGTTCTGAACTTTCCAGTCATCATCAAGACCACACCAGTTCATAAATTTGTGAAGTCGAACTCTTATCAATCTTTGCATAAGTGATTAAAGTATTAGAATTATCTAAATGGAGGTCCAAAGTTAAATTCAAATCACCAATAAGTTGCAAGCTTAGGTGTTCTCAGTCTCCATCTGCTGCTAGGTATGCAACCGAAGCATCTGGACTGGTCTGGAGGGCTGCTAGGAATCAAGCAATTTTTGTTCTAGATCTGCATAATATTCTCCCTGGTCTTTATTGGAAGCATAAACATTAAAGAGGGTGTAAAGCTGTCTATTTAATTCTACCTTCAACTCAGGGCCGTGCCAACACAGTAAGCGAGGTAAGCACTGCAGGGGGGCGCCGACCTCTGGAGGGCGCCTGAGGTCTGCTCAGTTGCAAAATCTTTTACCTGGAGTTGTGATTCTCCTCTCTCCCCTACCCTCCCCTCTTCACGTAGCAGTGCTTACTGAGGCAGGCAGGCTCTGCTGAAGTTGTTTGAAAGAATACAACTAGTGCTATATATGTCTTTGGTGTGGGAAGAACTCCTTAGTCAGGGTGAGCTTGAACAACATTCAAATTAAAGAGAACAGGTTTGGAGGGAGGTGTGCGAGTGAGACTGGGGAGAAATAAAAAAATAAATAGTGTAATTGTTAAAATCTGTAAGTGGGTCAAAGTTTTTCTGAGCATGTACACCGAGAGGAGGGCATGATGACTGCAATGATGTGTGCATACTTATCAAGTAACCTGAGATATCTAGAGCTAAAAGCCATTTCATTGGCTGATGGTTCCAACAGTAGTTTCAAAGAAGTTTAGCTGACTGTTTAGTGTTTGAAGTGCTGGTAAGGGAAAATCTGATTGCTTTTTTTTTGTGTTTGTTTTTATATAAAACATTCTCCTTGGATAGGAAGAGTAAAGAGTTTGTGATATGTGAAAATACATTTTGCTTTAATGAAATTGCTAAACTTTAGAGTCAGTGCTAACGATCATTTTCACGGTTAAAAATCATAAAAAATTATTTGCGATCAAGTATTTTGCAAGAAAGGCTTGTAAGCCTTGCCATGATTGCTATTGAGAATGATATATGTGCCCAGTTAGATATCAGATTTAATTACCAATTTCATGAACATGAAAGCACAAAAAGCTAAGTGGTTGTAAACCCTTTATTTATTCAGCAATCCCACAAAGATGCACTCCATCTTTCAGCTCCTATTTCCTTTGCATCTTGTGCCACACGAGGGTGGGGGGGGGGGGCCCCAACTGATAGTCTGCAGGGGGGTGACAGAGACCCTTGGCACGGCCCTGCTTCAACTGAATATATCTCCCTTATCCTTTACCTACATCTCTTTATCATGCAACTCAGAGATCCAGCAACAACTCTCTCTACCCCGCCTGTTTTCTTTTGCAGCTTAATGGACACCAACAAAACGTGGGGGTAGTGTTTTTTCATAATTAGGTAACAAATGTATCTTTTTTTTATAGATCCAATACCCATTTTTATACCCTGGGTTTCCATAAAGTATAATTAACTATCCAGACCAGACTGTATTTCACTGATCAAAGGCCTCTATTAATACCCACTGCTTTTCAATCTGTAAAGAAACACAAGGAATTCTTCCTCTTTTGGAAGCCAGAGAACCTTTCACATACCTTTAAGCCTCGCTCATACCGTCTTGCCTTGGAGCTTTCGCCTGCCTGTTTTGCATTACCGATTGCTGTCCTGTAGTTACAGATCCGATCTTCTATCATTTGCTGCATGAGACTTGAAACAGCAGAAGGCTCTGCAGCCTTAAAACAAAACAAATGAAGGGAAGATAAATGATGTCGTTGTCTGACTTGGTACACTGTTATAAAGGAAAGAAAATGCTACTGAAAAAAAAAAAAGTGTATCTGATACACAATACTGTATGAAGCGAGGATGAAATAAAAACGCATCTCGGAAACAGAGAGACCCTTGTACTCTGTTAATTCCTCCCACAGTTGCACATGCTACAGAAATAGTGAATGGAGCAGCAAAGGTAATGCATCGTAAAAGTGAAAGTGGAAAAATGTGGTTTATTACCAGGCTGCCTGAACAGTGAGGTCTTTGAATAAAATTCCTGAAAGAGGATGAAAGGAGGAAGGAAGGGAGGAGGGATAGACTCATTTCCTAATCAAGCTCTACATATTTAATTATTGGCACACGTTTTCAGGGTGTAAAAAACATGCATGATATTTACTGTTACAACTGGTATGAACTTTGTTTGCATACACAGTCCCACCCCTCACAAAATCTGTAAGTGATCACCGCCAGCACAGAACTCAGTGTACAGACAGCTCCCAGCACTGTTGAAAACAGACACGCTGCACGATTTTCTTGTGCCAGCAAAATGTACATTTCTAATCAAAGATAATTTACATAAAGTCCATAAGTACTGGCAAATTAACTTGAAAAACCTCATCCATACTAACCGCCTCATGGCAGTTAGTACCCTAAATCTGCCTCTTTGAAAATTAATGAGGATCAAGAAAAGTAACAGCTAAAGAGGAAGCGTTAGAGTGGAAAAAAGAGTTACCGGTAGGTGCTTAACTGATTTTCAGTTCTAAACACCTCAAGTAAGGCTTGATTTATTATTATTTTAATCATAAGCATCGAACAAGAAGATCTTTAGGATACATAAGTCTGCAGTCCTAAATTTAGGACCCTAAGTTTTAGGTAAGTTGCAGCTAGTTAGGTTCCTAAAATGTATGTAACGGAGTTTTATTTTGAAAACTGACTAGGACAACCCTGAAAGTTTGAATTAGCAAAATTGCTATTTGAGTCTCAGAAGATGCTTAATCGCTGGCTCAGCAATATTCAGAATACCTCTGCATTTACATGGTAAGAAGATATAAACTTTTATGAACCCGCATGTAGGCATGCTCTGGTGTGGATTCTGGGCAGGCCACGGGCAGCATCACAATTTATGCACATATTTTATAAAACACACACGTCTGTACACAATTGAAATACTGAAGGGTCGGCGTTTTTTTCGCCGGTTGCAGAAGTTTTATAAGGCTCCGGAGTCCTTGGGGGGAATTTTTGATTGAAACTTTCCTGAAGCTGTTTCGCCTGGATTGAGCTAAGTAAACCTTTAGCCATTGGTGTAGGGCATGTTTGTTGTACATTTTGGTAGGACAGAGTGGGTTTATAAATGTTTGCCTTGGCTATCTTAGGCTTTATGTTATCCTTAATTGAACTTCAGGTTTCTTCCTCCCGGGGGGGGGGGGGGCTCTTTTAGGTAGCCTTGCTTTCTGGCTGGGGTCAGTTTTGGGTAGTTTGGTTTTTGGTGTCCGTTTAATTTACAATTTATATTTTTAAGAGGGAAAGAGAGTTTTTCATCCCATACGTTTTTCTCATGTAGTATGAGTTTTTGCGTTTGGGTTTTTGTCTCTTTTTCTTCCTTAAATAGGAACCTATGATATTAACTTACTCCTGTTTATACAAGGCATTGTTCATACTTCGGTATTGTTCCTTGTTAGGAGGTTTGAGGTTCCATTTGTGAGATATATATTCCATATATGGGTTGGAAATTTTTTCCATCAATTTAAAGGGACACCTCCAAACTAACTTTACATATATTAATCAAACTCCTCTTATTAGGTCACAATTGAAATACTAAAATTTATGCCCTCTCCCAGACCATGTCCACTGCTTTATTCTAGTTACAATTCATTTAGATTTTTTTTTTATTTTATATTTATGGAATTTAACATTACATTCATATAACAAACATAAATGCTTGGCAATAACAGCAATAAAATTAAAGAATAGGATTTAACCTGAAATTAAAGAAAAAATTACCCACAATATATTAGATCCAGATACAAGGAAATACTAAAGAAGTACATTATAATCAAATGGAGCAGGGGAGAGCAACAAACACTCGCAGCCAAATAAACAGCATATTATTAACAAGTGGGAGCATGCAAAGAAACATCTCTTTCACCTTCCTTAGAAATAATTAATTCTTACAATTTCTTTGGGTCAAAGAAAACAAAATTAATCAGATTTAAAGACACTAGACATCTACAAGCAAATTTTAATACAAACGATCCACCTAAGTTGAGAACTCTCGGTTTTAAAGCCAAACATTCTCTTCTTCTTTTTTGCATGTCTCTAGCTAAATACTTTAACCTTAGATCCCCCAAAAAGTGCATTTATATGACAAAAATATGAGCGAAATATATTATTTCTGTCTGACTCTAAAGCAAAAGTCACTAGGAGGGTGGTTCATTCAGTTATAACTTCTAAAGAGCTTTCGAAGAATTCAGTCAGATTTAATTCGTTGAGGATTCACAGATGAAGTTCTCAAAAATCCCGTTATATATTGGGCTCTACCGGCGGAAAACCCTCAGCCGGAATTCCCAGAAATATTTTTTCAGCATTCCCAATGCAGGAATTAGCGATCATTTAGTAAAGTTTAAGAATCTCAAATTATTCCTTCTTCCGTGATTATCTAAATATTCAAGCTTTCGAGTTTGAATATCTCTCTCCCTGGTGACTGTCGAGACAAAGCTCTGTAATTGTTTAATTTCACCTTCTAATGAATCAATTTTACTTACTTGAAGATCCATTTTTCCAGACAGAGCCTGATATAATTGTTTTATATCAGAGACCTCTCCCCTAAAGGAGTTGATACCTGAAGAAGGGAAGAGTTCAGACCTTGAATTGCATCTCACAAGGACCCCATGGTCACTAAAGCCGGTTTCTTCAATCCTCCATTTCCACAAGAAGCAGCTCCCAGGTTGAGAGAGAAAGAAGGCTGAACAGCCTGCACACCCTCCGATACTAAAATCCCACGGGACAAGGCAGCGACGGGTCCTCCTCTTGCAGCAAGGGGGACCGACTCCATTTTGGGTGTCTCACCATGCTGCATCTCAGTCATCGCGAATCTGCTTCCGGGTCATGGGGGAGCTGCACCGGAGGGAGGACTAAGCAAAACTCCCTCTATGCTGAGATCCGCAAAAAAAACTGCAGAGCCAATTGAAGCAAGTGCCGGCTCTTCCAGTGTTTGAAAACTGAATCCTTCCAGAGTGGTCTGACACAAGGTAGGATTTTCTCCAGGGCTTGAGGTTTTCACTTGCCTCTTTCTGCTCCCTCCCTTCGTATGGGCACGCTAGGCATACTTTTGCTGGCAGCCAATAAATGGACTGCCACCACTCCCAACGTCTTGCTCTGAGCAGCATGCTGGCACTTCTTTCACATGCTGGAGAAGTCCCAGCCTGCTGCTCAGAGCTGGAAACAAGGAGTGGGGAGCAGCAGTAGTCTATTTACTTGGCTGGCAGGGCTCAGCATCCCCACCAGCAAAGTAAAAGAGAATTCAGCAGGGGGCCCAAGCCCACATTTTGGGAGCCAGTTGTTAAAGAAGCCATGGAGGGCCCTGCTTTAACAACCGGCTCCCAAAATTCTTAAAAACTTAACAACCGGCTCTTGCGAGCCTGTGACAGCCTGCTCCAGCACACCACTGATTCCAGCCCTCCTAACAAACATTACTCTGAAACCATTCAAGGACTGGGCATGCATGTAATACATCAAATGCTTTGGTTGTACCACAAAAAGACAGTATATCAAGAATCTAACAAACAAATATGCAGAAACAGCAGGCAGTCAAATGTATTTACTTCAAACAATTTTTATTAAGAAATGCATACAATTACAAACATCATATTGCCAAAACAATAAAAGACAGAGAAAACATAATAGAACAGTCCCAAAGACCACCACCTCTTTCCCTCCTTGAACTAAGAAATGACAAAATATCTCCAAAGAACTAGTGAAAAATAAAACCAAGTGTGGAGCGTCTGGGATCTTACAACCCCACCCCCCACCCCCTGGAGAAGAAAAACAATGCTAGAGAACATAAAGAAAGAGAAAAATCCAACAGGAAACCCCTCTCAACCTACCCCTCTCCACCTCCCTCCCATCCCCCAAACCCCATATCCCACCTTCCCCCATTACATAAAGCCGAAAATACAAGGATCATGGACTACTGTGACGAAATGAAATCCAATTGTTTCATCAAGAAAGTCTGTCCAGGGCTATGATGTACCCGAGACTGCACCCAATTGATTTAAAATATGACATTGAGCCCTAGGGGCCAGAGTGTGAACGTATTGTCTCCACACTAAGTAAAAAGTTACGCAGTGTTTTGACATTCAATTGTGAATCCCTAAGCTCCATTAAAAGCAAATTATGGAACTGACTGTGCCACAAGAGGGGACTTCCTGTTGTGTCCAATATTCAAGAATACATGTCTTTCCTACCAAGGCAGTCAAATGTATTTAAAGGAAAATACCACGGAGTTCACCTTTAGATCAGAAGATTAATGCTCTAGAATTAAGGTTGTAAAGCAGGAGTTCTCAACTCTTGTCTTTGGGACACACCTAGCCAGTAAGGTTTTCAGGACATTCATAATGAGATAAATGTGCATGCACCACCACCTCCACTGTATGCAAATCTCTCTCATGAATATTCATTGTGCGTAACCTGAAAACCTGAGTGGCTGGGTATGTCTAGAGGACTGGGTTGAGAACTACTACAGTACAGCAATGACCCCACAAATGTTTTCCTTCCATTATAAGTGTACAAAATTCACAGGTTTAAAGTTCAAAAGCACTTTTGTGATAACAGCACCTGCTATGTGGAATATTCAGTGTGAAGGGTAATTTTATAACAGGTTTGTGTGTATATAATAGTATTTTATAATTACATGTATGCTTTTGCGCTCTTCCCAAGCTCCACCCCTTTGAGGTGCACACTTTTGCGCTCTTCCCAAGCTCCACCCCTTTGAGGTGCACACTTTTGCGTTCTTCCCAAGCTCCATCCCTTTGAGGTGCACACTTTTGCGCTCTTCCCAAACTCCACCCCTTTGAGGTGCACACTTTTGCACTGGCTGGGATTCCAAAAGGGTCATTTATAGGCGTATGTTACTGTACCTGAGTGTAATTGACTTACATACCCTTAAGTGGGTGTGCACTTTTCAGTTTACATATTATTCAGTCTGCTACTCAGGTTTTTTAGGACAGATAAAAGACCATCTTAAGTCATCCCAATAAGTTCCAGCGCCGACTTCCTTATCCGCATATTTAACAATTTTTATTGATGACAATGCAAACAACAGAATATTGTCAGAATATTGAGACAATAAGAGCAATAAGCAGAAACATATAAAAATTACACATAGCTGAGAACAGGAACATAAGACATTTCGTCATCAATCCTTTTACATGAAGTTTGAAAAGCCCCACCCTGCCCAACCCACCCCTACCCGCTATTGTAAGACTAGCATAGCATAGAAGAAAAAACACCCAACCAAAAGCAAGACCCAACCAAACGCCTGAAAGACTGCAACTCCACATAACCCCGCATTACTCATACATAACCAAAATACCCATCATGGAGGGTATGGATTCTTATAACCCCCCCACCAGAAAAAATGCAGAGTATCAGCAAAACCAGAACTACCCCTGGCTGCCCCTGAAAGAAAGAAAAAAAAAGGAGGGGCAGGGAAAGACTTTACCTTGTGGTATCTGAAAGAGCACCCAATTGATTTAAGATTGACTGTGGGCACGAAGAGCCAATGACTGTACATACAGCCCCCAAACAGAATAAAACTGACATAGAGATTTAAACGTTAACTGCCTCCTTATCTGGATATTTAGTACCAGTCACTATCCGGATAGTGGTTCTGAATATCTGGATATTTTTGACCCCCCACAATCGGTGTTTAACAACAAGAAAAAAGAAACTGACTGTGGCAACTGAATATTGACCCATCTAGTGATATTCCAATGTACCTGAATCGGAGCTCTTTCTTCTGCCACAGGTGAGGTGAGAAGGTTCTCTGTAACGATGACCGGCATCGCTGTGGATGCAGGTTCTGAGTGGCTTCCTTCCTCCTCCGCATCTTCACCCACAACTTCCTGCAGCTCTGCCTAGTGTATCAGACAAATCATTTCTGCATCATGACTAGACTTCAAGCATGAGTTTGTTTTACACAATAATGGCACCTACTGTGCTCAGTTTGAAACACACACATGTAAAAGGCAGCACTGCTCACAGAATCCCAGTGAAAATATTTGTTTTAAATTCCCTGCAAATCCAGTGTTTCTGAGGTCAAAAATGACCCCATCTATTCCAGCACCAACTGGCTGTGCTGTCTAAAGAATAAACAAATCAGATGCATTGTGGGAGAGATCTATTTTGTGCCACTACTTTTATATTTCAACATTTTTATTGATGACAAAGATAACTACATCCAATATCTGGCAGAAACTTAAATGCCACCAGCAAACTTTCAAAATAGAAATACAATGATAAAGTCCATCATCAATCTTTTTGACAGTTTCTCCCAACCCCCCCAACCCTCCCTCTTTCCCCTCTACTTGTCATTTACAACCATTTTTATTGATAACATCTCCTCAAGTACCAATCCACCTAAACATAACATTCTCAAAATAATTATACAACACTCAGTGGAACAGCACTTCAACCATGCAACATTGCGTACAGCCATCCCATTTTGAAATACAACATTTATCCCTCCCCCCCCCCAGACCCTATTCTATATTTACTTTTTATGTTTGAACTATTGTTATGAATGAAGATGCATTATTTGCATTTCTTTGTTAGACAGTAAAAGTTTGATAACAGATAATTCTATCTTAACCCATAAACTTCCATATTAAACTCCAATAATTGTGTCTCGTGATTGCTCTGTATTTTATTACCTCATTTAAGTCTCAACAATGTTTACCGACGAGACTGCTGAATGTTTTTCTTCAATCAAAATTTTTCCCACAGCTATTATGGCATGTAACCCTTCAATTTACATAGTATCTTACCTTTTTCAAAACTATGTCCCCCCCCCTCCCTCCCTCCTCTTAAACCAACTTTTAACTTCATGGCATCCCTCTCCCCTCAGTATACTTATCAGAGTGTAGGTGAACGTGACCGGATTCCTTTGGCACTTTCCCCCATTTCTGAGGCGGTCTACTCAAACTATGCACACTCCACTAACCCCTCCCATACCTTAAATTTTTAGCCTCTCTCTCCTTCTATCTCATGGCTCAGTCAGATTATTGAGCACTGCACTTCGTGCTTTATGAGAGCTTTGTTGCAAGTATCTATTCCAAATGGAAATTAATGCTTTTCTTTTCTTTGGGGTACCTCGTGCTGCTCTAGCCTCCCATAGCATCAACTCATGAAATTTATTCCTCCAAAGCCAGATGGTGGGTGGTTCCTCTTGCATCCAATGTAAAAGGCTTTAACTTTAATACAGATATGTCATTCTTGTCTCCACAAATGCAATTTCCTTCCCTATTCTAATCACACCCAAAGCCTCCCCTCTCCCATAGGAACCAATACCTACGATTGTATCATAGCTCCATGAACGAATGAACCCTCCCCCTCATCCCTTCCCCCAACCCCCCCCCCCCTGTTCTGCTCCACAAGGTATGTCTCTGAGCCCAACAATGATTATGCCACTATTTTAAACATGGACACTTCCAAGGGACTAGAAAGGAAGCAGCTTAAAACAAATGTTAAATAGGTCTGGAATGAGAATTTTCAAGTTGAACAAGACTGCCAAAAAGCCCAACATGCACATATTAATCAAATCCCTCAATAACACTATCAAATTGTATTTAAAAGTAGGCTTTGACGAACAATCTCTGACTCTCAAAGCCAGTAGGGTTAAGGGGTAAGAGAAATCAAAGTCCAAGATCTGTTGCAGTTCTTTTTATTTATTTATTTATTTATTGTTTATCATTTCGTACACGATTAACATGCAATTGAAACACATTGCATGACTTGGATACAAAAAAAACAAAAACATTTGTTATAAGTTCTGCATATACTGAACCCATTAGGAAAAACAAGTTATACAATTCTTTAGACCACAATTAAAATTAAGGGGGGGGGGGGGGGGTTGTGATTTAGATAATAGGAGATCATAAGGGAAAAAAAAAACAAAAAACCAAAGCATATGGCCTGGCCTTAATATATTCCCTTATATCTTTAATAATCAGGTGACATCATCACTTACTCTTTAGGTCTAATGGCTACTTTTTTCATTTCCAAAAATGCTTTAAGATGTTCTGGCTCAAAAAAAAAAAGTATATTTTATACCCATATATTTAATCAGACATTTACATGGGTATGCAAGCAAATATGTTGCCCCTAAAGCTCAGGTCTCCTCTCTATACAGCAAGAATTTTTTTCCTTCTATCTTGAGTTGTTTTACAGACATCAGGATATACCCATACTCTTTGACCACAGAAAGTTTTCAAGGAATTCTTAAAATATAGTTTCAGCACTGAATTCAAATCCTGTTCGAAAACAAATGAAACCAAAAGAGTTCTACGTTGTTCTATTTCAGATAGAGATGTTTCTAATATTAACGTGGGTTTTGTTGATCAGAAGGTAAATTCCTTGAATTAACAATTTTATTACCGCTATCACCAGGCTCAGCTTGCTGTGGAATTGGTAAATAATAAGTTTTATTTAAAGGAGGAATAGCTGAATCCGGATACAGCAGAATTTCTTGTAGGTATTTTTTGAATAGTTCAGTAGAACTTAGTTCTTTAATCCATGGAAAGTTCAATATTCTTAAATTCAGTCTTCTGTTGAAATTTTCAATTTGTTCTATTTTTCTGTGTATAGTAATTTTGTTGCAGTTCTTTTATGGCCTGATTTACTGTGGCTGTTTCCCTATTTTGTGTTTATGAGAAGGGGTGGATAGGAGGGGAGACTTAGTAAGGTCAGGCATTTAATTTCGGTTGCCCCACTCAATCCCTAGCAGCCATGCACATCAACCCCCACCTATGGAGTCATCTCCCAGCTGGCCTTCATCCACCCTCTACCCAGTCACTCATCACCCAGCCATCCTCCTAACCCAACCCCTCCCTTCCCCCCTCCCCCACCATTGCCAGAACAGCTGTTGCCTTTGGTCTGGCACCATGCTTCTCTCACTGAGTTTGAGCTACCTGGAGCCTAATCTCTGGCCCTTGTCTCCAGAGATGAATGTGAAAGTTCAGCACCATGCAGCTCACTCCCACTAAGAGCCACACAGTGCCATACAAAAGAAAACTGCTGTTACAACGGGGCTTGACAATCTCGCAGCAACTAGGATTTGTCAGGCCATACTTTGAAGCAGTGATACTTCTTATTTGTAGATTTTTTTTTTTTTACTATAACAAAAACATTTCTGCCAATACTTTCTTCTTCAAAATCAATATCCTTTAATAACAACTCCACACCTCACAATTTTAACATTCCTTTGGTGCTGCATTCTTTTAGTCGCAAAGGACAAGATAAGCTTTCCTATATTAATTTATGCTATTTCACAAAATAAGTATATACAAATGAAACCAAAAGTTTTGGGGAAAAAGGAGAACCACCTGAGATGAACTAAAATCAGAAAATAACTAAGTTGATATTTCGTAAAAGGTAAAGTAGTTATATATTCATGTACAGTCCTTTCATAAAGTAATTCAAATATTACTCTACAGCTCACAAAGCTCACAATCTTAAGTCTAAGGTGAAGCGCCTTGTCCCTGAGGAGGGAAGTTATGCAACACAAGATGGGCGCCATAACGCCCAGCTAGAAGCAGAGTTGGCCTACTTGGACAGATGCTATTAATGACATGTTAGGGGTTAAGGCCTGCAATTTGTCGTTGGCTGTCATGGCACGTCGGCTGTTCTGGTTGCAGAACTGGGAAGCGAATGCAGCGTTGGTCATGTCTAGTTAAACTTCCCTTTCAGGGCAAGTGACTATTTGGAGAAGATCTCAGTAACTTGGTGAAAGAACTGGGGGAAACTATGCCTCATCGGTTGCCAGATAAGCCGAAAGCCTCTGGTCGTCCACAAATGACCTGACTTAAACTTGAAATCATACCCGGATCAGAATATAAAGACTATAAAGACAGAACCTGGAATATGCTCCCCTACTCAATCCTCTCTAAATTCATCCCTATTCCAACCCCTTACTATTTTGCCTTACTTACAATACGCTACCCAATACTCACCCTCCTCCTCCTACTCCCTTCCTCGACTATTCTCCTACCTCACCCATCTCATTTACCCACATCTAATTGACTACCTCTTTTCACTATTTGACAACTGTATCCATTCTATGTTTATTTTGTAAACCTATTATACTATGTAAGCCGCACTGAACCTGCTAATAAGTGGGAAAGTGCGGGGTATAAGTGTTACAAATAAACATGGGTTATAATTAGGATGTGTTATTTTACAGTAATTTTCTGGTAATTTTCTTTCCATTGGTCCCTTCCACTATTCTAGAACCTGTGGGATAGTTGTGTTTATCAACCAGAAGGTAGAGATAGAGAACTAAAAACTGAGCCGAGACATCTCTCTCTTGGCATCCAGTCCAGCTCCTCAATATTTAAACAGACAAGCAGTCAGAATGAATTCTGAATAAACACAACAACCTTAAGCAAGTCATTAACCGAACACTAACCAGATGAGCAATCTCACTCATCTCTGGACAACCTGAAGGGAACAAGAGATATACAGGAAACACTATGCAAGGTGATGGTCGTTATCCAACCCATTACTTCACACAGACTAAACATCTCAGAAACCTCGGGTGGATCTCTGGAATAATGTGAAGAACTAATGGAAAGAACATTATCAGGCAAGACTTAATTTCTCCTTCCATTACATAGCTTCCCACTATTACAGAAACTGTGGGATGTTTAAAAGCAATCCCTAGAGTGGGTGGGTGGGATCCTGGCACCAGTGCCCTGGGGATCGAAGCCCCAAAACTGGCTTCCAAGCACGCTGCAACATCCACACTGTAGTGCTTGGAAAAGGTATGCAGTGTTGACCACGTCACCGCCTTCTACAAATCTGCCAGAGAGATTAAGTTAGCCTCCACCCATGATGTTGCCGTAAGCCTCATAGATTGAGCCCACACGACCTGAGGAGCCTGCTTCCCCACAAGGAAATAAGCTGATGTGATAGTCTCCTTTAGCCACCTGGCAACTGTGGGCTTGGAAGCCATGAGGCCAAATCTCTCCTTACCAAAAAGCACAAAAGTAGTCTGTCCAATTTGCGAAATTCATTTGTGACTTCCAGAAATTTAATGAGGAATCTACGCATATCGAGAAGCTTCAAAGAAGAAAACCAAGTCTCTTCGTTTTCACTGTGAAAGGACGGAAGCTCCACGGATTGGTTGAGATGAAGTGCTGATATTTTTGGAAAAGAAGGAACGGTTCACACGAAGGCCCCCACCTTTGAAAAGCTGAGAAATGGATCCTGACAAGAGCCTAAAAGCTCCTAACACCCTATGTGCAGATGCAACTGCCACCAAGAATGCGGTCTTTAGCGTAAGATCTTTCAAGGAAGCCCTCCGGAGTGGCTCAAAAGGAGACTTCTGAATAGCCCGAAGGATTAAATCAAGGTTCCACTGGACACTGTGTACAAAAAGGAGGCTGCAAGAGGGCCACTCCTCGCAACAATCGAAAGATATGCGGGTGAACTGCAAGAGACACGTTCTGTAGTCGGCCCATGAAACAGGCCAAAGACGCAAACCTGAACTTTTAGAGAACCCAACATCAATCCTTTCTGAAGACCTGCCTGGAGGGAGAAATGCTAGGATGTGCACGATCTGAGCAGAGAAGGGAGAAAGTCCACACTCAAAACACCAGCCCTCGAATGTCTTCCACACCATTGCATACACCATGGATGTAGAGCGCTTCCAAGCTGGAAGCAAAGTAGCAATGATCGAATCAGAATAACTTTTTTGTCTCACCCAACTCCTTTCAATGGCCAAGCCATAAGACCAAATGGGCATAGATCCTCTATGAGCACCGGACCTTGCTTCAGTAGTCCATGTACCTGCGGAAGATGGAAAGAATCCCCGTGCAGCAGTTGAATCAGATCTGCATACCACGGCCTCTACAGCCAATCTGGGGATACAAGAATTATTTGACACCCAATGCAATGCGATACTTTTTGACATGCAGCCTACCATGAGCCTAGGAGGGAAGATATACATCTGTATCTCCAGCTAGGGCTGCAGTAAGGCATTGATCTTGATTCTTTCCAATGGCTGCATGCCATCATTCAGAAACACAGAACTCCATTGGTACTGTATCTGCTGAAAACTCTGGCTGGATAGTTCTCATTCTCCCAGGTACAAGGAGTGACTGATGAACGTTCATCTCTGCATTCAAGGTCCCAGCAATGTGAGCTGCCAATAAGCAGAGCTTTTTCTACAACCAACTTGAGGGATTCCTGGCTTGCACATACTGCAACGCCCCAACGCCAGCTGGTGGGTCCCACAGCAGGAAAACTGCTTAACTGCCTCCATGGGAATTGCCATTCATCCCGACTGGCACAAGTGCAGAACAACGCAGTCCCATGCAGTGAGTCACGATCCCTCCCCTGCACCAAGTAGAACGTGCAGCCCTCGAAGGAGTTCCGAGTCAAACTTTATTTGGACTTGCCATTGCTGGCTGCTCCCCCTAAGCTCTGTCTCCACAAATCTTACCCCAGATGAGAAAGTAAACCTCTTTCCTTCTTTTTTATTTTATTTTTTAAGGTTGTTGAGCTGGAATAGGAGGGCTCCACAGGAAACAGAGAAGAGGTGGAGAAGTAAATTTCCTGGGCACCAGACCTTCACATATGACTGCAGACTCAAGTCACCCTCAAACCTCAACTGAAGACCAGCTGACCAACTGGACCAGGAGCAAAACACTCCGTACTGAAGGGGTCTTTTCCTGCTGTCTCACCTTTGCTGGTTAGGCCCAAACCATCTTTTCCTGATCTAACATGGATTCTGCAGCCTGAGGCCTCAATACATCGGAAAACAGCTTTCTTCAGGGAAAAATACTTCTTAGCCTAGCTATGCTGCTGGCTTCATCCAAGGACATGTTGTTTACTTCAATCTAGCCTCCAGTATCTCCTGGGAAGGTGCGCAGGAGCGCGCCTTATAAAGACAGAGTCTCTGGCACATCTGTGAACTATGGAGGGGAGTTTGCTACCATCAGGCTTGTGACTGATAGATTCTTGCTGGAAGCTCACAAGGCCTCATTGTCATGACCATGGATAATCTACTGGACAGAGGTACACAGATGGTGATTGGTCCACGTGTGTCACCTGACTCAAAGGACTGCCAGTGCTGGGCATGAGAGAGAGAAAGAGTTTGGAAAGGAAAAGAAGATAGCATGGTGTATGGATCTCTCTCAGAGAAGCTACAGACTAATTTGCCCCAAACACCTGTGAACTGAACTCTGTGCTGAGCACTGCACGAAGTTCATCCGCAGCTCTGTGGCTTCTCCATAGACTGTGTAACCAACTGCACAACGCAGGAACCTTGGACTATTCCTGATCTACAAGGGCTCGCAGGTATTCTGCTGGAGCCTAGAAGAGATGCCGATTCTTTACATCACCTGGAAGTTGTATGTGTAAGTGTATATATATATATATATATATATATATATATATATGTGTGTGTGTGTGTGTGTGTGTGTATATATATGTCACGAAATGCCTAGCCACCCTCCTGGGGTTACCCTGCGGCCACTTAAGAGGGTCTATCCCCAGCATATGCTGCTTGTGCTCTACACTAGCACCCTCCTTCCACCGACTGGGTCACAACCACCTCTGGACGAGTCTCCTGCTCTCAAATTATCCCCAGTGATTTCTAGGTTAATAGGGCCACACTCCCCAGAAAGTACTCATGGACCCAATACACAAACCACCACCAGGATTCTTTATCAGTCCAGACAGGCAGAGGCAATAAACAATTATTTATTGTTGTTAAAAATTGAACAATGAATAAAAAATGTGCAATCAGCAAACAATAAGAAGTAACTGAAATATGGATCAATTATAACACTACCTAAATATTTGTTTACTTCCTACAAAGTACCTGGGGAGATCAGGGCATAAAGCTGTTCACCAGTTATAAAATATAACTGTTTTTTACATGGCTTCAGCAAAGAGCTCTCTCTCTCTCTCTTCTCCCGGGCTGAAACTGGAGCAAAAGTCAGTACAACTGAAATGAACCCTCCCCCCCCAATAACTCCTGGGTCAATCACAGGCCAGTCAACAACAACATTTGAAAAAAGCTGGTTATATCACTCAGGCATTTCCTTATCTGTGTTAACTAAGGAAAGAAAGGTCAGTTCTATGTAAGAGCTTAAAATATATCATGCACCACCTGCTGGCCAAATTATAAAAATGCACTTCAAGATTTAATAAAAGCAATTTTAGAGGCTTAAAACACACTGTTCTGTAATAATATAGATGTAATAATCAGTATATTTTTGGTAGTGTACAGTTTTGTAACTTGCTTTGCATTTTGCCATAGTTATTTTTTATATCTATAATAAATCATATATTTCCATTTCGACATTATTTCTTTCATTGGGAGTCAGCCGGACAAGAGCCTAAGGGCCACATTGAGGTACTGATCACCCCCTTGTGCCAAATGAGTCCAGAGTAATTTGCAGAAGTAATTAATTTTCTGTCACCTTACAGTGCCATACAGAACCAGAGACTGAAAAATGCGTCCATCCACCTGCTGGAGATAGAAAATACTGAGAAGCTGGACTGAATGCCAAGAAAGATATGTCTCAGCTTGGTTTTCAATTCTCTATCTTCATCTGCTGGTTGATGGACACAACAATCCCACAGGTTCTGGAATAGTAGGAAGCTATGTAATGGAATCTCAGTTATTAGTAACTAGGTGACATTGCATAAAATAGGACCCATGCTAAAACAGCATGTCTTAAAGGTAGCCCATGTTGATAACTATGCCCCTATGTGATGGACTGGGGCTACCAAGCTCACAGCTCTGTGCTTAATCTATTACAGTATACTGCCAGTCATAGCACGGCTGGGAGGGCTCTTCCTAGTAAACTACTGATAACAAGCAAACTATGGCAAGAAGTAGGCTACGTACCAACAAGTCTTCATCCTGTTCCAAATCTTCATCTTCTTCATCCTCCTCTTTCATGCAGTCTTTTGCCATATTTTCAATGTCATCCATAGGTAGAGGGGCTGCAAAAAACATTACAGGACAATGTAACTTAGAAGTCTAAAGACTACAGATGTAATGGTGCACACGTTCTATTCAAAGAGCACATGGATTACACATTCTGAAGGAAGTAAATTTTTTCCCAGTGAGACAATCTCTATTTTGTTTTGGTTTTTACTGCATGAGGACATATGCTTAATGCATGGCCAAAGTCACTAGAGGCAGGTCTTGTCAAACAAATCTGATTCATTTCTGTGACTGGGTGAGCAGAGAGTTGGATTGAGGGACAGTGCTAGATGTGGTGTATTTAGATTTTAGCAAAGCATTTGACACAGTTCCTTATATATGACTGATAAATAACCTGAATGCCCTTGGTATGGGCCCTAAAGTGGCTGACTGGGTTAGAAACTGGTTGAGTGGAAAGCGACAGAAGGTAGTGATAAATGAAGCTCACTCCGAGGAAAGAGATGTTACCAGTGGTGTGTCACAAGGTTTGGTTCTTGGGCTGGTTCTTTTTTAACATTTTTGCAAGAGATATTTCTGAAGGGCTGTCTGATAAGATTTGCCTCTTTGCAGATGATACAAAAATCTATACCCCTGATGGTGTGGATAACATGAGAAAGGACCTTGCGAAGCTTGAAGAAAGGTCCAGAATTTGGCAGCTAAAATTTAATGCTAAAAACTGAAGTAAACAAAAGAAGTGAGAAGATCAAATTCAATTAGAAACTTCGGTAGAAGCTAGAAATATTTCATCTTTTTTAGAGCAATCTAATGAAGAAATAAAAACAAGAGCAACATTACTTGTTTCGTTTGCTTTTCTACAAGATAAGGAAGCTGTACTGTGGTTACATTTTCAACAGACTCAAATGGAATTTTTGGGTGGAAAAATTTCGATTTTTCCTGATATTTCAAAATGGACCCAGCAAAGGAGAAAGAAATTTCTAGAGATGAAACAAGAAGCAATACAGATTAATGTCTGTTTTCAGTTACGATTTCCTTGTAAATGTATATTATTGTTTAAAGACAAGAAATATGTATTCTACGATTCTCTTCAATTGCGGGGGGTTTTGGATCTTCAGGGAGATAAAGGGGAAGAGCCAAACGTTTTAGAAGGACATTAGAATAAAGGGGTAGACCTACTATTACTTTTCTTATGAACTAATTACCTATATTACCAACTTCCTTTGGATATGAATAAGATCTATGATCCTCTATTATGTGGACTAATATCCTGGTATACCTAGTTTAGAAGTTTTTTTCCTTTAAGCTTTTTCATTTATATTGTATGTTAAAAATATTTACTAGGTATTTGGTGTTTTCCTCAAAGATTATGAGTATCTTTGTAAAATATGAAATTATAAATAAATAAAATACAATTTAAAAAAACCTGAAGGATCATGCATTTGGGTTGCAAATATCTGAGGGAACGACAGTTTAGGGGGTGAAGAACGTTTGTGCACGAAAGAGGGGTGGGACTTGGAGAGGAATAGCCAGTAGGAAAACAGAGGTGATGATAACCCTCTATAAGATTCTGATGAGACCTAATTTAGAAAACTGCTTACGATTCTGGAGACTGCACCTTCCTGAAAGATATAAACAGGATGGAGTCAGTCCAGAGGCTGGCTACTAAAATGGTCAGTTAAAGATCTCAATATCTATACTTTGGAAGAAAGGAATGAGAAAGAAGATATGATAGAGATGTTTAAACACCTATGTGGCATAAATTATATGTAATCTGCTTAGTTTTTAGGTGGAATAGAACATTTAAAATAAATAAATACATAAATAATAAATACACAGGTGAGCCTCTTTCAATTGAAAAGAAGCATTGGAATGAGGGAATATAGGATGAAGGTGAAAGGGGACAGACTCGGAAATAACCTGAGAAAACATTTCATGGATAAGGTGGTGAATTCATGGACTAGCCTCCTAGAAGGCAAAAGGTATATCTGAATTTAAGAAAGCTTGGGACAAGTAAAAAGGATTTCTAAGGAGCTTGAAGCAGAAACATAAAGAGTTTTGCCGATAATAATGTGGGGTTAATGTAGTCACTGTCATTATTAAGACCATGTTGAGGGTGTGTTTGACAGATTTTTGTTTATACTGTTGTACATCAAGTAGGATAGGGTAAGAAGATAAAGATATAAATATGATGGCATCTCTAATACTTGGTCTTAGTTGTAAACGCCTTTGAAGTTTGAATGCATTTAATTTACATTATTTATTGGCATTGTATATTTGGAACTGTCATCAATAAAAACGTTGAATCAAAAAGGATTTCTAAGGGAACGAAATGGATGGGCAGACTGGATAGAACATATGGGGGCCCAATATTCAGCTGGTGAGAGGCAGCCTGCTTAAGTGCCACGTTTGGTGCTAACCCTGAATACTCAATGCCTGGCACTGAATATTCGGTTTCATTTTTGGCCGTTAGAACTTAACTGGTTAAGCTGATATCCAGCCCTAATCAGTTAAGTTCCTAGCAGTTAAAAATAGGACTGCTATTTACGCAATCCTATTTAACCGCTTAACCCAGTGCTGAATATCAGTATTCACGCAATATAGCCGGTTAAGCACTATGCACTAATCGCAAATATGCAGCAGAGATAACCAGCCAACTCCCACTGGATATTAGTGGCAGCCAGCTAAATGCTATTTAACCGGCCAGGAGCCATTCCTGGCCAGTTTAATAGCGCTGGATATTGGGGGAGGGGGGGAAGAGGATGGTCTATATCTGCCTTCATTTTTCTCTATTTCTATGTTAAGGTTCAGGGATATGAAGAACAATTGTGTAATTGCAGGCCCACGCTTGGTATGCATTAATACAGGGTTAATTGGCACTGGTGAGTATAAGTCCCCTAGGCACTATTCTGGATAGGCCATATGGTCTTTATCTGCCTTCATTTTTCTATGTTTTTTTCTGTTTCTATAAGGGCCACTTTAATGTATAAAAGTGCAAGGGACAAGGTGAACATGTGGGTGATGGATGGGTGTGTCTCCCACTCACCCACATAACTTACAGAATAGTGTAAGTTACACACATCCTTCACACATTTACATGCCTGAACTTACACCAGCTCTATGGCTGCTGTAACTGTGGATGCCTAAATTTTAGGCGTGCCACTTGTCAGGTTATTCAAGTATTGTGTAACAGAACCTGGGCGCCCAGGTGCCATTAACTTTTAAAGGTTTTTAGTTTGAAATCAATTTTTATTGATGAGAAATTACAATACAAACACAATAAACATGACAGAATAACAGTCATCAAAACTTTATAATTCCCTCTCCCCTCCCCCTAGCCCAAACACCATATTTTGGATAGCCTAAAACTACTTGGCATCACAATTGACCGGAACATGACCCTGGAAACCCAAGTAAATTGTACCACAAAGAAAATGTTCTACTCAATGTGGAAACTCAAACGTATAAAACCTTTTTTTCCTTGAGATGTTTTCTGCAACTTGATACAGTCAATAGTATTAAGCCATCTAGACTACGGCAATGGAATCTATGCAGGTTGTAAGGAACAACTAATTAAGAAACTTCAGACCGCCCAGAACACAGCAGCAAGACTTATCTTTGGTAAATCAAAATTTGAATCTGCCAGGCCCCTTCGTGAAAAATTACACTGGCTCCCCATCAAGGAACGTATTGCCTTTAAGGTTTGCACCTTGGTTCATAGGATTGTTTACGGAGACGTTCCAGGATACATGTTAAATTTAATAGATTTACCACCTAGAAACAGTTCCAGTTCTTCCCGATCCTATTTAAAGTTACATTATCCAGATTGCTATGACCTAAAATACAAATCTACCTATGCATCCAGCTTCTCCTTCATTGGCACACAGCTATGAAATGCATTGCCCAAATTCTTAAAATCAACTCAGAACCATCTAAATTTCAGGAAATTACTGAAGACATCCTCATTCCAGAAGGCTTATCCTCCAGACTCAACTTAAGTTACTGCTTTTTTGTCACAGCAAATGTTTTTGGACCTTATTGATCTTTTATTATCTTTGTTGTTTTATACGATAACTATACGATCACTACCTTACATTGTTTAACTGTATTTTACTGAACTGTAGTCTGCCCTACGGTATTGTGTAAGCCACATTGAGCCTGTGACTAGTGGGAAAATGTGGGGTATAAATGTGTTATATAAATATCACTAAAACCCCAAGAAAAGGACCAACTATTTCAGTGTCAGAAGGCCTGTACTCTTATGACCCTCTGACAAATCCCAAAGAATTATTTTATGGTTAAATCTGTTTATTAACATTTTCAAATAAGGAGTTACAAACAAAGAACACATGAACAAAATAACCAGAGATGACAAGTCTGTAGAGAGCTTAGGGTGTTATAGCCCCCCCCCCCCCACTGATCCATTAATCATAAAGCAGTAACAGTCCAATAGATAGTCAAACAACCCCTCTTCCCCACACCACCCCCACCTCCAAAGTAACTAACAAACCTAGGTTTTCATTACCATTTTACACTGAAAGAATTCAATACAAGGCTACGTACTCGAGAGGCCAAAGAATGAACATACTGTTCCCAAGTGGCCCAAAATCTTTATGCTTCAGTGTAAGACATACATCCCGAGCCTCCATTATCAGTAAATTGTATAAAGCATTTCTCCAATGCCAGAAAGTAGGTGGCGAAGTCATGTTCCAATGTTGCAAAATACATTTTTACCCACCACACTAGCTTTATATATATATAAAAAATGCATTCTTTCCGCAAAAGCGGGCCACAATGCTCCACCTTCCCAAAAAGAATACCTAGAGAAGGAATAATAGATTTATGAAACAATTGTTCCCAATGACCAATCAAGTTACGCCAAAATGTTTGAATAAAGGGGTAAAACCAGAAAGAATGAACTAGAGTGGCATCTTGGGAACCACATTTGGGACAAAGCATGGAGGAGTGGCCTAGTGGTTAGGGTGGTGGACTTTGGTCCTGAGGAACTGAGTTCGACTCCCACTTCAGGCACAGGCAGCTCCTTGTGACTCTGGGCAAGTCACTTAACCCTCCATTGCCCCATGTAAGCCACATTGAGCCTGCCATGAGTGGGAAAGCGCGGGGTACAAATGTAACAAAAATAAAATAGATACTATTGGAGATTCTACATGGAATGTTGCTACTATTGGAGATTCTACACGGAATGTTGCTACTATTGGAGATTCTACATGGAATGTTGCTATTCCACTAGCAACATTCCATGTAGAAGGCTGCGCAGGCTTCTGTTTCTGTGAGTCTGACGTCCTGCACGTACAGAAGCAGAAGCCTGCGCGGCCACATTGGTGATCTGCAAGGGCCGACTTCTACATGGAATGTTGCTAGTGGAATAGCAACATTCCATGTAGAATCTCAAATAGTAGCAACAGTGGAGGAGTGGCCTAGTGGTTAGGGTGGTGGACTTTGGTCCTGGGGTACTGAATTCAATTCCCACTTTAGGCACAGGCAGCTCCTTGTGACTCTGGGCAAGTCACTTAACCCTCCATTGCCCCATGTAAGCCGCATTGAGCCTGCCATGAGTGGGAAAGCGCGGGGTACAAATGTAACAAAAAAAAAAAAGAAAAAGAAACACATCCTGCATAAAAAGCTTGTTTTGGGGAGAAATATGACCAAGCAAGAATCCAAAACTGACATTCCTTATATAGGATGCCAAGCATATGAAGAGGCGGTGATTGTATTATTTTTAAGCACCTCTGCCTCTCGGAGACTAACTCCCAATTCAGTATTCATTACTTCAATATCAACTGGGCAAAATTCTTACCAGGAGCCACTACAGTCAGAACCCCATAAAGACTAGATACTGAAACCTGGGAGTGATTAAAAGGAAGAAAAAACATTTAGCTAACAAGTCAAACATAGTTCGTCTGTCCAATTTAGATTGTAAGCTCTGTTGAGCAGGGACTGTCTTTTCATGTTCATTTGTACAGCGCTGCGTAAGTCTAGTAGCGCTATAGAAATGTTTAATAGTAGTAGTAGTAGTATGAGCCAAGTATAGGACAGTCAAGCCATTGTGACATCACTGATGAGGTTGGCTCTTAGGCATTGGTGGACTGAGGCATTATGACATCACAATGTCAGCTCTGGTTAAATCACCGCAGCTCCTCAGTACCTTTCTGCTCTCATCTCTCCCTACACTCCTCCCCGTGAACTCCGTTCGCTGGGTAAATGTCTCCTGTCCTCCCCCTTCTCGCCCACTGCTAACTCCCGGCTACGTTCCTTCTATCTCGCTGCTCCCTATACCTGGAATAGACTCCCTGAGCCAGTACGTCAGGCTCAGTCTCTGGCTGTCTTCAAGTCTAGGCTTAAAGCCCACCTCTTTGCTACTGCTTTCGACTCCTAACCATGACTCTCTTACTCAACACCCTCACTTATCACCCCTACCACTGCAATTTCCCCACCCCTAGCTGTCTGTTCGTCTGTCCAATTTAGATTGTAAGCTCTGTTGAGCAGGGACTGCCTTTTCATGTTCATTTGTACAGCGCTGCGTAAGTCTAGTAGCGCTATAGAAATGTTTAATAGTAGTAGTAGTAATTCAAACATAGCAAGAGAGCAGTTAGTCTTGAGCAGCTGCTTAATATATCTATTTATTTATTTATTTATTTATTAGGAGTTATTTACCACCTTTTTGAAGGACTATAATGGGAAACCTAATATATACAAAGGTATCCAAACGATGAGACCCCAAGTCTTGCAATAGAATAGTCATGGGTTTCAATATACCAACCCTTTGGTCGCCCATCGGTGAAATAGTATATTATCTTGACCAAGATTAAAATCAGAGTTACTAATAAGTGGTATAAAGTCAATACATGTCGAGTTTTGTTGTAAAAAAGATAACAAGATCTTAACGCGCATTGAACTTAACAGAATATGATGGTTCCATATGTTATAAATAGCCCCCAGATAACCTGAGAACCTATAGAAAAATAGGACTCACAAAATCAGATTGATGAATCAAAGCTTAATTAAGCACTTTATTATTCAAAAATCAAAAGTCATCCTTGCAAGAATGGATGTGTGTTCTGGCAGCTCTAAACTGGGAGTTAGCATACATACACACACACGATTTTAAGATTCCACAGATCTTATAGTTACATTTAAGTGTCTACCCCTATGTTTTTCTCATTAGCCGATGGTTACCTGCCTGTCTGCTAGGGTTATGTTAAAAGCAGCTGGGACTTCTCACTCTCTTCCCCCCTCCCTAACCTCCTCTCTCTAGTTTCTTTGTTCATAGTTCCCTGCTATCTCACAGATGTCCAGTGTCGTGCCTGGTTTGGCCTTGGGCTGGTATACCCTCCCTCTTTTTTCCTGTTTCTCCTTCATGGTCTCATGCTACAGTTTAACTCAGCTCTGGGGCCTGACTAAAGTTTCCCCTTCCTCCCCCGTCTCTTGTTCCTGGTCTTACAGAAAACTTCTTTGTTACAAAGGAGCTAGTTAGAGACTGAGTTATACATTTACACTGTTATATGGAAACACAATACCTTTATTTATTTCCAACACCGCATACATGGCAAGATTCTTTTGGGGAACCGATGTATACACAGAAGAAACAAGTCCTCGCAGTCTAAACAGAACTCAGAAAAACAGCAAAGATGACTAAAAAATGAATAGACGATGCTTCAAAGGATCTATGACTTTACTGTACAACAACCAAGACTCGACACAGCTGTGTTTCGGCCAATAAGGCCTGCCTCAGGAGTCTCCTGGATTGTTGGCAATAAAATTCTCAAGGATATTAGATTCTTATCATCCACTTAAAGCAATGTCTGCCGCCAATAGAGAAAACAAAACAAGGCGCACTGTGCACCAAAACGATATCTTCATCTCAAGCACTTTTCAACTCCAAGTCATCACTTTGCAATTCTGGTCACTGCATCTCAACAAAGATATAGTGTAATTAGAAAAGGTACAGTGAAAGGCGACAAAAATGATAACAGAGATGAGATGACTTCCCTATGAGGAAAGGCTGAAGCGGCTAGGGCTCTTCAGCTTGAAGAAAAGACAGCTGAGGGGAGATATGATAGAGGTCTATAAAATAATGAGTGGAATGGGTAGACATGAATCGCTTGTTTACTCTTTCCAAAAATACTAGAACTAGGGGGCACGCAATGAAGCTACAAAAAAGTAAATTTAATGTGGTATATGCAGTTAGCTTAGTAGGGTTTAAAAAATGTTTGGATAATTCCCTAAAAGTAAAGTCCATAAGCCATTATTAAGATGGACTTGGGAAAATCCACTGCATATTCTGGACGGGGTAAGGCTAGATAGAAGTGTAATGTAGAGGAGTAGCCTAATGGTTAAATCAGTAGACTGAGAACCAGCCACTTAACCCTCCAATGCTTCAGCAAAATGAACTGCTCACCACAGTGTGTTTCAATTCTGCTCAGTTAAACTATGTTAAGAGTCTAAATACCATGAAGCCCTATTTATAAACTGCATCTTATGCTCTGTATCCTTGGGTTTCAAAACAGGGGTCCCCTAGTGCATCTTTCATTTTTTCTTCATTAGGCATGTTTGAGTTTCTTGCAATTAACCCCAAACCCATGAAAAGCCTTTGTTCTTTTCCAAACACGCAGATCTCATTCATACTCATTAGGATGCATGTAAACATATGACTCAGCTGCCCAGAGACAGCAGGACCTCCTGGTGCCAGGCTGGCTGCTGCAGAATGCTTAACAAGTTATAAGCATACATATTCTGAAGCAACCCAGCGATATCATTCAATAGTTAATTAACTAAGAAAATGCTACATAAAAAATGCAAAAAATACAAGTTGGACCAATGAGGATTTTGAGTGTGCAATCAACAGCAGTGCCAATAAATTGATTGGAGGAAACCACTGCTGATGGTCCTGATACAGCTATGAGATTATTATGATTATATGTAAAGGAACCATAAGTTTGACTTGTGAATTTCATGTTTGGAAAGTTTGAACCATTGAATGATATTGCTGGGTTGCTTCAGAATACATATTCCGCACAGGCGGCTGATAAATAAACTGAGTGCCCTCGGTATGTGCACCAAAGTGACTGACTGGGTTAAAAACTGGTTAAGTGGAAGGAGACAGAGGGCAGTGGTAAATGGAGTTTGCTCTGAGGAAAAAGATGTTAGCAGTGGTGTATCGCAGGGATCGGTCCTTGGGCTGGCTCTTCTTAACATATTTGAGAGTGACATTACGGAAGGACTGTCCGGTAAGGTTTGTCTCTGTGAACGATACCAAACTTTGTAATAGAGTAGACACCCCAGAAGGTGTGAACAGCATGTGGAGGAATCTGGCAAAACCTGAAGAATGGTCCAGCAATTGGCAACTTAGATTTAATGCTAAAAAATTAAGGGGCCTACACCTAGGTTGCAAGAAATCCAAGGGAACGGTATAGTATAGGGGGTGAAGTACTTCTACATAAGTACATAAGTAGTGCCATACTGGGAAAGACCAAAGGTCCATCTAGCCCAGCATCCTGTCACCGACAGTGGCCAATCCAGGACAAGGGCACCTGGCATGCTCCCCAAACGTAAAAACATTCCAGACAAGTTATACCTAAAAATGCGGAATTTTTCCAAGTCCATTTAATAGCGGTCTATGGACTTGTCCTTTAGGAATCTATCTAACCCCTTTTTAAACTCCGTCAAGCTAACCGCCCGTACCACGTTCTCCGGCAACGAATTCCAGAGTCTAATTACACGTTGGGTGAAGAAAAATTTTCTCCGATTAGTTTTAAATTTACCACACTGTAGCTTCAACTCATGCCCTCTAGTCCTAGTATTTTTGGATAGCGTGAACAGTCGCTTCACATCCACCCGATCCATTCCACTCATTATTTTATACACTTCTATCATATCTCCCCTCAGCCGTCTCTTCTCCAAGCTGAAAAGCCCTAGACTTCTCAGCCTCTCTTCATAGGAAAGTCGTCCCATCCCCACTATCATTTTCGTCGCCCTTCGCTGTACCTTTTCCAATTCTACTATATCTTTTTTGAGATACGGAGACCAGTACTGAACACAATACTCCAGGTGCGGTCGCACCATGGAGCGATACAACGGCATTATAACATCCGCACACCTGGACTCCATACCCTTCCTAATAACACCCAACATTCTATTCGCTTTCCTAGCCGCAGCAGCACACTGAGCAGAAGGTTTCAGCGTATCATCGACGACGACACCCAGATCCCTTTCTTGATCCGTAACTCCTAACGTGGAACCTTGCAAGACGTAGCTATAATTCGGGTTCCTCTTACCCACATGCATCACTTTGCACTTGTCAACATTGAACTTCATCTGCCACTTGCACGCCCATTCTCCCAGTCTCGCAAGGTCCTCCTGTAATCGTTCACATTCCTCCTGCGACTTGACGACCCTGAATAATTTTGTGTCATCGGCGAATTTAATTACCTCACTAGTTATTCCCATCTCTAGGTCATTTATAAATACATTAAAAAGCAACGGACCCAGCACAGACCCCTGCGGGACCCCACTAACTACCCTCCTCCACTGAGAATACTGGCCACGCAATCCTACTCTCTGCTTCCTATCTTTCAACCAGTTCTTAATCCATAATAATTCCCTACCTCCGATTCCATGACTCTGCAATTTCTTCAGGAGTCGTTCGTGCAGCACTTTGTCAAACGCCTTCTGAAAATCCAGATATACAATATCAACCGGCTCCCCACTGTCCACATGTTTGCTTACCCCCTCAAAAAAATGCATTAGATTGGTGAGGCAAGACTTCCCTTCACTAAATCCGTGCTGACTTTGTCTCATCAGTCCATGTTTTTGTATATGCTCTGCAATTTTATTCTTAATAATAGCCTCCACCATCTTGCCCGGCACCGACGTCAGACTCACCGGTCTATAATTTCCCGGATCTCCTCTGGAACCCTTCTTAAAAATCGGAGTAACATTGGCTACCCTCCAGTCTTCCGGTACTACACTCGATTTTAGGGACAGATTGCATATTTCTAACAGTAGCTCCGCAAGTTCATTTTTTAGTTCTATTAATACTCTGGGATGAATACCATCAGGTCCCGGTGATTTACTACTCTTCAGCTTGCTGAACTGACCCATTACATCCTCCAAGGTTACAGAGAATTTGTTTAGTTTCTCCGACTCCCCCGCTTCAAATATTCTTTCCGGCACCGGTGTCCCCCCCAAATCCTCCTCGGTGAAGACCGAAGCAAAGAATTCATTTAATTTCTCCGCTACGGCTTTGTCCTCCTTGATCGCCCCTTTAACACCATTTTCGTCCAGCGGCCCAACCGACTCTTTGGCCGGTTTCCTGCTTTTAATGTATCTAAAAAAATTTTTACTATGTATTTTTGCTTCCAACGCTAATTTCTTCTCAAAGTCCTTTTTTGCCCTCCTTATCTCCGCTTTGCATTTGGCTTGGCATTCCTTATGATCTATCCTGTTACTTTCAGTTGGTTCTCTTCTCCACTTTCTGAAGGATTGTTTTTTGGCTCTAATGATTTCCTTTATCTTACTGTTTAGCCACGCCGGCTGACGTTTAGTCTTTTTTCCCTTTTTTCTAATACGTGGAATATATTTGTCCTGAACCTCCAGGATGGTGTTTTTAAACAGCATCCACGCCTGATGCAAGTTTTTTACTCTGCGAGCTGCTCCTTTCAGTCTTTTTTCACCATTTTTCTCATTTTGTCGTAATCACCTTTTCTATAGTTAAACGCTAGCGTACTTGATTTCCTAGTTTCACTTCCTTCAATGCCAATATCAAAACCGATCATATTATGATCACTGTTATCAAGCGGCCCTCGTATCGTTACCCCCTGCACTAGATCATGAGCACCACTAAGGACTAAGTCTAGTATTTTTCCTTCTCTTGTCGGCTCCTGAACTAGCTGTTCCATGAAGCTGTCCTTGATTTCATCAAGAAATCTTATGTCCCTTGCGTGTACAGATGTTACATTAACCCAGTCTATATGCGGGTAATTGAAATCCCCCATTATTATTGTGTTGCCCAGTTTGTTTGCGTCCCTGATTTCCTTTAACATTTCCGCATCCGTCTGTTCGTCCTGGCCAGGCGGACGGTAGTACACTCCTATCACTATCCTTTTCCCCTTTGCACATGGAATTTCAAACCACAGTGATTCCAAGGAGTGTTTTGTTTCCTGCAGAATTTTCAATCTATTTGATTCAAGGCTCTCGTTAATATACAATGCTACCCCTCCACCAATCCGATTCACCCTATCACTACGATATAATTTGTATCCCGGTATGACAGTGTCCCACTGGTTATCCTCCTTCCACCAGGTCTCAGAGATGCCTATTATATCTAATTTTTCATTTAGTGCAATATATTCTAACTCCCCCATCTTATTTCTTAGGCTCCTGGCATTCGCATATAGACATTTCAAACAATGTTTGTTGTTCCTAAGTACATCATGCTTAGTACTTGACAGTATTAATTGGCAATCTTTTGTCTGATTTTTATTGTTATTTAAAGATACCCAATCTACTACAATCTCTTTTGCAACCTCACTATCAGGATACTCTATCTTCCCTGTTATGGTGATATCTTTGAAAGATACCTTATCCCGAACCATGCTCTTTTGAGCGACTGTCAGCCTTCCCCCCATTTCTAGTTTAAAAGCTGCTCTATCTCCTTCTTAAACGCCGATGCCAGCAGCCTGGTCCCACTCTGGTTAAGATGGAGCCCATCCTTTCGGAATAGGCTCCCCCTTCCCCAGAATGTTGCCCAGTTCCTAACAAATCTAAAGCCCTCCTCCCTGCACCATCGTCTCATCCACGCATTGAGACTCTGGAGCTCTGCCTGTCTCTTGGGCCCTGCGCGTGGCACAGGTAGCATTTCAGAAAATGCTACCCTGGAGGATCTGGATTTCAGCTTTCTACCTAAGAGCCTAAATTTTGCTTCCAGAACCTCTCTCCCACATTTTCCTATGTCATTAGTACCCACATGTACCAAGACAGCCGTCTCCTCCCCAGCACTATATAAAATCCTATCTAGGTGACGCGTGAGGTCCGCCACCTTCGCACCAGGCAGGCAAGTCACCAGGCGATCCTCACGTCCACCAGCCACCCAGCTATCTATATGCCTAATGATCGAATCACCAAGTACAACAGCTGTCCTAACCTTTCCCTCCCGGGCAACATTTGGAGATATATCCTCGGTGCGAAAGGATAATACATCCCCTGGTGGGCAGGTTCTGTGTATGAAAGAAAAGCAGGACTTGGGGGTGATTGTGTCTGATGATCTCAAGGTGGCCAAAGGCAACGGTCAAAGCCAGAAGGATGCTCGGGTGCATAGGGAGAGGAATGGCCAGCAGGAAAAAAAGAGGTGATAGTGTCCTTGTATAAGTCTCTGGTGAGGCCCCAATTCTGGAGACCACACCTATGAAAAGATGGATGGATGGAGTCGATCCAGAAGGTGGCTACAAATGTCTCTGTCATAAAGTGTATGTATACTTTGGGAGAGAGGGGATATGATAGAGATGTTTAAATTACCTCTGTGGCATTAATGTACAGGAGATGAGCCTTTTTCAAATGAAGGAAAACTCTGAAATGAGAGGGCAGAGGGTGAAGTTAAGAGGTGTTAGGCCCAGTAGTAAGCTAAGGAAATACTTTTTCATGTAAAGGGTGGTGGACATGTGGAACCGCCTCCCAGTGGAGGTGTGGAGATGACGACTGTGTCTAAATTTAAGAAAGCGTGGGACACGCAAGTGGGTTCTCCTAGGGAAAGGAGGAGATAGTGGTTGCTGTGGATAGACAGACTGGATGGCCGATTTGGATCTTATCTGCCGTCATATTTCTATGCCTTTTGTGATAACCACAGTGTCTGCCCTTACAGGAGGAGACCGCCAGAGGGCGCTCGCCCACTGAAATTGGGAAAATGCCCATTCTGGCCACTAGAGGGAGCTCCAGGGATCGAGCTGAGTATGGGCATGTATGGGCCAGTAGAGGGAGCTCCAGAGAGATAGCTGTGGGGAGGGAGAAGAGGCTTCTAGGCCAGATCTTTCTGGAACCAGAGGGGCGAGGTTTCAAGAGGTGGGGAGGTTTATTGGACACCTCATAAATAGCTTCCTCTTAGCAGAGGGGTGAGGGTTTGCCCGAAAGAGAGGAGGGTTCCCCCCCAGGAGAAAGCCTGGCTGTGCCCTATGGCCCTGTGTGTCCCCAAAGGAAAAGATGGGGAGTCAAGAACAACCCAGAGGTACTGTGTGTCCCAGGATAAGAAGTATAGACTATGTGTTTAGGCAACAGGGCAAGGAGAAAAGTTTGAAATGGAAGATTGCCCTGTGTAGGAAGAAGTGAACTTATAAGCTGGAAGAACTGTTTTAAGCTTGGGAAAGTGTTTAGAAGAACCAACAGCCGTGGGGTGGAGGATGGGACCGTAAGGTTAATGTGAATAAAAGAAGGTTCCATCCAGGGGAGGAGGCTGTTGTACCCTGAGACCCAGATGTCCTCAGGGAATGGTCTCAGGGGGGTGAATCTCAGTCAGAATGAGAATGGGAAAGCCAGGTTCCAAGAAAAGACTGTAACCGAGCTAATAAACTGAATTTACATGTAACTGGCTAATTTGCATATTGTTTTGGGCCAGCCGAAGAAGCTGGGCTATCTCCCCAGAAAAGAGGGACCTGGGGGGCCCCACCTAGAGAGCTGGAAAAGGGGAGGGGCGGTTACCAGGGGATACAGCGGAGAGGCAGGACCAGGACTGCCGATTAAGGAAGAGGTCACCCTGAGGAAAAGGGGAAGACCAAACCTAGAGGCCGGAATGAATGCAACCACATAGAAATCTGGTTTCAAGGTGGTTCCCTGTGGTAAAAGGCTGGTGAGGCCAGGCAGGAGCCCCTAGAGGACCAAGGCACACCAGAGAAGGCTCCGGTAGGGGGGGGTTTACAAAGGGCACTAGCCTAGAGAGTCCTGAGGGTGGAATAACCCCCAGGAAGACAAGGACAGGCAATAATTGTATCCCCCCAGGAAAGGGTGCAGAAAGGCCCACTGACTACAGGAAGGTTCTGGAGGACTAGAGAACTCGAAAAGAAAGCTGAGTGGAGCAGGTGTCCGTTTCCAGAGGAGGCCCCGGTATGAGGATAGCGGGAGCGGTCAAGTTCCAGAGGTCAGTCAGTCGAGAGACACGACGTCTACTGTGATCCTTTTTACACTTTGCGATTATAAGTTTATTTATTATCCACCATTAATAGCTTTAACAAGTTATAGGGTCACTGAAAAAAATAAATACAGAAATTATCCATCAAGATAATAAAATTAAATTAAAATTGAAGCAGCAGTTTTTACAAACTGTAAGAAAAAGGAGCTAAGAGACTTTGTCCAACTTCATACTTACTGACCCCCCCTTGTTAATATACACCCAGCCTTTTGGATATCCTACAGTAAAGCGAATGCTACATACCTGTAGAAGGTATTCTCCGAGGACAGCAGGCTGATTGTTCTCACTGATGGGTGACGTCCACGGCAGCCCCTCCAATCGGAATCTTCACTAGCAAAAACCTTTGCTAGCCCTCGCGCGCCGATGCGCACCGCGCATGCGCGGCCGTCTTCCCGCCTGAAACCGGTTCGTGCCGGCCAGTCTCATATGTAGCAAGACAAAGAGAAGGGAAGACACAACTCCAAAAGGGGAGGCGGGCGGGTTTGTGAGAACAATCAGCCTGCTGTCCTCGGAGAATACCTTCTACAGGTATGTAGCATTCGCTTTCTCCGAGGACAAGCAGGCTGCTTGTTCTCACTGATGGGGTATCCCTAGCCCCCAGGCTCACTCAAAACAAAAAACATGGTCAACTGGACCTCGCAACGGCGAGGACATAACTGAGATTGACCTAACAATTTTTCCAACTAACTGAGAGTGTAGCCTGGAACAGAAAAAACATGGGCCTAGGGGGGTGGAGTTGGATTCTAAACCCCGAACAGATTCTGAAGCACTGACTGCCCGAACCGACTGTCGCGTTGGGTATCCTGCTGCAGGCAGTAATGAGATGTGAATGTGTGGACAGATGACCACGTCGCAGCTTTGCAGATCTCTTCAATAGTGGCTGACTTCAAGTGGGCCACTGACGCAGCCATGGCTCTAACATTATGAGCCGTGACATGACCCTCAAGAGCCAGCCCAGCCTGGGCGTAAGTGAAGGAAATGCAATCTGCTAGCCAATTGGATATGGTGCGTTTCCCCACAGCCACTCCCCTCCTGTTGGGATCAAAAGAAACAAACAATTGGGCGGACTGTCTGGTGGGCTGTGTCCGCTCCAGATAGAAGGCCAATGCTCTCTTGCAGTCCAATGTGTGCAGCTGACGTTCAGCAGGGCAGGAATGAGGACGGGGAAAGAATGTTGGCAAGACAATTGACTGGTTCAGATGGAACTCCGACACAACCTTTGGCAAGAACTGAGGGTGAGTGCGGAGGACTACTCTGTTATGATGAAATTTGGTGTAAGGGGCCTGGGCTACCAGGGCCTGAAGCTCACTGACTCTACGAGCTGAAGTAACTGCCACCAAGAAAATGACCTTCCAGGTCAAGTACTTCAGATGGCAGGAGTTCAGTGGCTCGAAAGGACGTTTCATCAGCTGGGTGAGAACAACATTGAGATCCCATGACACTGTAGGAGGCTTGACAGGGGGCTTTGACAAAAGCAAACCTCTCATGAAGCGAACAACTAAAGGCTGTCCTGAGATCAGCTTACCTTCCACACGGTAATGGTATGCACTGATTGCACTAAGGTGAACCCTTACAGAGTTGGTCTTGAGACCAGACTCAGACAAGTGCAGAAGGTATTCAAGCAGGGTCTGTGTACGACAAGAGCGAGGATCTAGGGCCTTGCTGTCACACCAGACGGCAAACCTCCTCCATAGAAAGAAGTAACTCCTCTTAGTGGAATCTTTCCTGGAAGCAAGCAAGATGCGGGAGACACCCTCTGACAGACCCAAAGAGGCAAAGTCTACGCTCTCAACATCCAGGCCGTGAGAGCCAGAGACCGGAGGTTGGGATGCAGAAGCGCCCCTTCGTCCTGTGTGATGAGGGTCGGAAAACACTCCAATCTCCACGGTTCTTCGGAGGACAACTCCAGAAGAAGAGGGAACCAGATCTGACGCGGCCAAAAAGAAGCAATCAGAATCATGGTGCCTCGGTCTTGCTTGAGTTTCAACAAAGTCTTCCCCACCAGAGGTATGGGAGGATAAGCATACAGCAGACCCTCCCCCCAGTCCAGGAGGAAGGCATCCGATGCCAGTCTGCCGTGGGCCTGAAGCCTGGAACAGAACTGAGGGACTTTGTGGTTGGCTCGAGATGCGAAGAGATCTACCAAGGGGGTGCCCCACACCTGGAAGATCTGTCGCACTACACGGGAATTGAGCGACCACTCGTGAAGTTGCATAATCCTGCTCAACCTGTCGGCCAGATATGTGGCTTGGAGCACCATGCCGTGACGGCGAGCCCAGAGCCACATGCTGACGGCTTCCTGACACAGGGGGCGAGATCCGGTGCCCCCCTGCTTGTTGACGTAATACATGGCAACCTGGTTGTCTGTCTGAATTTGGATAATTTGGTGGGACAGCCGATCTCTGAAAGCCTTCAGAGCGTTCCAGACCGCTCGTAACTCCAGGAGATTGATCTGCAGATCACGTTCCTGGAGGGACCAGCTTCCTTGGGTGTGAAGCCCATCGACATGAGCTCCCCACCCCAGGAGAGACGCATCCGTAGTCAGCACTTTTTGTGGCTGAGGAATTTGGAAAGGACGTCCCAGAGACAAATTGGACCAAATCGTCCACCAATACAGGGATTTGAGAAAACTCGTGGACAGGTGGATCACGTCTTCTAGATCCCCAGCAGCCTGAAACCACTGGGAAGCTAGGGTCCATTGAGCAGATCGCATGTGAAGGCGGGCCATGGGAGTCACATGAACTGTGGAGGCCATGTGGCCCAACAATCTCAACATCTGCCGAGCTGTAATCTGCTGGGACGCTCGCACCCGCGAGACGAGGGACAACAAGTTGTTGGCTCTCGCCTCTGGGAGATAGGCACAAGCCGTCGGAGAATCCAGCAGAGCTCCTATAAATTCGAGTCTCTGCACTGGGAGAAGATGGGACTTTGGATAATTTATCACAAACTCCAGTAGCTCCAGAAGGCAAATAGTCATCTGCATGGACTGTAGAGCCCCTGCCTCGGATGTGTTCTTCACCAGCCAATCGTCGAGATATGGGAACACGTGCACCCCCAGCCTGCGAAGTGCCGCTGCTACTACAGCCAAGTACTTCGTGAACACTCTGGGCGCAGAGGCAAGCCCCAAGGATAGCACACAGTACTGGAAGTGACGTGTGCCCAGCTGAAATCGTAGATACTGTCTGTGAGCTGGCAGTATCGGGATGTGCGTGTAGGCGTCCTTCAAGTCCAGAGAGCATAGCCAATCGTTTTCCTGAATCATGGGGAGAAGGGTGCCCAGGGAAAGCATCCTGAACTTTTCTTTGACCAGATATTTGTTCAGGGCCCTTAGGTCTAGGATGGGACGCATCCCCCCTGTTTTCTTTTCCACAAGGAAGTACCTGGAATAAAATCCCAGCCCTTCCTGCCCGGATGGCACGGGCTCGACCGCATTGGCGCTGAGAAGGGCGGAGAGTTCCTCTGCAAGTACCTGCTTGTGTTGGAAGCTGTAAGACTGAACTCCCGGAGGACAATTTGGAGGTTTTGAGGCCAAATTGAGGGTGTATCCTTGCCGGACTATTTGAAGAACCCACTGATCGGAGGTTATGAGAGGCCACCTTTGGTGAAAAACTTTCAACCTCCCTCCGACTGGCAGGTCGCCCGGCACTGACACTTGGATTTCGGCTATGCTCTGCTGGAGCCAGTCAAAAGCTCGTCCCTTGCTTTTGCTGGGGAGCCGAGGGGCCTTGCTGAGGCGCACGCTGCTGACAAGAGCGAGCGCGCTGGGGCTTAGCCTGGGTCGCAGGCTGTCGAGAAGGAGGATTGTACCTACGCTTACCAGAAGAGTAGGGAACAGTCTTCCTTCCCCCAAAAAATCGTCTACCTGTAGAGGTAGAAGCTGAAGGCTGCCGGCGGGAGAACTTGTCGAAAGCGGTATCCCGCTGGTGGAGCTGCTCTACCACCTGCTCGACTTTCTCTCCAAAAATGTTATCCGCACGGCAAGGCGAGTCTGCAATCCGCTGCTGGATCCTATTCTCCAGGTTGGAGGCACGCAGCCATGAGAGTCTGTGCATCACCACACCTTGAGCAGCGGCCCTGGACGCAACATCAAAGGTGTCATACACCCCTCTGGCCAGGAATTTTCTGCACACCTTCAGCTGCCTGACCACCTCCTGAAATGGCTTGGCTTGCTCAGGGGGGAGCTTGTCCACCAAGCCCGCCAACTGCCGCACATTGTTCCGCATGTGGATGCTCGTGTAGAGCTGGTAAGACTGGATTTTGGCCACGAGCATAGAAGAATGGTAGGCCTTCCTCCCAAAGGAGTCTAAGGTTCTAGAGTCCTTGCCCGGGGGCGCCGAAGCATGCTCCCTAGAATTCAGCCTTCTTTAGGGCCAAATCCACAACTCCAGAGTCGTGAGGCAACTGAGTGCGCATCAGCTCTGGGTCCCCATGGATCCGGTACTGGGACTCGATCTTCTTGGGAATGTGGGGATTACTTAGTGGCTTGGTCCATGTCTTTTTGAGGACATAATGCATGGGTACTGTGGACGCTTCCTTAGGTGGAGAAGGATAGTCCAGGAGCTCAAACATTTCAGCCCTGGGCTCGTCCTCCACAACCACCGGGAAGGGATGGCCGTAGACATCTCCCGGACAAAGGCCGCAAAAGACAGACTCTCAGGAGGAGAAAGCTGCCTTTTAGGGGAGGGAGTGGGATCAGAAGGAAGACCCTCAGACTCCTCGTCAGAGAAATATCTGATGTCCTCCTCCTCTTCCCACGAGGCCTCACCTTCGGTATCAGACACAAGTTCACGGACCTGTGTCTGAAGCCATGCCCGGCTCGACTCCGTGGAACCACGGCCACGATGGGAGCGTCGAGAGGTAGACTCCCTCGCCCGCACCAGCGAAGCTCCCTCCGCCGACGTCGTCGGGGAGCCTTCCTGGGAGGCGACCGCAGTCGGTACCGCACGTGGCACCGATGTCGGAGACCTCACCCTGGGCAAGGGGCCAGCCGGCGCCTCACTCGACGGTACCGGTGGCGCAAGCACCCCCGGTACCGGAGGGGAAGGGCGCAACAGCTCTCCCAGAATCTCTGGGAGAATGGCCCAGACTCTCTCGTGCAGAGCGGCTGTGGAGAAAGACGTGGAAGCCGATGCAGGTGTCGATGTCAGAGTCTGTTCCGGGCGTGGAGGCTGTTCCGGGCTGTCCATAGTGGAGCGCATCGATACCTCTTGAACAGAGGGTGAGCGGTCCTCTCAGTGCCGATGCCTACTGGATGCCGACTCCCTCGGCGACCCAGAGCTCTCGGTGCCGATACGGGAAGGGGACCAGTGTCGATGCTTCTTCGACTTCTTGGGACGAAGCATGTCACCGGAGCTTCCCGGCACCGACGAGGAGGACGTAGAATCCAACCGTCGCTTCCTCGGGGCCGAGGCCGAAGAAGGTCGGTCTCGGGGGGGCTGTACCGCAGGAGCCCTCAGGGTAGGGGGAGACCCACCCGAAGGCTCACAGCCACCAGCAGGGGAATGGACAGCCCTCACCTGCACTCCAGTCGAAGCACCACCGTCCGACGACATCAGCAGAAGTGGAGGTCCCGGTACCACCGACACCGCCTTCTGATGACTCAGCCCCGATGCAGAGGGTCGATGCCTCGATGCAGTCGCGGCCAAGGACGGAGGTCTAGACGCTGTCGACGTCTATGCACTCGATACTCCCGGTGCCGATGCCGACGAAGAGCCCGAGAACAAAACGTTCCACTGGGCCAATCTCGCTACCTGAGTCCGCTTTTGTAAAAGGGCGCAGAGACTACAGGCCTGCGGGCGGTGCCCAGCCCCCAGACACTGAAGACACGACGCGTGCCTGTCAGTGAGCGAGATTACTGGGGCGCACTGGGTGCACTTCTTGAAGCCGCTGGGAGACTTCGATGACATGAGCGGAAAAATCGCGCCGGCGAAATCAAAACTCGTAATTGCGGCAGGCACCAAAAAGAGGGGGAGAAAAAAATTCGACCTGAGGCCTGAAAAGGGCCTACCCCGAAGACGAAAGAAAACTTACCGGGGCAAAAACTGGAAATAGCGGGAAAAAGACCGAAAAGGTCCTCTTCCGAAATCCTTTTTTTTTTTTTTAGCGAAAGTCAAAAAGAGACGCGCGAGGTCGACTTAAGGGGAGCGAACAGCGTAACACGACCGTACCGAGCGTGGACAAAAGAAGACTGGCCAGCGCGAGCCGGTTTCGGGCGGGAAGACGGCCGCGCATGCGCGGTGCGCATCGGCGTGCAAGGGCTAGCAAAGGTTTTTGCTAGTGAAGATTCCGATTGGAGGGGCTGCCGTGGACGTCACCCATCAGTGAGAACAAGCAGCCTGCTTGTCCTCGGAGAATTCACAATTCTAAACCCTGATCGAGCTTTACACTTCTAATACATTCAGGAAATATGTCCTTCTCAGACATGGAAAATGAGAATCCATTGTGCAGGGAAGGTTATAGTTGTAAATATTAAGAAAGGAAGAAGTTCAAACTTCAACAAAAGATGGCTACAGAAATTTTATAGCATATGATTCAGAAACATAAGGAGCTTGATATTCACACACACAGTCCCCGTCTTCGAAATGTCAAATCAATATTTATTGACCAATGCTATCTATTTAGGAAGCAATGTTTAATATCTACATATAACTTCAGATGTTCTATCAGCTATTCATGCAGTCCATCACAATACATGTTGGGGAGGGGATTAACTGTGCAATGAGCTGTCTAGTTTTAGTCAGCAGAAAAGAGTGCAAATGCTATTGCAGAAAAATATGCACCGTGATTTGATGGCACATACTTTGCTAGTGGGCAGGCACAGAATCGAGTGCACAAGCAGGAACATAAATTATAAAATGCTATGATTTACATGCATAAGTGCAGTGATCACGCCTTAATTTAGGTGCATTTTCGACCATTTGCATTGGTATTCCAAAAAAAGAAGAGAAGGTGCCCATTTCCTTCATAACGTAGGTTTAAAATAGGCAATTTACAAATTTATTAAATTTGATATCCCGCCTTACCAATGTAAACTAATGCATTACATCTTAAGACAGTTCAGATTTTGTAAGCACCATAGTAGTGAAACCTGCTTGGTGTCATATCTTAGCGAAGTTGGGCAACATTTAGACGCAGGTATACATGCTCTTGGTTTTTCTCAACCTTTCTGCAACCTTCCCACCTTACTGTTATACTGTAGAATTATCCTTAAAGGACATTATTTTAGACACTTATCCACATGCAGGTAACCAATTTTAAAAAGCTTCTATTTACATATGAATATCCACACCACACAGAGATTTCACGAGGGTGTGGTTTGGGTGGGACTAAAATCTACATGTGCATTTCCCATTATACAAAGCGAATACATGTGTATGGGGGAAAATTCTCCTGCTCAAAGGCATAAATAGGTTACGAGGGAAAAGTAATCGTGCTGCTGATGCTTTATTTAGACTACCTGCTGGGGAATGCAAAAGTGAAAGTGAAAGTCTAACTGAAGAGAAAGATTTTTTTTCAAGTGTCTACTGCGGAGCTCACTACCTGTTTGAAAACTGTAATAAAACTGATTATAATGGAGTTGGAGACAACACAACCCTTGAATTATGAGGAGTGGTCTGCTGAGACAAAAGAGTTATGGAAGCAAAGACAGAGACTGGTACTTAAAAATGGGATACTTTGCCGGATTGTTGAAGACTTTAGAGATGGCAGTGAGATTGTACAAATTGTGTTACCGGATTCTGAAAAAAATAAAATTCTGGAATTATATCATAATAAAAGAGGACATTTTGCAGCTGAGATTACTTGCAAGCAAATAAGAAAGAAATATTTTTAGATACACCTGTCGAAAGATGTGAAGGTTTGAATTCAAAACTGTAAAAATTGTGCTTGGGCAAAAGAATCTGTGCCTAGGGAGAGAGTGCCAATGCAACCATTTACTGTCATAATGCCTCAGGAGGTGGTGGCATTGGATTACACAGTACTAGAAAAGGATACGTGGGATACAAACGTAACAAATAAATAAATAAAATAAAAAGTGCTAGCTTTGGCCAGGGCTTTAAATGAAGGCTCAACAGAATCATTCTCCTTAATTTCATGTATATTTCCACCTACAAGATGAAACAAAGGGTCATGTTTACTAACACGTGCTAAGGGCGCTAGCGTTTTTAGCGTGTAATAATGATTAGCACACGCTAAACAGTAAGTCGCCCATACAAACATATGAGCAACTCTAGCATTTAGAGCATGCTAGCGTACCTTAGTAAACATGGTCCAAAGTGACAATTGTGGCCTCACTAGGTAACTGGCAACAAGTACATCTGTAGGTTTAGAAAATGGAGCAACTACACATGGGAGTTGACATTTTGTGGAAAAAAGAACGCCTTAGAGTAGGGTTACCATATTTGGTCACCCCAATAAGAGGACACATGCCCTGCCCCCACCACACCCGCCCCCTTTCACACCCTCGCACCGCCCCGTCACACACCCTGTCACCCCCCTTCCCTTACCTTACTCTACTGCCCTGGTGGTCCAGTGACCTCTTCGGGGCAGGAAAGAGCCCCCTCTTTGCTGCCCTGCATCCTGTTGCTGATCTCGGCGCCGATTCAAAATGGCCGCTGAGAGTTGAAGTCTCATGAGGTCGCTTTAACTCTCGGCGGCCATTTTGAATCAGCGCCGAGATCAGCAACAGGATGCAGGGCAGCGCTCCGGGCAGGAAAGAGGGGGCTCTTTCCTGCCCCGAAGGCGGAAGAGGTCACTAGACCACCAGGGCAGTAGAGTAGTAAGTAAAGGGAGGGGAGGGCCGGGAGGCTAGCATAGGACAGCCCGCCCGCCCACCTTCCCGCCCGTTTGTCCAGAAATCCGGACAAACGGGCAGATTGGCAAAACCCGCCCGGTTGCCCGGACATGTCCTCAAAAAGAGGGCATGTCCGGGTAAATCCGGACATATGGTAACCCTACCTTAGAGCCTAGTTATGAATCTAGCCAGTGATGATTCAAGATGAAGATGGTTTGGCATATAATTCCACAAAAGTGGGGCCAATATATAAAATGCTGAATCCCTTGTGGACTTTGACTGAGAATGTGAAGAGGGAGGAATTACTAGTGGTGTGTTGTCAGAAGAGCACAAGGATATAGAGGTGGACTGTGGAATGAGATTACTAAAAAGAGCAGCGGGTAAGCCTACATGCATTGCCTTGAATGCCACTACCAGTCTCTTAAACTACCTGGCAGGAAATAGGCATCCAAAGATGTTGAATAAACAAAGGTGTAACGTGATCACTCAGGTTAGCATTGTGTAGAAGCTGAATCATGGTATTTTGTACAAGCTGAAGTTTCTTTATTTCAAACATTTTTATTGAGAACTCCACAAAATATACAGTCTCGTTTATCACAATATTAACAACCAGTATATACCAGTCTTTACAAAGTGTAAGTATACAACCATTGTCAACTTTTACTTTCTCTTACCATATTATTAAACCTCCCCCTGCCCCCCCTCCCCTCTTTGTGTTAACATTTTTATATTGAACACAGTCAAATTAAACAATTTCATATAATGATCCACTTTGCCAAACCAATACAGAACCACCCCGCTTCTATTGAACTCTGCAAATATTAATAACTAATAGTGGTACAAAGCCTTAACTCGTCACTTAACCTCACACCCAAAATCCCAAAAGCTGAAGTTTCTTAATCGCAACCTGGCAGACCCCATTATACAAAGAATTACAGTAGCCTAATCCTATATAATAATTCTCACCTCCAATGTTCTAATGTGCCTGGTACCGTGGCTCCCTCGGAGGTAGTCTGCTAGGCAGTTTAGAATGCACTGATGTCAGTGATGTCACTGACAGCTGCCTACTCCTCCCCCTACCTACCAATCAGCTCTCAGTGCCCCCCCCCCCCTCGGCGCAACACCCAAGCCCCTCCGCCCTGGCACAGCACCCAAGCCCCTACCCCTCCTCGACGCATCACCAAAGCCCCTACCCCCCTCTCGGGCACATCAACTCCCTTGCCACCCGCAGCCGCCAATACTAATGCTGTCCGGCCGCTGCTGCTTCTCCTGTGGAGCAGCAGCGGCCGGTACAAAAAGAAAACAGCCAAAAAAGATTTTTAACCTGAAACGCGGCTCCGTAGACAGCCATCTGGCATTGGCTGTCGTCACTGCAGCCGTTCCTCCTCTCCCCTCCACGTCACTGCCCCTGCAGGAAGACCCCGGAGGAGCGCAGCGACGTCAGAGGGGAGAGGAGGAGCGGCTGCAGAGATGACAGCCAATGCCAGATGGCTGTCTACGGAGCCGTGTTTTAGGTTTAAAATCTTTTTTTGGCTTTTTTCTTTTTGTACCGGCCGCTGCTGCTCAACAGGAGACGCAGCAGCAGCCGGACAGCGTTAGTATTGGCGGCTGCGGGTGGCAAGGGGGTTGATGTGCCCGAGGGGGGGGGGGGGTAGGGGCGGGTCGCTGGACATGGGTGGCTGGAGAGGGGCAGGGGGAGGGGAGGGTCGCTGGACATGGGTGGCTGCAGGGGGAGAGGAGGGTCGCTGGACATGGATGGCTGCGGGGGGGACAGGGAAGAGGGAGGTGGAGGAGGGGGTTATGAGACCAGATGGGTGGCTGCAGGGGAGGGCAGGGGAGACAGAAGAGACGCTGCAGGGGGGGGCAGGGGGAGAGGAGGGTCACTGGACATGGGTGGCTGGAGGGGGGCAGGGGAGAGAGGTGGGTCGCTGGACATGGGTGGCTACAGGGGGGGCAAGGGGAAAGGAGAGGAGGGTCGTTGGACATGGGTGGCTGCAGGGGGGGTAGGGGGAGAGGAGAGTCGCTGGACGTGGGTGGCTGCAGGGGGAGCAGGGGAGACAGGAGGGCCGCTGCACATGCGTGGCTGCAGGGGCAGAGGAGGGTTGGTGGGGAGGGGGTCCTGAGACCAGATGGGTGGCTGCAGGGGAGACAGGAAGGACAGTGCAGGGGGGAGATTACCTTGCTAGCGCCCGTTTCATTGCCTACCGAAACGGGCCTTTTATACTAGTCTACTAATAACGAGTGCATAGATCAACATCAAGGTGGTCTTAGGCTCAAGACAGGGCCACAGAGACACCTAATTTGGCAGAGACAAAAATAACAGGATTTCACCACAGTTGGTGCACAATTCACAACTGAACCATGTATTTCACTCTAAGGGGTCCTTCTACTAAGCTATGGTAAGTACTAACGCGTGCTTACTGCAGCTTAAAATGCCTTACCGTGGGGCACGGTCAGGTGTCCCGCAATAATTTTGGCATTGCTGCATGCTTCCCATGTGCTAAAAATTGATTTTATTTTTTAGTGCTGGGGGCGGGGCGGGGGCAGAGAGTAGGTATATTCTGTGCTAATCGGTTAGTGCAGCTACATTGCCATGCACTAACCGATTAGCGCATGAGCCCTTACTGCCTACAAAACAGGTGTCAGTAAGTGCTCACGCATTAAAGAGAAAATTAGTGTGGCCATTAATTAAAAAAAAAAAAAAGTGACTATTTTACTCATGTGGAAAAATGGCCTCAGCATGCAGGAATGACCCGTGCAAGCATGGGCTAAGGCCACTTTTACTACAGTTTGGCAATAGTGACCCTAAGAGAAGAAGAGGGGCTAGTTTTCTGACCTAAAACCAAAGGGAAAAGTGATGGGAAATATCAAGTCCTATAATCTACATGGCCCGACACGTCCGTGGATTAAAAACCAGTTGCCTGGAAACCAGCCATTGTGAGATCTGCGTAAGGCAATATTACATGGTGAAAAATCTAGCGAAATGGAATCCACAGAATAAAGAAGCTTAATATCAGCAAACAGAAACAGGAAGAGATTAATTCCTAATGACTTAATCATGGTAACAAGGGGAACAAGAAACAGATTAAAGAGGAGCCAGACAGATCTGCATGCAGTGGAAGCAGTGCTGCAAATCTCTCTCATGGATATTCATTGTGGCTATCCTGAAAACCTGACAGGTTGGGGTGTCTCTAGGATCAGGTTTGGGAAACACTGAACTAAATCAAAAGCTGCAGAAAGGTTCAGGAAAACCAAGAGAGCATATTTACATGTGTCTAACTTTGTTAAGACGTGACACCAAGCAGGTTTCATAAGAACGTAAGAATAACCATATTGGGTCAGACCAATGGTCCATCTAGAACAGTATCCTGCTTCCAACAGTGGCCAATTCAGGTCACAAGTACCTGGCAGAAACCTAATTAGTAGCAACATTCCATGCTACTGATCCCAGGGACAAGCAGTGGCTTCCTCATGTCCATCTCAATAACAGTCTATGGACTTTTTTTCCAGGAACTTGTCCAAACCTTTTTTAAACCCAGATATGCTAATCGCTGTTACCACATCCTCTGGCAGCAAGTTCCAGAGCTCAACTATTCTTTGAGTGAAAAAATATTTCCTCCTATTTGTTCTAAAAGTATTTCCATACAATTTCATCGTGTGTCCCCTGGTCTTTGTACGTTTTTCACTGCCATGGTGCTCACAAAATCTGAACTAAGATGTAAAGAATTATTTTACATTAAACCAAGTTCAATCACCTCAAATCCCCAGGAGCATCTTGGCCTCTTCTATGCAAACCTCTCACATACCTTTTAAGATGTCTCATTAGCCTTTTCTAAAACTAGGCAGGTCTGTCTGCAGAGCAGCATGTTTGTTTTCAAAGGGGATTTATAACGCAACGAGCAATTTACAGGCTATAGAGTCTAAAGCACAGACTACAGACTAGTGGAAACCCTATACAAGATCCACGAGAACACATCTACAATTAAGACTATACATACATAGTTAGTGAGGGGGTTTCTTAAACTACAGACTAAGCTATAAAATTTTAGAGCCAACTTCTCTGGCTTACAAAGAAATAATGCTCACCAGGTTTGCCCACTCTAGCTTGGACAAGCTTGGAAATTCAGTGTTTTCTTGTACATCAAATAGTGCCATAGATGGTCAAGTAGATACCAATTAGTTTTTCATGAAGATAGGTGCCATCAACAAATTAAGGTGAAGGAAACAGGAAAAGACTTATTTTCTTGGACGCTCCAACCTGTGTCCAGTGAAACATTACTTGTATATACCCTGTTATTGTGTGGGTCCGGGTTATGTGCAATGGCAACATGCCTCCCGATGCCAAATTTGTATGTGGGACTCATTTATACGAGGTAAAGTACAGGGGCAGATTGACTCCCTCCTTCAACCCCCTCCCTCTGACCCCAGATCCGGTGCTTCCTACCTTAAATCCTTTCTCCGCCCAGGTCTTTGGCAGAGGCAACAATTCACACAGGCTAACTGCCTGAGCTGCAGGCTCCAAGCTTGGGTGGATGGCCTAACTGTTACCACTGCTGAAGATCTGGGCAGAAAAGGATTTAAGGTAGACAGCACTGGATCTGGGGCCAGAGGAGGGGATTGAAGGGGAGAGTCTGGCCCTGCTGCGATGTCAAAGTTTTAAAAACTGCACCCCCAGACTCCAGACTGCAAACCACAGTCTGCCATTTGAGTAGGCCTGATCATGCATTTATATGTGCACCAAGAATACACAGTTTCAAGGTCTTTGCCTCCCGTCTACTGCTTCGATCGGTGTGTTAGGAAATTTCAGAAGCTATCACATGTCCCAGAAAACACAGCATGACAACCAATTTCCTTTCTTTCTCAATTTCCTCCCTATCATGCTTCCCAACTCCTTTTCCTGCCCTTCCAAAATGTTTCTTACCCATCTCAGGTCTGCTTGTGGTCTTTCTCCACTGTCCTCTGTACCAAACTCTAGCTTTTCTACCTAATAGCTGTGCAGTGCCCCGGATCCTCATACCCAGCCCCTCATCCCTTCTCTCTGTTGTGCACTCTCTCTCTCTCTCATGCTCTTTCCCCCCTGCTTCTATTTGTTCTTTCTCTCCTCTTCCTACTCTTTGCCTCTTGGATGCAGCTCTATATTATGCAGGATAGAGAAGCAGAACATGGTTTCTGACAGTCTCCATGGCCTGCTGGGAAAAATTAATCAGGGTGACATTTCAGATCATCAGCGAATTGCAGGTCACTACAAATGCCACACCCTGTGGAAGTTCACCAGCGCCATTCATTTTAATTGGGTTGAATCCTTTCAGAACACAGCTTTTTTTTTTTCTGTAGGAGAATATCAATATATAGACAGTCAGTTAACAACTGGAACTAAGGAAAATGTGCCAATTTCCATCTCCTGAACTGGTAAAGAAAGACTTAAAAGAAGATTGTAACAGTGGCCTTGGCTTTGAAAGCCTTGAAAAAAAAAGATAGAAAGATTGAAAGGCAGCAAGTAAAAATTAGAAACAACTATTTTATTTATTTATGGCATTTGTATCCCACATTATCCCACCTCTTTGCAGGCTCAATGTGGCTGACAATTCGTCATGGATACTGGAAATAGCAGTGAAGATACATTTGGTTTACAGAGGGTTTTGTGTTACATGGTGGAGAAATACATGAAGGTGTCAAAGCAGAAAGACATTATAAGACAGTCTGGAAGTTTTAAAGATTATACAGTTACACATGTTGATCTTTGTGATATATCTTGTCGAACAGATAGGTTTTCAATAGTTTGCGGAAAGCTGAGCCCTCCATTTCTTTTTTTTTAAATTCTTTATTTATTCAATTTTTCAATTGCATTCCAAAGATAAACTTTTGTCAAGAAAAAAAAAAACCAGGGAATTCCAAAGCAATATATATGGTCATTATGCTTAATCCATATGACAACAAAATCAGTTCCTTTATATATAGTCCTCAAATAAAGAGGCCGATTAACATAAATCTTACATAGAGGATTAAGATACTTTTAAGAAACTTATAAGAAAGGAAAGCGTTGAGCTATTTTATTGTTACATCTTCATAATTCAAAGTCCTAAATTAGATATCTATGGAGGTTTTGGAACCCTTGCATTCAAAAAGGATCTTAGTTGTATAGGTTCAGAGAAATGGTATGTCTTATTTTCAAAAAATATCACACATTTACATGGGAATATCAATTGGAATTTTGCACCCATCTGTATTGTCTCTTGTCTCAAGAGTAAGAATTTCTTTCTCCTTTCCTGCGTAGTTCTGGATACATCAGGAAATATCTGGATTTTCTCCCCCATAAAAATTACTGATGAGATCTGTCTTAAATACTGTCTCAATAACGCCTCTTTATCCATAAGAAAGACAAAAGATACCAATAACGTAGATCTAAATTCAATGTCTTCCTGTGACTGTTCCAGCAAAGCAGAAACATCCAGATTTTCAGAAGCTTGAATTATAGGCGCTTGGTCTTTTGCTTTTAAACCACGATTGGGCAACAAATAAAGCTTTTGTATTGGAGAGAGACTATCTTCAGAATATTTAAAAACTTCCTTAAGAAACTTAGTAAACAAATCTCTTAATGAGCCCTTCATTTCAAGTCTTATTTATTACAAACTTACCTTTGCTTTTAGGCTTCTGTTTCGATGCCGCTGTCTTTCCCGTGAGCGCAGCTAGCTCTGCTTCTAAGTCTTCATCATCCTCATCATCATCCACATCCATCATCATCTCTTCTGGATTGAAATCGACAAACAACCCCAGCTAGATGCAAGAGGCACAGAAAAATAAGACTTTATAACACAAGCTAAAGAAATATAGTTTACTAGTAAAAAAGACCGTTTCTGACACAAATGAAACGGGCGCTAGCAAGGTTTTCCTTGGAGTGTGTATGTTTGAGAGAGTGTATGTGAGAGTGACTGTGTGTGCGAGAGAGAGTGAATGTGCGAGTGTGTCTGTGTGAGAGAGAGAGAGAGAGAGAGAGAGAGAGAGTGAGTCTGGGTGCCAGTGTGTCTGTGAGAGAGAGAGTGTGTGTGTGAGAGAATGAGAGTGTGTGCAAGTGCGTATGTGAGAGACAGTGTGAGAGAGAGAGAGAGTGTGTTTCACACAGATACAGTGTGTGCGAGAGAAGAGTGTGTGTGAGACACAGACTCTCTGTGAGACTGAGTGTATGAGACCAAGAGAGTGTGTGAGTGACTGTGTGACACATAGAGAGTGAATGTGATACAGTGTGAGACATACAGTGTGTGAGAGACAGTATGTGAGAGTGAGAGAGAGAAAGACATTGACTGTGAAAGAGAGAGAGAGCGAGAGTGTGTGAGAGAGAGAATGTGTGTGTGACAAGAGATACCTCCCCCCCCCCTCTCTGGTGTCAGGCCCCCCCTCCCTCCCTCTCTCTGGTGTCTGAGCGTTACTGTGCAGGACGCTGAGCGCTGGCTGTGCTTCAAGGAACTGACCAATCCTATTTAATAGAATGCACCTTCAACATTCTGAAGCCGTGGTCACTTCTGCTTGTGACGAACCCGGAAGTACGTGATGTCAATTCAGGAGATGGATACAGAGAGCAGGAATGCCTCAGCCATGCAGTCAGCTTCAGAATGTGTTGGAGGTACGTTTTATTATATAGGAGGATAAGATTCAATCAGGCAATTCAACAATTCAAATGACCAGGAAAGGACTGAGGTATTTCATCACTAGCATATTCCAACCAGGCATCTGCCCAAAGTCAAAGGCACATGATCTGGCAGGAATGACGAAGGCAGAAGATGACCTGCTTTACTTAGGTGCACTCACACGGACGAGCTCTGTGTGCAAGTATGTCTGTAATACCTACAAATCTGGACTTAAGGTAGGTACTTACAAATATGTGATGAGTTACCAAACATCTACCAAGGGTGAAAAAATAAATAAAGGGAAGGAGTAAAAGAGAGCTGGCAAATTACAAAACTAGTCAAACTGTTCCTTGAGCTTTTCTTGAAGTACAATTAAAGTTTTGGGTTTTTTTTTAAAGTTAGAAGTAATCCAGCCCTAGTATAAATCCTGCTAGTAGGTGTGGCCAGTGTTACTGAATAGAGCTGCAATGTTTGGTTCAAAAGTAGGTCAAGGATTCATACGAGAAACCTACAATTAGCTTCCTAATTAGCTTTTCTTATGATGTAAATTTGCAATGAGCACAGAGAAAGCATAAAACTGCAAACTAACTTTTGAAAGACTAACGTATTCACATCATGGCAAGACAGACCAATGATCACAATGAGGGTAATAAAAGGGTACCAAGGCTGTAAAGACCTCCAACTGACACAGCAAAACATATAAAAGAGGGATTGTTACTAAATACACAGCATAGATCAATTCTCCAAAGATTTTTTTTGGTATACTGGACCTTCAGAAATGCAGATCCAAGCTAAGAAAAGTCTTTACCGAGCTATAGGCATCACAGCTGTCGTCGGTCCAGAACCTCTATCAAAAGTTATAATATATTTATTCCATGACTTAATCCTTATCCATAATTTTCTACTATATCATTCAAATATTAATTACTCATCTTTCAAACAGCATAATTAGGGGGGGATGACAATATCCAACATAAGCTTATATTTTGCCTGAATGCCATATCAAGGAAAGGTCCCCTTCTAGCTCACAGCCCGCATCCATAAGCCCTAGTCTATTACTCCCCAATGTATCCACACACACTATCTAATTACTTGTACTATTAATCCAATTATGTGATTTTTCCCCCTCATGTAATTTCCTGTATTATTATGCCAAACTTCATAATTTTGTTTTCTACAGTACCATCCATACAAACAAAATCTTATACACTTTATAATACTAACACATTCAAAATACCATGAAGCTAGATCTGGGTGGATAGTATGGCGGCACTTTTATAGCATCAAAGAGGAAAATGGAAAAGGAATAAAATGTTTTATCATCATCAAATTACTTTACTAAAAGGTACAAGTAATTAAATTGACTCATTTCGGAATTCTCGTCAATTAAGCAACCTTGCTGCGGAGCTCTTATAGGATACACCATGACATCCTCTCTGTTAAGGTGCTGCCAGAAGTAATTTTACCTGTTTGGCTACATCAGCTCCCCGGCCCTTGGGCTGGGCTCCTTTCCTGGCAGGCCTCATGCCTGGCATCTCAGCTCTTACCGTGCTGCCACTATAACCCAGAAAAGAAATAAAACACTGATATATCAAACAGTTCCTGTTCTAAGATAAATAAGCACTTCACATTTCTGCTCCACTCTGACAATTGTGATGACAGAACCACAATAGCTATGGAGTCACCAGAGAGAAAAACCAACGCACAGATCGATACTATTATATGTCACACATCGCATTTCAGTAAATTGTAATTAATGCTGTGTGGCACTCAAATGCTCATAACAGCACATCAGCTATCAGATTTATGTTTAGTCACAGTTCTAACACTGCACATATCCTCATTCCTGAAACTTCGTTAGAGGTAATTAAGGGGTTGGCTCAATGACAATGCTAATTCAATGATATGTGAAGCCTGGGTTCAGTTCTAAACACTCAAAGAGTTTGCTCCTCCGATCAGCTAGGGCAGGCATAATGTGATGATGGCATTTTGGATTTTTTTTTTTGTTACATTTGTACCCCGCGCTTTCCCACTCATGGCAGGCTCAATGCGGCTTACATGGGGCAATGGAGGGTTAAGTGACTTGCCTAGAGTCACAAGGAGCTGCCTGTGCCTGAAGTGGGAATCCAACTCAGTTCCTCAGTTCCCCAGGACCAAAGTCCACCACCCTAACCACTAGGCCACTGTCTACTTTTATGTTTAAATTTTCAACTTTTTTATTGATGACAGTTCAGCAAACATAAATAACTCAAACACTTCCAGCTAATATAGTAAAATACAAATATTCTAACAGAAGACTAAACGCAGCAGCCCAAAATTGTACAATCCATCATCAACCCCCCCCCCCCCCCCCCCTCTTCTAGTGTGGAAACTTTTATTTATTTTTTTTATAAAGTTTTTATTTATACCAAAACCAGAATACAGCTCATTCTGACATCACAGACAGATACTCATACAGATTCATTACAAGTTGTCCCCATACCCTTCCTACCCTCCCCCGGTGGTGAATTGGATAGTTCAATAAATTGTTCATATAACTGCCATCTCTCTATATAAAAAGCAACACCAACGTTCTATGAAGCCTCCAGCCGGAAGTGTGAAGGGGGCGAGATATCCGGTTTCCCTATGAGTGTCTGCCCCGCCCTCTCTGTAACACAGTCAGTGAAGGAAAACAGCAGAGCACGAAATCAAATCGCTGGCTCTAACAGTGAAGGACTCAGAGGGGGGAGGGGAGAGAGGCCAGAGGGCAGGGACACACACACTCCCACATGCACACAGAAGAAAACATTGCTAGCCCCCGTTTCATTTGCATCAGAAACGGGGCTTTTTTTACTAGTGTTTTAGTAAATTTCAACATGGCTCCGTTCTTCATAGCTGTCAGCTTCGCCATCTGGTATAGGTAATCAACCTTCTGAGTTACTACTCGTAGATTTGGCAAGTCCGGTTGTTTCCAGGCTCGTGCAATCGCTATTTTTGCCGCTACAAAATATTGGACAGCTAGTCTGTGATGTTCCACAGCCGTTGTCATCGGTCTAAATGGAAACTTTTATTAACACTTTAAATAATTGTTAGCATCTGCCACATCCTATATACTAGTGATCCCCTAATACAGTTAAATACTACTTTCCAATGACTTACTTTTATGTTTAATTGGGCCTGACAGACCGACTCTCAGTGAAACCAATCGAAGCAGTAACATCAAGGAAGGCGAAAGGAAAGCCACTGATAACAGGACAGGGACAGTAGGAAGGATAGGCAGTGAAACTGTGGTTTACACAGGGTGTGGCAGAGAATGCTTCTAGGATAGAACGAGGAAACAGACAATGGGCAAGTATTTGTTGCTTTAGCTGTTCAAGGGTTCCAGGTCTCATCAAAGGCTTTCATAAGCAAACCAGTCTTCAGACCAGAGCTAAAATTTAGGATAAGAGGGCTCAGTACATAAGAGTAGTCATACTGGGTCAGACCAATGGTCCATCCAGCCCAGTATCCTGTTTTCCCAACAGTGGCCGAGCCAGGTCAGAAGTACCTGGCAGAAACTCAAATCGTGGCAACACTTCATACTACAAATCCCAGGGCAAGCAGTTGCTTCCCATGTCTGTCTCAATAACAGACAATGGCCTTTTCCTCCAACTGCTTGCCCTGGAATGGAATTCTGCAACCAGGCTGCAGTGAAAAAGAAGGCCAACAGCCTTGTAGATTCAAGGCTGGCATGACAAACAGAAGGAACAGAGAACCTAAAGTCCTGAGCAGGCAAAGGGCTCTAGCTTATGGTGAAAAGTGCCAGATATTGCACTATGACTACATTTCATGGCCATACTCAGGATGCCTGTACACCAGGTACCAGAAAAAGCTGAAGCCGTGTCCTATGGCTGAAGTCTGTCACTCTAACGGCTAGACTGGATGGGAAACTGAACAGGATTAAAATTGGGAGAGATTGCCTTGATTGAGAAACTAACTTTTATGGTGACAAATAACACTGAGTATGATAAGATATTGGACAAATAATAGAAACATATTGAACATAAAAGAGTAGCCATACTGGGTCAGACCAATGATCCATCTAACCCAGTATCCTGTTTCCAACAATGACCAAGCCAGATCACAAGTACCTGGCACAATAGCAGACTCTGAACTTTTCCTCTAAAAATTTGTCCAAATCTTTTTTTAAACCCAGATACACTAACGGCTGTTGAGAGGAAAGTGGGAATGAGAACCAGGATTTCCAAAGACAGGACCACAGAAGTAGTGCAGTGAAGCAAGGTCATGAGTCATTTTGTTTTCAATAAACCTTGCTTCACTGCACTACTTCTGTGGTCCTGTCTTTGGAAATCCTGGTTCTCATTCCCACTTTCCTCTCGGCTTGAGTTTCTCTGTGGGACCTCTTGAGCTCTCTACGCACGTGGATTCTCTTTTGATACTAACCGCTGTTACCACATCCTCTGGCAAAGAGTTCCAGTGCTTAACTATTCACTGAGTGAGAAAAATATTTTCTCCTATTTATATTAAAAGTATTTACATGGAATTTCCTTGAGTGTCCCCCTAGTCTTTGTACTTTTGAAATGAGTAAAAAAAGCGATTTACTTCTACTCGTTCTACACCACTCAGGATTTTGTAGACCTCAATCATAACTCCCCTCATCCGTCTCTTTTCCAAGTTGAAGATCCCTAACCTCTTTAGCCTTTCCTCATAAGAGAGGAGTTCCATCCCCTTTATCATTTTGGTCGCTCTTCTTTGAACCTTTTCTAAATTTCGCTATATCTTTTTTGAGATAAGGTGACCAGAACCGAATACAATTTTCAAGGTGCAGTCGCACTATGAGTGATACAGAGGCATTATAGTACTTTCGGTCTATTCTTAGCATCCTGTTTGCTTTTTTGGCCACCGCTGCACAACTTTTTCAGGTACATCAGAAGCAGAAAGCCTGCGAGGGAATCTGTGGGACCGTTATATCATGAAGAAGCAAAAGGGGTGCTCAGGGAGGGCAAGGCTATAGCGGAGAAACTGAATTAATTCTTTGCTTCTGTCTTTACGGAAGAAGATGAGGAGATCTGCTTGTACCAGAAATGGTTTTCAAGGGTGATGATGCAGAGGAACTGAAAGAAATCTCGGTGAACCTGGAAGATGTACTGAGCCAAACTGACAAATCAGAAGAGTAGCAAATAATCTGAACCGGATGGCATTCATTCAAGGGTACTCAAAAGAACTCAAGCATGAAATTGCTGATCTGCAGTTAGTAATATGTAACCTGTCGTTAAAATCGTCTGTAGTACCTGAAGATTGGAGGGTGGCCAATGTGATGCTGATTTTTAAAAAGGGTTCTAGGGGTGATCTGGGAAACTGCAGACCAGTAAGCCTGACGTCATAAGTAAGTACAGCAACACTGGGACAGACCAAAGGTCCATCAAGCCCAGCATCCTGTTTCCAACACTGGCCAATCCAGGTCACAAATGCGTTGGTGCTGGGCAAAACAGTGGAAACTATGATAAAGAATAAAATTACAGAACACATAGACAAACATACAAACATGGTTTAATGGGACAGAGTCAGCACGGGTTCAGTCAAAGGAAGTCTTGCCTCACCAATTTGCTTAATTTCTTTGAAGGCGTGAATAAACATCTGTTTGAAAATTCTAGGGTTTCTCTTCAATCAAATCTCATTATTAAAGGATTTTTTTAAATGTAAGAACTGTGTCCCTTTTGTTTTTAAAGGCCCTTTGTGCGGTTTTTTTTTTTTTTGTTTGGACTTTGTTTGTACTCAGTTCCCTCTGTTACATTATGAAAATTCTATGGAACCAATCCACAAGTCCATTTGCCTATTAAGGTACAAAGAGTCTTCACTTTCAGTAACACACAGACATGCTGCACTACCCAAGCCATTCACAAGGTCCTCTGGTCCATTAATAACTCCTTGGGCAAGCCAATTCTTGAGATCTGTATTAGAGCAATTGTCATTGTTCCAGTCTTCATAATATGCAAAAGAACCCTGGATACTAGATGGCATAATCAAGAATGATGAGAATTTACTGGTTGCCTCAGGTGGTCCTTTCCAAAATGTCCTACTAAATCCATAGCAACCCTCTTGAAGGGTATTTTTACAATAGTTTTAAAGATAGCCTAGCAAATATCAATAAGATAAACTAAATACTAAGGGAATAGGTTAAAACTCAGCAGGCTTAGTAAGTTAGCCAACAAGTAGGGGAGAACTGGCAGTCAAGTTGAACTTGTTTATGCAGAGCTGGCCAACTTGTGGGTTTTCTCATCCCTTAAATGGCCCCCTTATCAAATGGCCTTGAAATTCCTAGCAGATTATTGCACCATCTCCAGGTGGCTCAGAATGCAACAGCACATCCGATTTTTAAGATTCCTCTATGGTTTCCCGCTTACCCTTTATTGGGGAAGCTACATTGGCTTTCAATGAAATCAAGGGTTTAATTTAAAGTTTTGCATCTGATTTTTCAGGTTTTTAAATAAATATCCTTTATATTTGTCCCAAAAGTTGGTGCATTATTCTCCTATTCACCCTGCTTGAGTCGAGGCTCGCTGTTAGTAGTTCCATCTTTATGGCATATTAGACACACTTGTCTGACAGTCAAAGCCTTCTCTGTATTCGCCCTGTTTTGTGAAATAAATTGCCCCCCCTGAGCTCCACAAATTAGACTATAGGGGTTTTAGGAAAACTTTGAACACCTGGTTATTTCCTTGTATTCAAGGGACCATAGGATGTAATTAAACTCTGGAATTCGTTGCCAGAGAATGTGGTAAAGGTGGTTAGCTCAGCGGGGTTTAAAAAAGGTCTGGCTGGCTTCCTAAAGGAAAAGTCCATAGACCATTATTAAAATGGACTGCTTATTTCTAGGATAAGCAGCATAAAATGTATTGTACTTTTTGGGGATCTTGCTAGGTACTTGTGACCTGGATTGGCCACTGTTGGAAACAGAATGCTAGGCTTGATGGACCTTTGGTCTGTCCCAGTATGGCAATACTTATGTACTTATGTCTGTACCTCACCTGGCGCCAGCTGGGATTGGGTGTTTTACAAGAGGATCAATACTGCAGTCAAATAAGGGAAATTACTTTATTGTTTGGTGTTAGGGTATATATTAACGTTGGGTTCTATTTGCTACTTTGCATAGGTAGCGGGGAGGGGGGTGATAAATGGTCTAATATTGTTTGGTAGGGTTTGGGGATGAATGGGGAGGGGGGAGTAATTATAAAAGTACACCATTTTGACAGTTGTTGTTAGCCTGTAAGCAGTATATAAAAATGTAATATAAATAAATAAATAAAATTAAGCAATCATTGTCGGTATAGAGATGACCAATCATCTCCTCTTCTAAAAGGTTTCCCATTGCTGCTCTATGCACCAAATCCTTTTTTACCAGGAAAAAGGGCAGAGACAATCTCTAAGTTCTTAGGCTACAGACTGGCTTCCCACTTATCATCCGAATTTGTTCTGTGCAACTTTAAGGAACTAATTCTCTGAATGAGCTTTCCTAAAGTTCCTTGTACTACCCTCCCTAACCCATTCAGGCCTGATGGCTAATGTTTCTTGTGGCATTTGGGTGTCCTTGGCCATTCCTGGGCTCCTGTCAACTGACTGCAGCCCCTATAGTTTTGGTATAGTGGAACTTCTTCAGTAGGCACTGTTAGCGAGGTTTATATATCTTGGGGGTCCTCAGAATAAAAGTTCAGGTCCTCTGGAAGGGGAAGGGAGACCACAGTTCATCAGTTAGCTGGGCTCACAGAGTCCCAAAGTTCATACAGTTCCATCCTATAATTATAGGGTATGGAAGCCAAGGTAGTACTCCTGCTTTGAAGCTGGCTTCCCTTGGTGCTGACATTTCCGAGACCTGAGCAGCAGGGTATTGCATGTGATCTCCAAGAACTCAAGTCGAAGTCACTCTTCATTTATAGTCAGTCAGTCTGGATTTGACTAACCAGCTACCTTCAAATAAGTGTTTTTAACACTCCTAGAGTCTAAAGGGACTTGAGTAAGGTCTCCATCTAATTTAAACTAGATCACAAGATTACACATTTTGGGGCACAGCACATCAACAAAATTCCAAGTGTAAGGCACTATCAGGTTAACATCCATGGCTTCGGCTTGACCCTGGGCATTCTCTGGTGAAATGACCTCTTTCTGCACAATTAACGCAGAACAGATGCTACGGGTCCCAGGCCAATATACAGCTGAAAGTCATCCCTTCTGAATGGTTAGCCTCAGCTGATCCATTTTCTTACTGAGATTCTGGGATCCTTGAAGGACCTCTTCTCCCTCAGACTGGGGTTCTTGAGCATTGACTGGGCTTGATAGAAGGCATCAGCTACTCCCAAGGCTCCTTCTAGAGCAAAGGTTCTCAACCCACTCCTTGAGATATACCTAGCTAGTCAGTTGTTTGGGATACCCACAATGAATATGCATGAGATAAATTTGAATGCACTGCCTCCCCTGTTTGCAAATCTATCTCATGCATAGTTATTGTGGATATCCTGAAAACTTGATTAACTGGTATGTCCTGAGGACAGAATTAAGAATCCCCTGCTCTAGAATAATCTTTGGATACTGCTGAACCTACTATCGCATAGAAAAACGTAAGCCATCCAGGAACTTTTCCAATTAAATAGCTACTTCCATCCTATGTTTTTCAACTGATAGGAAGAGACCACTTGGACTTAAACACAGCTGGAGGATTCCTCTCCAGAGCTGCTGCCTGCAAACTTCTGGGGTACATTCGGCCCTTGACCTCAGTATAGGTAGTTTACAGCATGGAAAGCAGCTGTCTACAGATTTCTCATGTAAGAAATCCAAGTTGCTTCCAACCATACTGTTAAGAGGCCTATTCAAAATTCACTAAAAGTAGTCTGGATCCATCTTGAGCATTAATGGAGACAGAGCAGTTGGTTGGGCTATGGAAGCTTGTTAGAAAGTCTGTTGCAGGTCCAGCTGTTTCTGGAGAACTTGCAGAACACTTTGCAGATGTTGTTACCCCTCTGTCAGTGTCTGGAGTACGCACTCCCTAGGGGGCTGGGCTAAGTCCAGGCTGAACAGCCCAAATTATTGTCCCCCCTTCTAATTCTGCAGAACTGTGGGTTTAGAACAAAACAAAACCTGCTTGTCTGGCTTTAACTTCTTCAAGTCCCTATCTGAGAGGACAGAGCCAAGCCCTTAAACCCAACAACAAGTGGTACAGTTCTAGGGAGGCCCAGAGCCTCTTAAGTTTGTAACTGATCCATAGTCCTTAGATGGGAAGACATGTTGTTGTGGCTGGGATTCTGGGTAAGTGGTGAGATTTTTAAGACACAAAATAAGGCCAGGCTCGGAACTAAAAAAAACAGTATTTCTTTACACCAACAGAAGCATGCCTGGCTTACCTTGCAAGCTCAAAACAGTTACAGCTGAAGCCTTTTTACATACATACTATGGGGGTATTATTCCTAGGTCTTTCTTCTCCCAGTCTCTGCCTTCCTGCTTCCTTTAGGGCAAGAGCTTTAAGTTCCTTTCTCGGGCACCATCTTTTCCTTTGAGATCACCACCTATGGCCTTATTAAGATGGTCTAGACTTAAGAAGGACCAGAAATCTCTTCTGTATAACCCTTCACAGGAGCCTCTATTTGTATTTATCATCTACATGAGCTCTCCAGCTAGTATAAAACTCTGCAGTGCAGCTTTACAATATTACACTGTTTGCCTATTGTCTGGAGAGTTTTTTTCTAAGGTGACTGTTTTGCTGTTTAGAACCTGCAAGTTTATGCCCCATCATATTTGACATTGTTTGCTTTTCAAGAGCTCTTTTTGGACCTTGCTTGCCTCACTTTTGATTGTTGTGCCTTCCCCCCAATATTCAATGAGAGCTAGAGTTTGTCATTTCAGAAGAAAACTGATTTGTGCTTAGTCCAGTTGGCCTATACTAATTAATGTTGTGTTTTGGGTATTTGTTTAGATCTGTGTATTTTATTTTATATATTGTTTGCTACTTACCTTGAGCAAATGTTTTTGTAATGGCAGAATATACAACTGTCGAAATAATAGAGAATAAAACCTCCACGTAGTTGAATATCGAGGCCCCTAGGGCCATAACCCAAGTCATGGGTTACATGGGTGACGTCAGACAACCCCCCCCCCCCCAAAAAAAAAAAAGATTTATTCAGAAGATTGGAAATGAGTACTTAATTTTGTAAGCATTCTCCTTTTGATTAACGTGCTGCTTAATACAGTACATCAGAAACAGGATGCTTGGACTCATTTATCATGCTGGCTAGTTCTCAACCTAATTTGCCCTATGCTAGCCATCTTCACTACTTTAGTGCTGCATCAATTTATCAACAGGTGATAAAATAAATGAGGCAGAGAGCAATCCTGCTGCAGTTGTAGAATTTTGTATTTAATAGCCCAACCATTGCCTATGATAAACAAGATTAACATATTATCTGTAGGCAGATTGAAACTACTTGTCGTTTGTTGAAGCTTTTGTGCAGTATACTGAATTAAAGCAACACCATTACTACTTATTTCTATAGTGCTACTAGACACATGCAGCGCTGTACACTTGAACATGATGAGACAGTCCCTGCTCGACAGAACTTACAATCTAATCAGGACAGACAAACAGGACAAATAAGGGATAAGGTAATTACTAAGGTGGGAATGATAAAACAGACATGGGTATTACATTGAAAAATAAAGATGTCAGTATTTGTTGAAACTTGTTTCCAGGGAAAAATCTAGATCTGTGGTTTTCAATCCAGTCCCCAGAGAACCACCTGGCCAGTTGGGTTTTCAGGATATCCACAATGAATATGCATGAGATACCTGTTCGAGGGAAGCTTCACTGGCTCCCCATCAGTGAAAGAATTAACTTTAAAGTCCACACAATGATTTACAAGGTATTACACGGAGAAGCCCCCACCTACATGAATCACTTTATCGACCTCCCAACCAGGAACAGTTTGACGTCTTCCCGTACTTACCTTAATCTACACCTCCCCAACTGCAAAGGTATTAAGTACAAATCCTTCTACGCATCCAATTTTTCCTTTTCAGGTAGCCAGCTTTGGAATGCTCTACCATTAACGGCCTTTTGCCCTTCAGAAAAGCACTGAAGACCCATCTCTTCAAGATAGCCTACCCTAACGATTCAACCTAACCAATGCCTGCCCACATGATTCTTATTGACGATTGTTATACATTGACCATGTTTCTCATTATCCTTATTGCTACCCCATATTCATGCCTCTCCACCTTCCTACGCCTACCACCCAACGCTCATTTCCTTCTGCACCCAATTCCTCCAATGTTCAATTTACTTATACGTTAACCCCATTAATATTGCATTTACTACAAACTGTATATTCTTCTTACAACTTTGTAATTCTTTATATTGTTACTATGTAAGCCGCATTCAGCCTGCCATGTGTGGGAAAGTGCGGGGTACAAATGTAATAAATAAATAATGAGATAGATTTACATGCAACTTTATATACAAACTCTCTCATGCATATTCATTGTGGATATCCTGAAAACCCAACTGGTCAAGTGGTCCCTGAGGACTGGGTTGAAAACAACTGATCTATATCACAAAGAGAGGATTTCAAAATAAAAACTTGAGCTGGGAGGAGAGCTATACTACCTGAATATGAATTTCTACACAAAAAAACGCATGTTGACGCATAAAACATAACTCAGTGGTGATCAAAACAGCTGCCAAGCAATGAATGGGTGCTGTACAGCACTCAGGATATCCTCTCTCTTTTTAATTTTGGCACTTTGTTGATGACACCTCTCAATGCTGAAGTACAAAACGGAAATCTTAGCTCTTCCCAGAAGCGCACGTAGTAACGGGTTCAAGGGACACCTTTGTTCTGCAACTGCTACAAAGTGCAGGCCTGGTTAGTATTCTGAATGGGGTCTTTGCAAGCAGACTCATTTGGCTCAGAAACACGCCAAGATTTCCTCTATGGACACTTCTGTGTGGTTTTACTTAGAAAAAAATGAAGGCAGATAAAGACCATGTGGCCTATCTAATCTGCCAATTCATACCATCTATTATTCCTTCCTCTTCTTTAGAGACCCTATCTACTTGTCTCCAGCTTTCTTCAATTCGTATACCGTCTTCATCTCCACCACCTCCACTGGGAGGCTGCTTCACGCATTTACCACCCTTTCCATAAAGTAGTATTTCCTTAGGTTACTTCTAGGTCTATCCCCTTTCACCTTCACCCTATGCTCCCTCATTCCAGAGCTTCCTTTCAATTGAAAGATTTGCCTCTTGTTCATTTATACTATAGAGGTATTTAAACTTCTATCATATCTCCCCTCTCCTACATTTCTTCCAAAGTATACATATTGAGACAGTTGAGTCTGTCCCAATACACTTTATGATGATGACCATTGACTATTTTAGTAGCCACCTGCAGGCTGTGCATTCTTTGCATTTACAGACTTTCTAGCTGGAAGGTGGGATATGATGAGGTGGCTCCTGCCTTCATGAGGAAAAGCCAGGGAAAATATTGAATTCCTTGCCTTGTTTTTCGAAAGATCCCTGATGTGCCTGGAACTGTTGTGAACTACATCTCTGGCAAATAGATATTATCTAGTAACTTAACATCTATGAAAAAAATTCAATTTCAGATATGGAAACTAGAGTTAATTCTCATGCCTTGGCTCATCAGCCTTTGGAAAGTAAGTAGACAATGTGGTATGTCATCAAGGAAGACATATGCATCCATGGACTGCACTCTAAACAAACCTGAGGGTGGACTCATTTTCCAGAGGTCACTGTAATATCTATTCTTGATCTATTTCGGAAAATCTCTGTTGGAGCATGTGAAAATTCTTAGTGAAGGCTTTTTCCATCCTTAGAACCTATTTTTTTTCCATGAAAGAAAAATAAACGGGTGATTCTAATACTACACCTATCACAGGAACTAGAAGATGCAATAACCCTAATAAGGGGCTCATCTTCAAAATAGAAAAACTTCCACAAAGTGGCATTTGGACATTTTATTTGCCAAAACGTCCAAATCACTGATTTAAAAACCTACATTTACGACATTTTTCTATGCAGTTTGTCGGCAGTATGTTCAAATCATAAGGGGGCGTGTTGGGGGGTAGGATTTGGGTGTTCCTAACACTAGGACGTTTTTCTGCCATAATAGAACAAAGCAAAAATGTCCAGGGCTACAATTTAGACTTTTTGGTCTAGACCTGTTTTTATCATTAATAAGTCAGAAAAAGGTACCCTAAATGATCAGATGATCACTGGAGGGATTGTCATGACCCCCCCCCCCCCAAAAAAAAAAAAAAAGACATGAAAGAAACAGTACATACCAGCCTCTATGACAGCTTCAGATGTTATCGCCAGTCCTACTGACCAGCAAGCAGGTCTTTGGAGCAGCCTAGTGGTCAGTGTAGTGGACTGTAGAGAAGGAGATCCAGGCCCATAACCCACTTTAAGCTTTACACCTGTGGTGGAACATGTGGCCATCCAAAAACCTACTGTACTTACATATAAGTTGACACTTGCAGGCGTAGGGGCTATTGTAGTGGTGTACAATAGGTTTTTGGTGGGTTTTAGAGGGCTCACCATACAATATAAGGGGGCAACTGAAAGATATGTACCTGGGACCTTTTATGTGAAATCCACTGCCTAGGGTGCCCCACAGCAGTGGCGTAAGAAGGGGGGGCGGGAGGGGCGGTCCGCCCCGGGTGCATGAGCTCGGGGGGTGCCGTCCCCGCTGGTTCCCTGCTCCCTCTGCCCCGGAACAGGTTACTTCCTGTTCCGGGGCAGAGAGAGCAGGGAACCAGCGGGGCCGATGCAGCTCCGAGTGACGTGCACTTGGGGCGGATCGGTCCTCCCGCAGGTAAGAAAGCGGTCTGGGGGGGGGGGTTGCGCTCCGGGGGGGGGTTGCGCTCCGGAGGAGGGGGTGCGCCGCAGGGGGGGGGGTCACGCTGTGCTGCAGCCGGGGGGAGTGCGCAGCGGCTACCCGCCCTGGGTGTCATTAGCCCTCGCTAAGGCACTGCCCCACAGCTCTAAGATGTCTGTACTTCCTCCTACATAAACATATATATATATATAAATGCAGAAAACTAAAAACAGAATATACTAAACAAGGCAAAACAATTGCCTCAATTTAATATAAACAAATATTTGAATGAATTGCAAAAAGTTTTCTATTGCAAATAACTTTCCAATAATAAAAAGAGTTAATGATGTTAAATAACAACAAAGACATGTGACACACGCATTCGGCTGTACTAACACTCTCACACGCACTCGGGGATCGGCATCCCCTCCGCATGATCTCTCTCGCTCTCTTTATCCACGATACGGCACCTGCCCCCCCCCCCCGGATCAAACTCATACCTGACTCTGAAGTCGCCCACTAACAATCCTACAGCTTTCCTTTTCCGGTGCCCCGTGACCGTCCCCTATGATACACATCACACACCCTCTCTCCCTCTACATCCTGCCTGCCTGCCTTGCCGGAAGTTGCGTGCCTGCGTCAGAGAGGAGAGCGCAACAGTCGAGTTTCTGAAACTACAGTTGATTGACGACGAAGCCGTATTGATGCAGTTCAAGGAGGTTTAATAGACAGGCGTGTAAGTGACGTCAAAATGCTGAAACCAATTAGGTTAATCTGAGTTTTCCCTTCCCCGCGCAGCCGTCATCCCCGTATACTCAAAACAAAGCAAGCAAACCTATGAGCTGCTGCATCTACGTTGTCGTTCTTTACTGTTGGTAACATTTTTATTTAATCTCACTTATATTTTCAAACATGCCACCTTGTGTAGCATACGGATGTACACGGAGGAAGAATAAAAACGGGATAACTTTTCATAGGTAGAGTAGTAATTTATTATAAATCTTAATCAGTGGTCAGTTGGAAGGACTGGTTACAGGGACACCCTAGCATGTGATATATACATGCAGAGAATTTTTTTTTCTCCTGGTAATGGGCCACTAAAACATCATGTTATGAGAATTAGGTGCTTAACATTCAGCGTTTCTATTTATTTATTTATTTATTTATAGTAGGGTTACCATATTTTGTCCTCTGAAAAAGAGGACACGTCACACCCCCCCCAGCTCCGCCCATACCACACCACTTTCACATCCTCACCTCGCCCCCTGTCACATATTCCCCCCCCCCCCCCGGGTTATGAGCATTGTCATTAGAATTTACACACAGAACTGTCTTAAGCATATTCTGTAATATGGTACATATAAATTCTAAGCTCACATAGTTGAAAAGTGGGCATGGCTATGTTGCGGAATGGGCAGGTCATGGACATTGTTATAGAATAGACTTAGTCCTTGCATAATTTAGGGGGGGGGCGTCAAGATTTATACCAAGTTTTACTTGATGACTAAATTTAGTCGGCAGAGCAGCGCTTGGCGTATTCTATATACTGTGTGGAAATTTAGGCTTATTCTATAAAGCACACCTAAATTAAGGCATACTTTATAGAATACGCTTTGGTTAATTTCATCTTGGGCACTGATATTTTAAGCATGATATATCAAAATCTAGTCCTTAATGTAAATAGATGACTTGCAACCATGTCATTGTACAAATATACAGTTGTATCAATGGATTATTCTCTCTATAATTAGTATATGTATATTTGTACAATGACATGGATTATCACTGTGGTATTTATAATGCTGTTTTTTTTTGGTAGGAGTTATGGTAGAAAATGTTTCACCAGCTGGCAATCCTGCTTTGCAGCTCTCTAGCATCTGTATGTTTGAAGCTGGATAGTACAATGTTCACATTTTCTGTAAGAGGGAAAATTTGATGCATGGAGAGGGAACACTTTTAGCTACGTTCTTCTCAGGGCCAGCGCCAGGGTATCGGCCACACTAGGTGGACCTTCAACCATGTGTCTCCTACCAAGGGGCGGCATAAAGACCTTCTCCAGGTCCGGCATCTCTCTTTCCTTACTCCTCTGTAGTCCAGCATATCCCTTCCCTGAGGTGTCTATAATCTTTCTGCTTCCTTAACTACACTCCCCCCCCCCCCCCCCCGCTGCTTCCTTTCCCAACTCCCTCCAGGGCAGCACCAAAGCTGCTGTCTAGTTAAAGTAGCAGCCCCACTAAGGCTTTCTTATCAGTAAAGTATTTATAAATAGTAAAAAAAAAAAAGAAAGTTAAAGATGAGGTATCTCTAAAATGATAAAACAAGACATTCCAGCTAGAAATAATGGGACCCACTTTGCAGGACATATATGCATACATTGCTGTGAATAGGTGGGTAAAAAAAAATATATTAATCAGGATCTCTTTGAGCAGCTGCCCTCCTGAAAATCTAATGTGATGTGATTAAGACACTAAACATAAGAGTTTTGGGAGAGGGACCCATGCCTACATCCAAACATCTCAGTGTTCTTCCTTTCTGAAAGCTTTTTTTCTAAACATGGTCCTTTCTCATTCTGCCAGTCTCAAGTATGCAAAACAGTGGCGTAGCCACAGGTGGGCCTGGGCCCACCCACTTAGGGTTCAGGCCCGCCCAACAGTAGCACACATTTAGTGGTAGCTGGTGGAGATCCCAAGCTATATCAGCTGAAGACTTCCCCCTGATGGTAAGCCAAGATGGAAAGAAGCATTTTCTCGCCAGCAGAGATATTTCTTTGGTGCTGGTGGGGGAGAACACTTGGTGCCTAGGCCCACCCAAAATCTGTTGTCTGGCTACGCCCCTGATGTAAAATTTCAAATAATCTACTAAAAAATACCACTACTTATTTCTATAGCACTACTAGAAGTGTGCAATGCTGTGCACAAACTTGTAAGAGACAGTCCCTCCTATCGGAGCATACAATCTAGTCAAGACAGACAAGCAAGACAAAGATGGGATAAGGATTTACATTTATTATGGGAGTGAATAAAACAGACAGACAAGCAGGACAAAGAGATTAGGATTTAGATTTATTATGGGAGTGATTAAAACACAGCTACTACCCAGGGTTAATAAGAGTTGAGTTAAAAGTAGCCTCAAAAAAGTTTTTTTTTTTTTTGGCTTGGATTTGAATAGGGCCACAGCCAAAGCATAGCATACCAAAGAGTTAGGAATTAACCTGCATATTGACTTCTAAATCTACATACTCTTAACTCAACATATTCACTTCCAGTCCTTAAGGGCAAATGGTCAGTTTTCAGGATATCTAATGAATATGCATGAGTGACATACCATAGAGGTAGTATGTATGCAAATCTATCTCATGCATATTCATTAGTTATCCTGAAAACCCAACCTGTTTACAGCACTGAGGAAACAGCATTACTGAAGATAAGACATTTTTGTGGAGTTAGAAGTCTCGGTGCTGCGCTTAAGTCTGAAGTTACCTGTTCTGTGTCAAAATGTTCATGTTCTCTAGGATCATGTACACCCCTGAGCCAGTCTCATGTCTCTGAGAAAGGAGTTAAGTATCTTCCTCATTCAAATCACTACAAATACCTGCATGCTTCGACTAGAAGGAAGAGTAGAAAATGATAGGCGCCAATATTCAGCAATCATTGTCTAGGTTTGGTCCCGGGGTCCAGTTCACAGAGGCAGTGAGTTCGTAGAGGCAGTAGGTTCCCAAAGAATACACAATCCACACGAATTTGGATATATAAAGTATATTTGCAGATATGTATAGGCTCACAGCACTTAGTATAGGTAAATGGTACAGGCTGTCTCTGGGTGTGTGTTTAGAGAGAGAAAGAAAGGATAGGGTGTTTTTTTCAGAGGAAGAGAGAAGCCTTGGGGTTGTGCTGCAAGAGGTATATATGTGTGCAGAGAGAAAGGAAGAGAGAGAAGGGCCTAAGAACGCTAAGCCATGGGCTCTGGGAGAGAAGGCTTTGGGGAAGAATAAAGCTATCCTAAATTAAACCGCTCAGCTATCCAGATTGTGGCACTGAAAATATATAGTTCAAAATACTGTATCCAGAGTTTTAAAAAATCCACTGAGTGTTGAGCTGATAATTTTTCATATCTAAAATGAGGATTCAGCCCCACTGTTGAGAAGGAGGTGGCTGCTCTAGCTTGACACCAATCCTCTGTTGTAGTGTTTTTTTGTTGTTGTTGTTGTTACATTTGTACCCCGCACTTTCCCACTCATGGCAGGCTCACTGTGGCTTACATGGGGCAATGGAGGGTTAAGTGACTTGCCCAGTCACAAGGAGGTGCCTGTGCCTGAAGTGGGAATCAAACTCAGTTCCTCAGTTCCCCAGGACCAAAGTCCACCACCCTAACCAATATTACTAGAAGAATATTACCGGTTTCACTATTATTTTCTCTGGAAATGAGCTATAGAAAATTTAAACTGTATTTGTAATAATTCTTTCAGAGAATCCTCTTTCCTAATCACTGTTTCATCTTTCTCGTTTTAAAAGTTAATTTAGGAAGTTGCACTTGCACCAGCTCACTGTCTGGCATAATTGTGGGCGCTGAAATGTTACAGATGCCAGTAGTGAGTTAACGCTTGTATTCTACACCTCAGAAAGGAGATATATCAAATCCATGACCTCAGAGGGCCAAACTCCAGCCAGGTTTTCAAGATTCCACCATGAATATGCATGAGATCTATTTACATACAATGGAAGCACCACATACAAATCAATTTGCTGTGTATGGGGCAATAGCTGGTAGGGATGGATGGCATGTGTTTCACCATGTACTCCCCAGAAGGTTTTGTCTGCCAGTTGGGAGGGTACTAGATAAAAACCAGCTATGTGGCACTCTCTTTCAAAGCTCCTGGAGAGAACACTGCTCTCTCAGCATCACATGTAACAAATTATGACCACTCATGAGTTGTACAGGAGCAAGATAGCCAATGCTATTTAATCAGAATCCACTCAAAGCACAAGAAACTGAAAACTTCCATTATATAGCTTCCCACTACGCCAGAACCTATGAAAATAGTTGTGTCCAGCAACCATCAGGTGGAGATAGAAAATACTGAGGAGCCGGACTGGATGCCAAACGAGACATGTCACAGTGCTGTTTTCAGTTCTCTATCTCCATCAGACGGATGGACATACTTTTCAGCCTGTGGTTCTGAGTGCTCCAGTTGGTCAGCTAGGCCCCATTTCAGCTTTGTAGGTGGCTTGAGGCTACAGTCATAGCTGGAGGTCTTCAGATCGCTGTGATGCCCCGTGGATTTACTCCATGTAACTCATTGTCCCAAAGGAGGACAGCACCTTTTGTCCTGTGTTGGATCTCAAAAGGTCTAAATTGCTGCCTCTGAGTGTCACGCTTTTGCATGGAGACACTAAGAGCATTTGGCCACACCATCCTCACTGAGGCTCGTAACTTTGGCTTTCAATGACCTATGCCTGGGGTTTATTTTTGTCTCTTGTTTAAAACATTTTTCTTGTGGGTTTGAGAGGAATCCTTTCATATTTGGAGGCTTTTGATATGAGCTGTTTATAATCTTTATTTCTCATTTAAGCCAGTCAAAGACTGTTTTGATCTGGATTTCATTGTCATGCAAGAATATTTATTTTTCTTTACATCATTTTTTTGAAAAACAAAAATCACAAATACACACATTGAAGAGTTATGCTAGCCCTTGCTCTCAGTAAAATACAGGCTTCTTAAAATCAAAATCATCTCTGATACAAAAGAGAGCTAGCTTGTAAAAATCAGAGATCACCTTTGACACAGTTACATTTCACTGTAGGCAAGTGCTGAACTGGCAAGGGAGGGGGCATTTGCTCTGAGACTGGCACCTACAAGACATCATGAGCAAGAGTTGCTATGGTTGTGTAGAGATAGTACTGGGTCAGCTGCACCTCGGGTGAGAACATCCAAAGGAGGGGGCCAGGGAAAGTTTGGGGAAAATGCAAAGTCATCTAATAAGATGCGCTCTGAGCATATCTTGTTTATACTTAGAGCTTGAGAGTATGTGAAGTCATTTTTGATCAACTGATAAGGTCCAAGAACCCTGGTGACAAAGCTAGGGTCCATTGAAATGAATAGGGTGAAAATAGTATAAAAATGGGAGTCAGAAGGGTATTAGAACAGAAGGAAGGCTACAAGAGAAGGCGGGTGACAGACGTGTCATGTAATGCTGCTCCATCATATGACTGCCTGATTTGCCTGTATTGCTATTGGTAAGATTGAAATAAACTATCTTCTTATATCCCAGCGAGTCCTTCTGATTATGGAGTCCGTTAATTCCTGGACTGTGTAAGAGCAGTCTGGGGGAGGATGAGGTCAGAATAGGTGGTGGGAACACGAAAATTATATACAACATGCAAGCCGTTTTGTTTACATTTTAATGAAAATGTTATTTGTATTACCAAACACAATGGCACCCATGCCAAAATTAATTAAAATAATGTAATATGAAAAAAAACAAACCCTTGAAATCCTTTATTATAAAAGTATATTAAAATATTTATTAAACATTTCTGGACACAGTTGCCCCTTTCAATTTTACAATAAAACTTTGTTCCAGGATCTTTAAGACCATAAGAGAAACACTTTGGTACTTGCACATCTGGCAGAACATGAACTATTTCTCCTTCAGTGCAAACATAATATCTTCCTGGCTGACGTTGAGCCTCACACGCAGATGGAGATCATTTTTACTAGGTTCAACCAGCAGCAGCCGACACGCTCCTAGCCTCAGGCACACCGCCATGGTCTCAGACATGTTGGGAGGTGCAAGGCCTTCCATTCTGCAGAGAGCTACGTGTTGGTGGTTCACCTGAAAGCAGCAGATAAATGTCAAGTTATCCTTTCGTTGTCAGACCCCAGGATCTGTTTTCCCTTTCAGCTTCTAGAGAAAGGGACTTGTTAATTGCTGCAACCAGAAAATAAAAAAAGGAAATGAAGCACTGATGACAAGAGCTGAAAAAGCTGAATGACAGCTGCAGCTGCTGTGGCATATCAGCAAGGAAGGACTGAAGGAATCCAAGAAACCGAATTTGAAATGAAATAAGGATGCTGAGGCCCCTCCTAATGCACAACTACAGATTCCAGTTGATCTCTGGCCTTTTTTTAATTTTGGCTTTCTTGCAACTCTGTGCTTAACCCAGGCTTTACTACTACTTAACATTTCTAGAGCGCTACTAGGGTTACGCAGCGCTGTACAATTTAACAAAGAGAGACAGTCCCTGCTCAAAGAGCTTACAATCTAATAGACAAGTGAACGGTCGAAGAGGTGGGCTTTAAGCAAACACTTGAAGACGGGCAGGGAGGGGGCTTGGCGTAAGGGCTCAGGAAGGCTTTCCTGAATTCTGTTATTGCTTTCATCCCCAGCACCTCCACTTGGAGATTATCGCATGCATCCATGAAGAAATAATTCCCCAGGTTATTCCTAAGTCAATGCCCCTGAAGCCTCCTGTCGTGACCTCTTGTTCTAGAGGATTCTTTCCTTCACAAATAATTTGGTTCTTGTGTTTGATTTATATAGCTTTAAGAATTTATCCCCCCCCCCCCCCAATCAAATTTAGGTCACCAATGTCTCATATCCATATGGTTTGTGTTGCAAACCTCAAACCAGTTTGGTAGTCTCTCTCGGGATCATCCCCAGCCAATCCATATCCTTTCATAGAAATGCCCACTTTTTCTAGAGAGAGGGAAGCAGGGGCGTAGCTACGGGTGGGCCTGGCCCACCCAATTTCAGCTCAGGCCCGCCCACCCAAGCGCACACACACTGCCTGCCCACTTTTCCTCCAGGCCTGCGCCAGCCCCAGCTCCCATTGCCGGCCACTGCTGCTTTTCCTGTTGAGCAGCAGGGCCGGCGCTACAAAAAGAAGCGCTCAGCTGACTGAGCTCAGCGCTAACTACAAAAAATGTTGAAAAAAAAAACGCGGCACCGCAGGCAGCCTTGAGGTATTGGCTGCTGGCTCTGCAGGCTCCTCCCGTCTCTTATGTCACTGCCCCTGCTTCGCTCCAGGGGCAGTGACGTAAGAGATGGAAGGAGCCTGCAGAGCCCGCAGCTAATGCCTCAAGGCTGCCTGTGGTGCCGCGTTTTTTTTTTCAACATTTTTTGTCATTAGCGCTCTGCGCTCAGCTCTGTCAGCTGAGCGCTTCTTCTTTTTATAGCGCCGGCCCTGCTGTTCAACAGGAAAAGCAGCAGTGGCCGGTAATGGGAGCTGGGGCTGGTGGGCCTGAATCGGGAGAGGGAAAACAGATGGAAGGATGGGGCGAGAAAGAGGGAAAATAGATGGATGGATGGGGAGAGACACTGGATGGAAGGATGGGGAGAGAAAGAGGGGAGATGGATGAAAGGATGCAGAGAGAAAGGGGAGAAACTGGAAGGATGTGGAGAGAGAAGGGACACTGAACAGAAAAGGGTACAGATAGAGAGAGACACTGGTTAGAAGGAGGGAGAGAGAGACATTAGATGGAAGGATCAGGAGAGAGGGTAGATGGGTGGAAGGATGGGGAGAGAAAGAGGGAAGACGCTGGATGGAAGGGTAGGGAGAAAGGTGACACTGGATGGAAGGATGCAGAAAGAAAGAGGGGAGACTACTGGAAGGATGGGGAGAGAGAGGGGAGACACTGGAAGGATGGGGAGAGAAAGAGGAGAGCTGCTGGATGGAAAAGGGGAGTAGTGAAAGACTGGAGAATAAGAGGAAGGGGCATGGGGAGAACAAGGGTGAGAAAAAGATGAAAAGCCATAAGTAGATGAAGGAAATTAAAGAATGGATAGTAAGAATGAATTAAATCTGGACAGCGAGAGAGAGAGGCAGAAAAATATTGAAGAAAGCAAAGAAAAAGGAGAGAAAAATGACAAATGGCCAGGAAACCCTGGCAGAAGAGTTAAGCGAAAACGAAGGAAAGCAGAATCTAGAGACTGGGAGCGACACAATGAGAAAAAGTAAATGGCCATACAAGAAAGGTAAAGAAAATAATTTTATTTTTAATTTAGGATAAAGTAATATGGTACCTGTGTTAATGAAGTTTCAGAGACCAATACTTCCTTCCTTAGGTCAGGCGAGGATACCGTAACAGCATTATACTGACCTGAGGCAGGAGGTTTTGGCCTCTGAAAGCTCACTGAAAAGGGTGTTAGGCTATTAAATAAATTTTCTGAAATCTGATGCACTGAAAAGCAGCCCTTTACCCTGTGTGACAAATGCATCTGATTAGCGTGTCTAAATTTTGCTGGGGGAGGGGGGTAGAGAGAAAATTTTGTGCCCACCCACTTTGGGTTCAGGCCCATCCAAAATTGGCAGTCTGGCTACGCCACTGGAGGGAAGTAATTGAACTAGAGGACATAAATTGAGGTTGGGGGAGGGGGGTAGACTTAGGAGTAATGTCCAGAAATACTTTTTTTTTTTTTTTTTTTTTGAGAGAGAAGGTTGTGGATGCCTGGAATGCCCTCCAGTGGGAGGTGATGGAGACAAAAACAGTACCGGAATTCAAGAATGTGAGATAAACACAAGATTCCTAGATGGAAAAAGGTTGGAATCTAAACTTAGTGGTACTTAAAAACGCCAGTAGCTGGGAAGCAAGGCCAGTGCTGGGCAGAGATGAAGATCAAGTATTTAATCAAGCAAAACATATTATGGGGAGGAAGGGAAAGCAAGTATATACTATGGGGGAAAGAGGAAGGATCATCTTCAGCGAATCCATGGTCTTTGCGACCTCTTCCACAGAGGGCAACTCTAAATCGGGTCAATATTCAGCTATGTTTAAAAAAAAACAAACCCCATGAATATTGAGTGCTGCCATCCAGGTAGCCAGAAGTGCTACACATACATGGGATCACTAAGCTAAACCAATAGCAGCGATATGCAGCTTTTACCTGTGTAGAGATGTGATTGTCCTAATTAAAAACAGTCCTTTTGCTGCTTTAATTAAACCGCTTAACTATATAGACAGCAGATGAATACTGCCAACTATACACACAGTTGGGCAAAGCACCCACGTTCCGCCTCAGCACTATTGGCATCGTGCCAGGGTGCTCTGTAAACATTTTCAGCAGCACTAGCCACATAGAGGGCAATTCTGTAACCTAGGTGCCCACATTTTCACACATATGTAAATGTTCATAAAACTAGCACATACCTACTACTACTACTTATTTCTATAGCGCTACAAGGCATACTCAGCGCTGTACATCATACACAAAAGAAAGACCCTGCTCAAAGAGCTTACAATCTAGATAAGACAAGTAAACAGACAGAACATTAAGGGTAAGGAAATAAAAAGGTGAGGATAAAGGACAGGGCAAGTGAGTTAGGAGCCAAAAGCAGTGGTAAAGAGGTGGGCTTTGAGTTTGGACTTGTAAACGGCTAAACGTACAGGCTCTGGAAGTCTATTCCAGGCGTGAGGCGCAGCGAGATAAAAGGAATGGAGTCTTGAATTAGCAGTAGAGGAGAAAGGGACAGATACGAGAGCTTTATCTACAGAACGGAGTACTCGAGGGGGGACGTAGAGAGAGACAAGAGTGGAGAGGTACTGGGGAGCGGCAGAGTGAATGCACTTATTTATTTTTTGTCTATTAGATTGTAAGCTCTTTGAGCAGGGACTGTCTTTCTTCTATGTTTGTGCAGCGCTGCGTATGCCTTGTAGCACTATAAAAATGCTAAATAGTAGTAGTAGGTCAATAAGAGAAGTTTAAATTGAATGCGGACACGGATAGGGAGCCAGTGAAGTGACTTAAGGAGAGGTGCTAATGTGGGCATAGCGACTTTGGCGGAAGATGAGTCGTGCAGGAGAGTTTTTACCTACATAAATAAATACTAGCAGGGTGCCTATCTGCAATTCTGCAAATGCCTACTTAAGTGACAGTGCTGGTATTTGCAAGGACAGAGAATCGCTGGGGTTCCCACTTACATGCATAACTGCTGGTGTAACGGTAGGCACCTAAATGTTAGGGATGCCAATACTGAGCTCTGGCTCCTAGGTTCTGCTATAAAATAGACATCCACGATGCTGTCTCAGGGTGCTTAAATGGAGGTGTTCGTTTATAGAATTAACCCCACAGTACTGCAGAAAGACTAAGGGTTTTATACGTTTAGCAGCTGCCAGCCCATTATTTCCAATGACATATAAATATTAGTCAATGAAAACAAAGAGCACTTTTCTTCTTCCTAATTAAATGCAAACAAGAAATGTAAAGCTTAAAGACACATAGTGGAGAATACACCTGTTGAAATGTTGCTTCTTCAAGTCCAGACCTACGAAATTCAGCGAGGACTCCACGGAGGAACAGCTGCTCCTGCAGTGACGCGTGCCTGAAAAACACACCGAAACGAAAATCATCAAAATCTGTTTAAGTGAATACTTAAGATTACCTTTATTTAAAAATGTACGTACCATCAATACAAACTGGTCACAGTTAAAACATTTAACACGAGCCACAGAAATTAAGGCGAAACTAAATTTTACCTGCTAATTTTTTTTCTTTAACTCCATCCAGACCAGTCCAGAGGTGTGGGTTTATGCTTTGTTGCCAGCAGAGACTGAACTATTGGTTTGAAACATCACACTATCCTCCTGGATTCTAAAAGTCACCCAAATTTCAGCTCAATCCTGAGTTATCCATGCAACTAAATTAGTTAATGAGCCGTTAACACTCAATAATTGGCTGCTAACAATTTTTCATATTTTTATTAAGGTTTTACAAGTATAACACAAAACAACCAAAAAGAAACAGTAACAATAATCCATGGCAAAGTTAATAACCAAAAATAAAAAGGCAGAACAACATACCATGACAATACCCATAGCAAATCAGCAATTATACAATTATCAGGTAGTGCTATTAGGAGTCTGACAAAATGAATCTAAACGAGCCCAGGTCTTCAAGACAGATTGAACACAACGGTGCCTATGGGCTAGTATAGTTTCATATTTCCTAATCACACACACGTTACTCCACCATTCATTATAATTGAGATGTACATTATTTTTCCAATTTAAAACAATTAATTGTAAAGCAACCGCTAACAAAATGTTAAACAATTTCTTATCGGATTCTAAAAGAGAGAGGTTAGGAGAAGAGGCTCTTAAAAGCACAATATCATAAGAGATCACGGTTAATGCAGGCAACTGAAAAATAAGGCGCAACTTAGCCCAAATGAGTCGCCAGTATGCTCTTACGTTCTTACAGTAAAAAACCATATGGGAAAGGGATCCATCTGATTCTTGACAGGACCAGCATTTGTAATCAAGACTTTTAGTGATCCTGGCCACTCTAGCAGGTGTCCAATAAGCCCTGTGAAAAAGAAAATAGGAGGATTGGGAAATTGCTGCTGATTTAGTTGGACGCATCGAATGGACCCAAAAAGTGTACCAGTCAAAATCAGACGCATCAAGACTGAGATCCCTTTCCCAAGACAGCCGTAATGGAGCAACAGCATCAACACACGAATCCTGAAGTTTTTTTTTATAAAGGACAGATGCTTTTTTCTTACCATCTACAATACTGAGACAGAGGGCAACAAAATCTGAAGGAGTAGTGAGCAGAGAATTAGAGACCTGAAAGGTCGAGAGAAAGGTAGAGATATCCTTCCATATGGGAAAGGCCAGCAAAGAAACACCATATAGTGCAGCCAAAGCATCCGGTGACAACAACGTACCTGCAATATAAAGGTGAGATAACAGCCATATACCTTTACAAGACCATTCAGCTTTTTGGGACTGCAGGTGAACAGACTGCAAGCTAGAGTTATACCAGAGAGAGACATCCTCCAGGGAGGCAGCGCAAACTCCAAGACCAGCCCTAAAAGTACGGATATTAAAGGCAGAAGCCTTCAACAACCGCAAGTGCTTGGTATATGGATACAAATCTGCAGAGGGTAAAAGATATAAGGGGCAAGGGCGCACCAAGGCGGCCTCAAAAGTCAGCCACCTAGGCGTCAAATGAGAGAATTCCCTTTGGAACCACATTAAAGACTGAGATAGGCGAAAAGCCATGTGATAATTTTTAAAATCAGGGACATTAAGACCTCCCAAATGAGTCGGCATCTTAAGTTTCTTCAGTGCAATGCGAGGTGGCTTTTGTCTCCACAGAAACTTAAGTAACAAGGAGTCAATCTTGGCATAGAAAGAGTTTTGAAAAGAGAAGGGAGTCATACTAAATATATAGTTCAACTTCGGAGCCAGAACCATCTTGATAGCCCCAATCCGACCCCACCACGTCAAATAAAGCGGAGACCATGAACCCAGGAGTGAAGTGGTTAAATTCTAAATTTGATTCCGAATAAGAGACATGGTCTGATCCACCGACCTGGAATACCAAACTCCCAAATATTTAAGCTTAGACGGTTCCCAGGCAAATGGATATTGAGATATCTGATATCTATACACACGGGAATTTAACGGCATGATGGCTGATTTAGACCAATTTATTTTATAGCCAGACAGTGAGGAGAAGGAATTGATTACATCCAAAACAACTGACAGGGAGTATGGGGTGGTATAGAGTAAAATATCATCCGCATAAATAGAAAGTTTGAACACCTCACCTCCCACAGACACCCCAGAGATATTGGAATGAGCCCGAATAGCCAGAGCCAATGGCTCTAAGGCAATATTAAAAAGGAGAGGGGACAATGGACAGCCTTGTTTAGTACCCCGCCGGAGAGGAAAAAGTGGAGAATTAGTACCATTCACTGAGATTGAAGCCATCGGATCAGTATATAAAACTTTGACCATTTTAATAAAAGATGGACCAAAATTAAACCAAGCCAAAGTGTGAAACAAATAATCCCATTCAATTCTGTCAAAGGCTTTCTCAGCATCCAGTGAAACCGCTATAAACGGCTCACGTGAGCCCTCAACATGTGCAAGGACATTCCAGAAGAGTCTAGAGTTATCGCTAGCCAACCTGCCTATCGTAAACCCATTTTGATCCCTATGGATGATATCCGGCACAACATGTTGAAGGCGCAAGGCCAAGATTTTAGCATAGATTTTGTTATCAATATTAATCAAAGAGATAGGCCTATAATTCTCCACTTTAGACGGGTCCCTATCCGGCTTGGGTATAACAATGATCTTAGATTGATAGAAAGAGCCAGTTTGACCTTCACAATGCAAGAGCGAATTATAGATAATATGTAACTTGGGCACCAGAAGATCTGCAAACATCCGGTAAAATTCCACAGGGAGACCATCATTACCTGGTGATTTACCTTTAGAAAGGGAATGAATAGCCTCCAATATTTCTTGTTGGGAGAAGGGTTGTTCTAAAGCATGCTGTTGAGACCCGTTAAGTTGAGGCCTATCAAGATGGTTCCCAAAGTCCCCAAAGGATCCTGATGAAAAATGTACCTCTGAGTCATATAATTTGTGATAGTACGATTGGAATTGCTGGGCAATAGCTTCATCCAAGACATGGATGACCTGTGCGCAGTCAACTATTTGCCAGATCCTAGACCTATTTCTCTTAGTTTTAAGGTATTGCGCAAGAAGATGGCTGGCCTTATTACTCTCTGCGTAGAATGTCGACTTATGAGCATGAATCAATTCCAGCGCATCTTTAGAAAGAGTGGTATTAAAATCGTACTTCAAATTCTGTAAGCACAAAAGAGTCGACGAATCATTATCAATGACAAACTGGTCTTCCAATAGCTTAAGTCGAGCAGTTTTAAACTCCAGGTCCTGTCTTCGCTGACGAGTGTGCATGGCAGAATAACTAATTATATGCCCTCTAATTGTAGCCTTAAAAGCATCCCACCACAAGAGCGCTTTACCCTCCTCCAATGGGTTAAAATGAAAAAATTCATCCATCTTGGATTTAATAAATTGAACAAAGCGATCATCCTGCAACAGCAGAGAATTAAACCTCCAAGGTGGTGCACTCCGACTAGGCAATACCGCAGTTAAACTAAGACACACTGGTGAGTGATCTGAGAGAACCTTACTCAGTATTTCTGAACTACTTATATGTGGCAACAAATTCGAGGAGATTAAAAAGTAGTCAATCCTTGAAAAACTCCCATGCGGAGGAGAGTAAAAAGTAAAATCTTTCTCTGTGGGATGAAAGAGACGTCAGGGGTCCACCAATCCCAGAGAGGTCTTAAGATCCCGGATCTTATCCAATGATTTCGACAGCCTAGGAGGACAGGTGGATTTCCTATCCAGAATAACATCCTGCACTTGATTAAAGTCACCACCTAGTAGAATATTGCTGGCTCCAAAGGAAACAATCTCAGTAATTATATTATGAAAAAACAAGGGAGAGTCAGAATTCGGTGCATACAAGGTCCCTACTAACCAAGTAGAATCGTGCAGTTTTAAGTTCACTAGTATCCATCTCCCCTCAGTATCAGAGCACTGCTTTATAATGGAAAGTGGAAGGGAGGTGCGAGCAAGAATTGCAACTCCATTCTTTTTATGCACCGCGGAGGAGGCAGCAACCAGAGAATAGAACTGGTCTTGGAATCCCACCACATCGGATGCAAGAAGATGCGTCTCCTGAACTAGAATGATATCAACCTGCAGCCCTCTAAAATACAGCAAAACCTTCTTACGTTTTATAGGATTATTTAAACCTTGTACATTAAGAGAGACTATTTTCATCTAAAGACAATATAAGTACAGGTTAGGTTCACAGGAACCAATCATGAAAAAGGCCATCGCAGGCATGGAATATCACTGGAAAACTACGTAGGGGACTATGCAAAAAGTAGAGAGACCAGAAGAGGTACATAGAAGAGAAATAAAATCCTAGAAACTGCAAACCCCTCCACAGAGAAGGCAGGAACTGCACTGCCACAAAACCAGAGACCTTCAGGGTAGCAGACTGCCAGAGATTACAAGAACCCTCAGAAAGTATTAGTGAACGGGCAGACTGCAGTGTGAGAAAACAATAGGAGCAGTAAGAGGAGGAGTGATGCCCCCGGCAGTACAAGCATCTAGAGAAAACGACTGCTAACAATACATAATGCCCCCCTGGGACCAAAGCTGCAAGAGAGAAAGTCTGTTGTGACATGCAACCACTACAATAAAATTCAAATGAGAGTAACAGCTGAAAACAACAAAGAAATGCTATCCCCACTACCAGGAATATCCACATACACAATGTATGGTAAACACGAGCGCGTGAAACACACAAAAGCTCTACCCAGCTGGAATAACACACGCACTGGAAAGATACAGACTTTTTAAAAGAGTCAGAAACATAGGTATTGCCATGAGAATATCAGGAGTACCCAAATTTAAAAAAAAAACAAACACAGAGAAACCCCTGAAAACAGAACAAGAAAAAAGAAAAAAAAGTGCAAGCCACGCACAGATATCGAGATATCATGGGAGTGGGAAATTAGAGCTAAATACCGCCCAATCCTCTAATTAGATACAGAGAACTAACATCAACAGTTACAAAACCGAAGACCCACAAAGTTACAGACTGCCAGAAATACAAGTATCAGCAAAGAATATCGGCAAGCCAGCAGACTGCAGTGTGAGAGAACAACATTGCAGGAATTAGAGGGGAGTGATATCCCCCCCCCCCCCCCTTAGTACAGGCATCTGGAGAAAACTTCAAACAGTAAACATTAAAAGAAACACGCAGGCACCATAAAATTCACTTTCTAAACGAGTCCAGGAAGGATTCCAAAAGCTGAGGATCCTCAAAACTTCTAGTGGTGTTGGGGGTGGGAGTTGTAGACGGGGGGAACCGGGGGTAGTCTTTGGGGAGTGTGTTCTTTCTCTCTTTTCTCCTAGCTTAGGAGTGATGTCCTGGGCTAGTGGTGGGAGTCAGGGGGGGATGGGGATTAAGATGGCGAAAAGACCGTCAGTAGGGGAGAAAGTTTTCCGAGGGAGGAGGGGGGGGGGGGGGGATTTGGTTGAGAGTCAGTTCCTTCTGTTATTCATGTTTGCTTACCGGGAAAAACCAAATGACAAACTTTAAGATTCTTACATACAATGTTAAAGGGCTGAATTCTCCACATAAAAGACATGCTCTGTGGCGTGAACTCAGTTTGTTGCATCCGCAAGTGGTCTTTGTGCAGGAGACTCATCTGTTAAAAAGACATGAGGGGGTTGTATCCTCTAGACAATACCCGAAAATGTATTTTGCTTCTGATGTAAAGGAGGCCAAGAAAAGAGGGGTGGCCATTATGTTTCATAAGAATGTACAGGTGCAAATATTGCACCAAAAGAGGGATTCTGAGGGCCGATTTCTCTTCTTGCATGTCATGCTGGAACAAGAAGAATATACCCTAGCATGTGTTTACGCCCCAAATGAGAGGCAGGAAAAATTCTTTGTTCATCTTCAAAAGGAGTTACAGATTTTTGCTCGAGGCAAATTGCTGGTGGCAGGGGATTTCAATGCCACCATGCAGCCTGGGATAGATAATCTGCCTCTCCGACCCCTCTTGACTATAAAATTGCCCAGGCCTTAAGGAACTTTGTGGATGTTATGGGATTGTACGATGGTTGGAGGCTGGGGCACCCCAGAGGAAGAGATTACACTTTCTATTCACATGTTCATCTCTCCTATTCTAGACTTGACTATGTCTTTTTGGATAAAACTTTGACAGATGGGGGAGGTGATACTAACATAGGCTCTATCACAATATCTGACCATGCACCGGCCTGGGCAGTTCTTCCTTCATTGAGGGAGGAGCACAGGGACTGCAGATGGACATTTAACAACTGTCTGTTGCAGGACCCAGACATTGTAGCCAATTTTAAACCAGTCTTGAAGGAGTACTTTGATAATAACTTGGACTCTGGACCGTCTCTGGGCATTGTCTGGGATGCCTTTAAAGCAGTTTCGAGAGGATATTTTATTAAGTGTGCTAGTCAGAAATCCAGAGTGCATAAAGAAAGTTTGAAACAGTGTATGGAGAGAGTAACTGTCTTGGAGCAGGCCTACAGGGCTTCTGGCTCAGTGTCTGCCTATCGAAAGCTGCAAACGGGACGCTTGGAGTTGAATGCGTTACATGAAGACAGTTTGAAATTTGTGAATGCGCGTTTGAGGCAAGTACAGTATGAATGTTCTAACAAGCCGGGGAGAGTGCTTGCGGCAAAACTTAGAAAGTTGAGAGTAGATAGACAAATTCTGCGAGTGAAGGACGATAGGGGCGCCATGTTGCATAGCTCTGCCCAGATTAGGGATCGCTTTGCCAAATTTTATGAGACTCTTTATGAGAAGGATGCTGATGTACAGACGGGGGAAATTGATGGATATTTGAAGGATAGGAAATTACCAGTTTTGTCGGCAAAACAGCAGTTAGAGCTGGATGCCCCTGTGACGACGGACGAGGTGTTGCAGGTAATTAAAGCATTACCGACGGGGAAGGTGCCGGGCCTAGATGGCTTCACGAATGAGTTCTTTAGGACCTTTGCTGAGGTGTTGGTACCCTACTTGGTGTTGATACTTAATTCGGTTAGGGAGGGAGTTTCCTTTCCAAGGACGATGATGGAAGCTTGGGTGGCGGTTATCCCGAAACCTGACAAGGACAAAACTGACTGTGCTTCTTATCGTCCTATTTCTATATTGAATACAGACATAAAAATTTTAGCTAAGGTACTCGCCAATCGTCTGGGGAGGATTCTTCCTGAGTTAATCCACCCGGATCAGGTGGGCTTTGTTCCGCAGAGACAGGCAATGGATAATATACGCAGAACTATAGATCTGCTCTATGCGGCTCAGAGGAAGGCTTGTCCGATGGTGTTGCTAGGACTGGATGCTGAAAAGGCCTTCGATCGGGTTCATTGGGGGTACTTAGACTCTGTCCTGAATAGATTTGGGATAGGTCCCTTCTACCGGGCCTGGATTCAGGCTTTATACACGTCGCCGCAGGCTTGTGTAAAAATTAATGGGGGGCTTTCTGGTGCGTTTACCCTGGGGAGAGGAACTAGACAGGGTTGTCCGCTTTCCCCACTGCTCTTCGCTCTGGCCATGGAGCCGTTAGCGGCGGCTATAAGAGAAAATGTGGACATTAGTGGTATACCCGTGGGAGCTCATGAGTATAAAATCGCATTATTTGCTGATGACGTGCTCATGTCTTTGACCAAACCACTGATCTCCTTACCCAATTTGATTAAAGAAATAGAGCGATATTCTCAGATATCTGGTTATAAATTGAATGCTTCTAAGTCCATGGGATTAGAGGTGGGGATACCGCCACAGATGAAAGCAGTGTTGAAAACCTCATTTGCATTTAAATGGTCAGACAGAGACATACGCTATCTGGGGGTTAGGATCCCTAGAGATCTCTCGGAATTATTTGCACTCAATTACCTGGACCTTCAGAGGGCTCTACGTACAGATTTGGATAGGTGGGCTAACATAGGCTTGTCTTGGTTGGGCCGAATTGCGGCAATTAAAATGAATATTCTGCCGCGCCTCTTGTACTTATTTCAGGTTTTACCATTGCGGGTTTCTCGGTCCTTTTTGTCTAGCTTACAGGATATGTTGATTAGATTTACGTGGAACCGGAAGAAGCCGAGGTTACCAAGGGCCCTACTATACAAGAGTACACAGGTTGGAGGGCTGGGGGTGCCTAACCTATATTGGTACTACGGAGCTGCACAGGCCAGGTCAGCTGTTGAATGGTTCAGGTGTGAGGACCACAAGCTGTGGGTACACATAGAGCAGTCTTTGATAGGGTCCCGTAAGTTGGGGCATTTAATGTGGCTCGCGGATAAATATCGAGGACAGGTTGCTAGATTTCCTCCGCCGGTGCAGGCCACTTTTTACTACTGGGATCTTATGTTTCCGGAGAGATGTCCTCCTGTCTCGGGACTGGCGCCAATAGTGGACAATCCTCTATTCGAGCCGGGAGTGGGGAGCACGCCGTTTAGCAAATGGGTGAAAGTAGGTCTTGATATGCTAGGGCAGCTCCATATTGGAGAGAATGTGATCCCTTTCGCGACATTACAGGAAGATTATAAACTTAACCCTAATGACCAATACGGCTACTTGCAGTTGCAACACTTCCTGAAGGGGGCTATATACGGTAAGTGCTTAGGGAGGGAGGTGCACCCGATGGAGGAGATCTGTGTAACCCCTAGGAGTACACGTGGGATGATTACTTACCTGTATCGAGTGCTGGCGTCGCGACAAATTCCATCCTTGGTACATAGGAGGAAGTGGGAGCAGGAATTGCAGTTCGTCCTTTCGGACGGGGAGTGGTTGAAAATAGAGAGGGGGATATTGCGATCAGCCTCTGCTGTGTATATGAAAGAAAATGCCATTAAAGTGTTTTACAGATGGTATCTTACTCCGGCTCGCCTGAGCCATATGTTTCCTGCAATGCCAAAAACATGTTGGAGACAATGCGGTGAAGTGGGGACTATGGGACACATTTGGTGGACTTGCACTAAGGCAAAGGCCTATTGGAAGGGCGTGCAGTCACGTCTTCAGAGGTGGGTGGGAAAATCTGTGCATTGGCATCCGCTGGTCTTTATACTGGGGCAGAGGCCCGAGGGGTTGCTAACTCACCAATGGTTGCTAGCGAGGGGGGCCTTGCATGCAGCTCGACTTAATTTAGCACAACATTGGAAATCTCCAGGGGTTCCCTCTCTGGTAAAGTGGATCACCAAAGTACGCTATATCTGTGAGATGGAGAGACTGATGGCTGTTAAAAACAGAATGTTGCCGAAATGGGAAAAGATATGGACCCCCTTTTTGAATGCACGTTCTGGTTGACGGAGGGGTGGATGAGGGATAGAGGGAACTGACGGGGGGGGGGGGGGGGCTAGGGGGGTACACATGGGGGGGGACAAGACAAAGTAGGGGGGGGGGTCGGGTTGGAGAGGGTAGGAACTAATCTGTAAAAATAAAAAAAATATTTGGAGTCAAAATGATAGTAGACCTAGAGCGGACACAAATAATGTTCATGTTGACCTGTTTGTTTATAAGTTCCTGTTAGATACGCCATGCTTTGTACAAAATAGTACTGTATGGAACTGCATATGCTTTATTATGTGTTAACAATATCCAATAAAGACTTCTATAAAATAAAAAAAAAAAAAACTTCTAGTGGTGTTATGAACAGTCACTCGCATCCGCGCCGGGTAAAGCAGACCATACTGCGCTCCAAGGTCTTTCAATCGATCCCTAAACAGCAGAAAAGCCCTCCTTCTCTGAACAGTAGCTTTAATGAGATCCGGAAAAATGAATATCTTCGCACCATCATAGGTAAGTGGAGCCTTTAGTTTAGCTCGCTGCAGACAGAGTAACGCTGTCGGATAGCGGAGGAATTTGATAACAACAGGCCTCGGCGCAGACCGAGACAGCCGTTTGAAAGATGGCATTCTATTCGCCTGTTCAATTTCTAACCGCTGCTCCACGTTAAGGCCCAACAATTTCGGCAAGAAATCTTCTAGGAAGGTGATCAAATGCAGACCCTCTGCTCCCTCCGGCAAGCCGACCAGCCGAATTGAATTTCTCCGAAGCCTATTATGCAGGTCTTCAACATCTTTTTGTAGGAAGTCCACAGCCGTGACTTTCTTTTGTAAGCCCTTAAGGAGGTTTTCCTGACATTCCGATTTACTCTCTAGCACTGAAGTGCGAGACTCTGTAGTGGATAGATTCACTTTGATGTCTACAATCTCATCCTTAATGTCCCGTAGAGAAGTTTGATTCTCCTGTAAGAGCGCTTTGATGGAAAGCAATTCCTCCATAATACCCTGGAGTGAAATCTCAGAAGCAACTGCCGTCGCCCCGATAGAGCGAGGATCTTGCTTGTGCCGCTTGGGTGCTGGCAGAGGCGCTGACATCGGGTCTAGTTTTGAAAAAAAAAAATAAATAAAAGTAGCACTAATTTGGAGTTGTGCACTCGCCTATGGTGCAATTCTATAAAGAACCAAGCCTAAACGCTCGCGGCATGCAAGCCAAAAAGGGGGGGGGGGGGACAGAGGAGGGGCATGGACAGGCCATGGTCATTCCCAAAAGTTATGCGGCGTGTTACAGAATTGGGGGCGGGGGGGGGGGGGGGGGGGGGAATGCATGTCAGAATTTACACCTGCTTATAGAAGGCATAAGTCCTGGCACTTAATTTTAGTCAGGGGAATCTGTGCTTTGTAGAATAGCACTGAGTGCCTATTTTTCCCCAGTGTCCAAATTTAAATTTGGGTGCCATTTACTGAATCAGGCCCTATATGTATATCCTGTGTAGTCTTCTGTCATCTAGCATTTACTTAAAAATAGCAACAAGAAACTTCTCCCACATAAACAAGGGATAACCAACAACAGACAACCCTGAAATATCTATGACAGAATTGAAGACAGTGACAGACAGAAGGAAAGAACCTAATGCTTTCCCTGCCCCCACACAACCATCCATTCTTCATTTTGAAATCAATATCTGGACTGGTCTAGAGGGACTCAAGAGAAAGAAAATTAGCAGGTATGATCTAATTTCTCCTTCCTCATTGTCCCTCCAGACCAGTCCAGATGTGTGGGATGTACCACACCAGCAAACAAAACACTCACTCCAAAAGCTGGATGCATCCCAACTGTCCTGAACATTCAACCGATAGTGGTGTACAAAGGAATGCAATGAAGCTCAGGCGGCCGTGCTACAAATCTATGCTCTGCCTGTGATGCCTCTTGACTCAAAGTTGAATGAGCCTTCAGTACAGACAAATCTGGCAAGCCTTGACCAATACGCGTCAAAGTAGTATCTTTCTTAATCCAGTATACAACTATTACCTTAGTGGCTGCCTCCCTCTTTCTAGCTCCTGCAAATAAGATAAATAAGCACTCAGACTTCTAAAACTCCTATATCCTCTTCAAGTGATGCATCATCTGACCCACATCCAACCTGTGCCTCCAACTCATTTCTTCATTCCTTAGCTGTTCCCAAAAAGGCTTATAAGGAGATCGACTGATGTGGAAGAGCAAAACCATTTTAGGAAGGAAGAAACCTGCCAAATAATCATCTTCTCCTGAGACATCACCAAGAAGAGGTCACTGTAAAAAAAAGTCAGCAACTCTTGAAATTCTCCAAACCGAACATATAGCTACCAGAAACACCACTGAGCATGAGCGGAGTGCTGGTGTCGGATGCTAGAAAGCATGTTGCCAACTTCCTCACACCAGGGGAGGGGCAAGCTTCAGAGCTCTTTGGCTGACGGAGCATGGGCATCCTCACCAGCCATTCAAAGTACTGCAGCTGGGCGGGCCCTAGCCCAACATGGAGGAGCCCAGGGCCCCCATGCCATTGGGTCAGCTGGGTCCCCCTTTAAATCCATGTCAGGGGAATCTTGCCCCCCCTCCTTTGGTGGGCCTGACACAGATGAACCAAGCTTCTATGCCTTCTGAAAGCCACTCCCCTTCCTGTGAATGAAGAAGCTAGGAACCTTTGCACTTCTGCTCATGGCCATAGGATCCATTACTGGCCTTCCCCAATGTTGCAAGATGCACTCAAAAATCTCCTCTGCCTGATTTAATTTTCCCAAGTTTAGGGTGTTTCTGCTGAGGAAGTTCAGCTACACATCTACTCCTACTAGATACACCACGGAAAAGGCCACCAAATGTTTGTCCACCCAGGCCATCAGTATGCTAACTTCCTCTGACACTTGACAACTCCATTTTCCTTCTTGATGGTTAATATTTGCTACTTCTGTGACACTGTTTAACCACGCTTGGACTTCCTTGTTCTGCCGTGAAGCCACGGTAGAAATTCCTTCAGCATCAGACAAATGGCTCATGCTTCCAGTCAGTTCATGGATCAAGCTGCCTCCTCCACCATCCCTGGGCTACCTCTCCCTGGCAATGAGCTCCCCAAATGGTGAAGCTGGCATCCATCATCACTAGGGTCCATTTGGGAGACTCTAGATCCACTCCCTTAAGCAGAGTAGATGTCTACAACCACCAGGAAAGGCTGTACAAAGCCTCCTGAGTGAGCAGCAGCATCTGGGGCAGTGCCTGCATCTGCAGCTACCACGGAGACAGAGCTCTATTTAGGATACATGTACTCCCTTGCCCATGCCACCACTTCCAGAGCTGCCACCATCAACCCCAACACTTCCAGGCTGTTGGTTTTGGATTGCCAAGCAAAGTCCTGAGTTGTCCCTGTGGTTTCTGCACTGTGTTCTCAGTCAGGAATAGAGAATGACACGGGGGCAAAGTTGTCCCCGTGGGCTCTGTCCGTGTCCCCACTCCATCCCTGTGGGCACTGTCTTCGGCCCTGCCCCATCCCCATAGACTCTGTCCTCATCTTCAGAAACCTTGAACACTTATGATTTTATATTTAAATCTTTTTTATGAAAGTTAAAAAGGAACAATATTCTAAGTCGGTTTTACTGACCGACGGCGTTTCACAGGAGTCTCTGACTTTTCTCTTGTGGGGAAGTTGTATACTTACCTAGGAACTTGTTTTTAGTGTACTCCCTACTTGTGTACTTTGAAATTGAACTTGGACCCCTGAGGCAGGCATTGCTTACGTTGAAACACGGCCCATGTTGGGTCTGATCTAAATAAAGGACTGCTGTTGTTTCAGTCTTGAAGGCCCAGTTGTGTTTTTCTTTTTTGTTTTGCTATTTGTGTATACTGTTTTTGTCTCCTGTACCCAACTATACAGCACTCATGGCTCCAGGTGTCACCTTTATGTGGGTACAGTAGGTTTTTGGTGAATTTTGGAGGGCTCACTCTTTCCACCACAAGTGTAACAGTTAGAGTGGATTATGGGCCTGGGTCCCCTTATCCACTAAGCTACTCCAGGGACCTGCTTGCTGCTCTAATAGGACTGGCTATAACATCTGAGGCTGTCATAGAGGCTGATATGTACTCTTTCTTTCACATCTTTTGGGGATGGGAGAGGGTCAGTGACCACTGGGGGACTAAAAGGGGGGGGGGGTCATTCCTTTATTCCTCCAGTGGTCATCTGGTCATTTAGGGCACTTTTTTGTGGCTTAATCGTTATTAAAACAGGTCTAGCTCCAAAAGTCTCAGTTTTAGTCCTGGAAGTTTTTCAGCCATAATGAAACAAAACAAGGAATAAAGTTGGGGGAGTATAGAGAGAAAATTGTATAACTGTTTCTTTAACTGGAAGTCACTGTATTGGTTTTGTTCTGAAATAATGTCTGTTAATTAGTCTAATTGTGACAGAATTTAAATGTCTCCAATAAAAATGTTGAAACATAAAATGAAACAAAACAAAAACGTCCAGGTCTTAGGAATGCCCAAATCCTGCCCATAACACTTCCCCCCCCCCCCCACACCTCAACACCCCCCCTTAAGATTTGGACACACTGTAGACGAACTGCATATAAAAACCATCTGAAAAATGTATTTCCAAAATAGCGATTTGGACATTTTGGTGAGAAAAATGGACAAATGCTGCTTTATGCCACTTTTTAGACGTTTTTCTCTTTCAAAAATAAGCCCCATACTAAGCACACATTCCTACAAAATGCTAAATCTTCCACAGTCACCAACATAGCTGAAAGTTTGTGTGGTGGTGGAAGGGGTGACAATGACCGGGCTTGCTGATGGGGAGATACAAGAAAAACAAAGACAGGTAAAATAATAGTGGTGTGTGAAGGCTGATAAAGCTACCATGGACACCTAGGGGATTTTCAGAGTTCTCAAATCAAAAATGTATTGATCATAATATAAACCCAGGTGTAGGTAACAACAGGGGTGTAGCCAGACCTCACACTGGGAGGGGGCCAGAGCCTGAGGGGGGGCATATTTTAGTCTGCCACCCCGTCACCTCCCCACCTCTCCCCACAGCACCAAATACCTTTGCTGACGGGGGTATTTGGTGCTGTGGGGTGCGGCAGGGGGAGCGGCAAGACGATGGGGGGAAGTGAGGAGACTGGCGCTGAAGAAGTCTTTGGCTGGAAGGGGTTGGGGACCCCCGCCAGCAAAATGAGGGGCTTGGATGAAATCTGGGGGGGGGGGGGGGGGGCAGGCCCCCGTGGCCCCACCTAGCTATGCCACTGGGCAACACAATCATTTCAACACAAGCGCTTTTGCTATCCAGAGAAGGGCTGATGTTCCAGCTCATAACAGCCTAGGGCAGGGGCGGACCACTGGGACAATAGGGCAGGGCCTGAGGGCCCACAGCAGAAAAGGGCCCACTCTCCCATAGCCTTCATCTAATTTAATAACTTTTAATAGGTGGTTAAGGGCCAGTGCCCCTTATTGCCTGAGGGCTCAGATCACTGTCATTCCACCCTTGGCTTAGGTGTCCAAGTGCCCTGTCTGAGACTGGACATGTCACCTCAGTCCCAGAGAGAGAGAGAACTGCTGCTACATAAGTGTGCTAACCTCACAGACTGAGGGTCCATCACCGAGGGTGCAACTTGGAAAAATCTCTTCTCCAGTCTGGTGTGGGTATTGAGTCACCCAGGCCTACCAGCTAGGATAGTGAAGAATACACATGTAGAGAGAAATGGGATAAAGGCAATAAAAACATATATATATATTTTTTTCCCTTATCCCATTTCTCTCTTCGTGTATATTTTTCACTATCCTATATCTATATATCTATTATTTATTTATTTAGAGAGGAGAGGAGAATCCTAGCTCTCCAGCAAGTTCCCATAATTCTGACTATACCTGATTGCACTTATATAAGAAGAAGAGAACATTTCCTCTAGCGCCTCCATCGCATGTGCCATGCCAACCAAATGAGATCCTGTTTTGCCATTTGAGAACTCAGCGATTTCAGTTGCTCTCCTACAGATATCAAGGCAGCGTCTTGCATCCCCAGATAATGCGGCCACCTAGAGAGAGAGAGAAAAGTTTAGCATGAGCCTTCTCTGCATCTAAGATCACAGCAACATGGAAAAGGACAGTGGGAGATGGTTTAATAACCTCAGCTTATTGCATATAAGTGTGTTGGATTAAATACGCTAAGTTGTCTTTGGTAGCACGGAAGCGCATATTATAGGTTTGGACCTCTGCAAGCCCGCCTGAGTATTGGCATTGGCGCAATCAGATACATCAGCTGATGGCATGGGAGGCCAAAGAAGCAAAAGGCTCATACCGTTGTAAACAAAAATTCTTAAAAGTCTGGGGATGTCTGCTAGAGACATTAACACAGAGAGGCAGAAGCCTTATCTTAAAAGACTTTATGACTTGGATATTAAATGGATTTTACAGGGAAAAATCACACAGAGGGGTATGTATGGAAACACGCACACACACATAAGTGAACAGTGTCTTGAGGCAGGGAGGGAGGGAGGTGGGTTAGGGAAAGGGGGGGGGGACGTGAAAATAAACAAATGGACATATAATGTTATGGGATACTACTGTTATATGGTTGTATTATGCTACTTGTACCATGTGAGACATGTTAATCTTCAGACACCTTGTTTGGATGTGTTTATTTGTTAATAAAAACTTTTAAACATAAATATGCTAAGTTGTAATGAGCATACACTGTTTGTAAATATCAAACATATAAAAGGCGAGTGTCGTACTCACTCGCAAATGCGCAGTAGAGACTTCCCTCTCTGCCCCGCCCCTGCATCAATACGTGATGAGGGGGGCGGGACAGAGCGGGAAGTCTCTACTGCGCATGCCGCAGACGTACTCGCAACCGTTCCGCCCTCCCCCCGAGGTCACTGCTACCACTCCCCCCACCCGGAGTCGCCGCCACCGCCGCCCCTCCACCCGGCCCGAGCACTGTCTTTCTTATTGAACTTACATCGCACCACGCAGACGCAGCAGGCACATCAGCAAAGCTGCCATCGGGACGGGCTTCCTTCTCTGCCTGTGTCCCGCCCTCGCCGCGTTACGTCACACGAGGGCGGGACACAGGCAGAGAAGGAAGCCCGTCCCGATGGCAGCTTTGCTGATGTGCCTGCTGCGTCTGCGTGGTGCGATGTAAGTTCAATAACAGACAGTGCTCGGGCCGGGGGGGGGGGGGGGTTACCGGCGGCGACCTCGGGGGGAGGCCTCGGAACCCCCCCCCCCATTCCAAAACTAGCCCGTTTACATGGGCTCAATGGCTAGTTCCATATATTCAATAAACATTTAACGTAAAAAAAAAACAACAAAAAAAAAAACATGGAAAAGGACAGTATTCCCATCCGATAGATCTACACTTCCTGCTGCAAGGTTTATGCCAGGGTACTACTATATACCCACATTTGGCAATTGGACAAGCAGTAGTGCAGCCAACACAGAAAGTAATTTTCACAAAGCAGCAGTACTAGCTAAATTATGGCTGACCAGGTGGGGGGAAGAGGGGTTGGTGGTTGGGAGGCTAGGATAGGGGAGGGCAGACTTATACGGTCTGTACCAGAGCCGGTGATGGGAGGCGGGACTGGTGGTTGGGAGGCGGGAAATACTGCTGCTGGGCAGACTTATACGGTCTGTGCCCTGAAAAAGACAGGTACAAATTCAAGGTAAGGTATACACATATGACTTTATCTTGGGCAGACTGGATGGACCATGCAGGTCTTTTTCTGCCGTCATCTACTATGTTACTATGTAATTCTAATCCTTAAGGGCTAGATTATGCTTATTTCCATTGAATACATATGAAAAATATCTGTTCTAAGAACTCTGTGGGCCCAATATTCAGCTGGCAGTGATCAGCACGTTGCAGACTACTGCAATGCAAGCCACACAGGCTGCGAAGAACAAACCCTCAAAAAATTACAGACTGCACAAAACACAGCGGCAAGACTCAGTGTGAAACCACTGCTTCAAAAATTACATTGGCTACCCATCAAAGCACACACATCCTTCAAGATCTGCACACTGACTTGCAGAATAATATTTGGCCTTTCACATACATGACTGACCTAATAAACCTACCACTGCTGAATTCTACCATTAGCGTGAGGTCCTATCTCACCCTCCACTTTCCCAAATGTCACGGACTGAAGTGCAAACCACATACACAACAGGCTTCACCTACATCTGCATCAAAATTTGGAATACCCTACCTAATGTACTAAAGTCCATGAACAACTATCTACAATTTAGAAAACACCTTTTGGTTAACAGAGATATGGTTAACATTTGCAGCAGACCCATTGATGAATGAAATTTGTCCAGCTGATTACAAGGTAAAATTATGTATAATCATACCTGATAATTTTCTTTCCATTAATCATAGCTGATCAATCCATAGACTGGTGGGTTGTGTCCATCTACCAGCAGGTGGAGATAGAGAGCAAACTTTTGCCTCCCTATATGTGGTCATGTGCTGCCGGAAACTCCTCAGTATGTCGATATCAAAGCTCCATCCGCAGGACTCAGCACTTAGAGAATTACACCCACGAAGGGACACTCTGCCCAGCTCACCACCGCCGAAACGGGGGAGGGGAATTAACCCAGCTCATCCCACACAAGTGGGGGAGGGGAATCCGTCCAGCTCATCCCCGCGGAGCGGGGGAGGGACACCACACCCGCCGATGCGGGGGGATCTGGCTTATCCTGCAACCGCAACCGCGGGAGGAGCTGACTGACCCTAACACCGCCGAAGCGGGAGGGGTACAAAGCTGCCCTACAGCCGCACGAAGCGGGAGGGAGTGCCGGCAGAATTTTAAGTCTCAATCCAGCCCCGTAAAACGGAGGGGAGAGGAATGCAGCAGCTCACTGTAACACAAACTCGTCTTAACTCTTGAAGAATCCAAGTGAAAAAACTTGAACACGAAGTCTTTCTGAAGTAACTGAAGACTAAACTTGAACCTGAAATGCAACCAGAATAAAACAGTACAGATATCTGGGAGGGGCTATGGATTGATCAGCTATGATTAATGGAAAGAAAATTATCAGGTATGATTATACATAATTTTACCTTCCATATCATCAAGCTGATCAATCCATAGACTGGTGGGATGTACCGAAGCAGTACTCACCCAGGGCGGGACATTGAAATCCCTGACCTCAACACTGAAGCTCCAAACCGGGCCTCCGCCCGTGCAGCCACAGTCAAACGGTAATGCTTGGAGAATGTATGAGCCGAAGCCCAAGTTGCCGTCTTGCATATCTCTTCCAAGGATACAGATCCGGCCTCTGCCATCGAGGCCGCCTGAGCTCTCGTGGAGTGAGCCTTCAGCTGGATAGGCGGCACCTTCCCCGCGGCCACATAAGCCGCTGCAATGGCTTCCTTGACCCATCTTGCCACTGTAGGCTTAGCAGCCTGCAGACCCTTACGAGGACCTGCAAACAGGACAAACAGATGATCCGATTTCCGGAAATCATTGGTCACTTCCAAGTATCTGATGATGACTCGTCTCACATCCAGATATTTAAGAGCAGAGTACTCCTCTGGGTAGTCCTCCCTACGAAAGGAAGGGAGACAGAGCTGCTGATTCACATGGAAGCGAGAAACAATCTTGGGCAGGAAGGAAGGCACTGTGCGAATAGTCACTCCTGCCTCAGTGAACTGCAGAAAAGGCTCTCGACATGAGAGCGCCTGGAGCTCGGAAACTCTTCTGGCTGAAGTGATAGCCACCAAAAAGACTGCTTTCAACGTCAGGTCTTTCAGAGATGCCCTCGACAAGGGTTCAAAAGGCGGCTTCTGCAATGCTCTTAGTACCAGGTTGAGATTCCACGCAGGCACCACTGAGTGCAGAGGAGGGCGCAGGTGATTAACTCCCTTGAGAAAGCGCACCACATCTGGCTGCGAAGCCAGGGAAGCACCCTTCAGGCGGCCCCTGAAGCAAGCCAGAGCCGCTACCTGGACTTTAAGGGAACTGAGCGACAGGCCTTTCTCCAGACCTTCTTGCAGGAACGCCAACACTGAAGAAATTGGAGCAGTGAAGGGAGAAAGTGAGCCTGCTTCACACCACGCTGCAAAGATACGCCAAACCCTGGCGTAAGCAGTAGAAGTAGAGCGCTTCCTCGCTCTCAGCATAGTGGCGATGACCTTGTCTGAGAAGCCCTTCTTCCTCAGACGCTGCCGCTCAATAGCCAGGCCGTAAGACCAAAGGGGGAGGGATCCTCCATCACCACGGGACCCTGATGTAACAGGCCCTGCTCCACTGGCAGCCGCAGAGGATCGTCGACTGAGAGCCTGATCAAGTCCGCATACCAGGGACGCCTGGGCCAATCCGGACCCACCAGGATTACCCTGCCGGGATGCTTTGCCACCCGGTCTAGCACCCTGCCCAACATGGGCCAGGGCGGGAACACATAGAGAAGCTCTTGTGTCGGCCACTGTTGGAGAAGAGCATCTACTCCCAGGGATCGAGGGTCCCGTCCTCTGCTGAAAAAGCGCGGCACTTGGCAATTGGCCGATGACGCCATCAGATCTAGGCTCGGCTGGCCCCAGCGCTTCGTGATGTCCAAGAACGCCTGAGCAGATAGCTGCCACTCTCCGGGCTCCAAGGTATGGCGACTGAGAAAGTCCGCCTTGACATTCATGACTCCGGCAATGTGGGCCGCTGAAAGCTGCTCCAGGTTCGCTTCCGCCCACTGGCAAAGATTCATAGCCTCCTTGGCTAGAGGGGCGCTCTTGGTACCTCCCTGGCGGTTGACATAGGCCACAGCCGTGGCATTGTCCGACAGGACCCGTACAGGCTTCAACACCAGTACCGGGATGAACTCCAAAAGCGCCAACCGAATGGCTCTGAGTTCCAGGAGGTTGATAGATCACTTTGCCTCTGCAGGAGACCAGAGCCCCTGCGCTGTCCTTCCCAAGCAGTGGGCTCCCCAGCCCGACAACGAGGCGTCCGTCGTGACGACAATCCACTCTGGGGTCACCAGAGGCATTCCCGCAGACAACTTGTCTGTCTGCATCCACCAGCTCAGCGCCTTGCGCACTGCTGGGTCCAAGGGAAGGCGCACAGCATAATCCTCCGACATCGGAGTCCAGCGCTGCAGCAAAGAGTGTTGAAGTGGTCTCATATGAGCCCTGGCCCAGGGCACAACTTCCATCGTGGCCGTCATAGAGCCCAACAGCTGCACATAGTCCCAAGCCCGAAGGGGAGAGGCTACTAGGAACTGGTCCACCTGAGCCTGAAGTTTGACAATCCGATTGTCTGGCAGGAACACTCTGCCCACTTGGGTGTCGAATCGAACTCCCAGGTACTCCAGGGACTGAGTCGGGCACAGCTGGCTCTTCTCCCAGTTGATGATCCATCCCAGGGAGCTCAAAAGAGCAACTACCCGGTCCACAGCTTTGCCGCACTCTGCATAAGAGGGGGCTCGGATCAACCAGTCGTCCAGATAAGGATGGACTTGTACCCCTTCCTTTCGTAGGAAGGCCGCGATGACCACCATTACTTTGGAAAAGGTTCGCGGAGCAGTAGCCAACCCGAAAGGGAGGGCTCTGAACTGGAAGTGTCGTCCCAGGACTGCAAAACGCAGAAAGCGTTGATGAGGAGGCCAGATGGGAATATGCAGGTACGCTTCCTTGATGTCCAAGGATGCCAGGAACTCTCCTGCCTTCACTGCCGCTATAACAGAGCGGAGAGTCTCCATGCGAAAGTGCCGCACTTTCAAGGCCCGATTGACCCCTTTGAGGTCGAGGATAGGCCGGACAGAACCTCCTTTCTTTGGTACCACAAGTAAATGGAGTAGTAACGTCCCTTGCCAAGCTGACTTTCTGGCACCGGAACGACCGCGCCCAGGCGGATCAGATTGTCCAAGGTCTGCTGCACTGCCACAGCTTTGACCGGAGACTTGCAGGGAGAGAGTACAAACCCGTCTTTTAAGGGTCGGCAGAACTCTAGTTTGTAGCCGTCTCTGATGACTTCCAGCACCCACGCGTCTGAAGTTATTGTGGTCCACTCGCCCAGAAACGAGGACAGCCGTCCTCCAATTTGCACTGGGGCGTGGACCAAGACCCCGTCATTGGGTACGAGACCCTGGGGGAGGACCGGAGGGAGCACCTCCGGGACGGCAGTCTCTGCAAAAGGAATGCTGCTTGGGGGAGAAATTCCTCTTGAAGGAAGAGGGGGCAGAGGAACCCGACTTGCCCGGGCGGTACCGACGGGCTTCCTGCAACCGTCCTCTGGAGGTACCGGGACGAGTACTAGCCCGAGCCCTGACCTCTGGTAATTTCTTGCCCTTAGACGTGCCGAGATCGGTCACGATTTTGTCCAGCTCGACCCCAAAGAGCAGCTTGCCTTTAAAAGGCAACCTAGCCAGGCGGGATTTAGAGGCGTGGTCAGCAGACCAATGTTTCAGCCAAAGCCACCGCCGCGCAGAGATTGTCTGAGCCATGCCTTTAGCTGAGGCCCTCAAGACATCATACAGCAAGTCTGCCAAATAGGCTAAGCCCGATTCCAGGGCCGGCCAATCAGCCCTCAAGGAATGATCCGAGGGGGAAGCCCGCTGCACCATAGTCAGGCACGCCCTGGCCACATAGGAGCCGCAAACTGAGGCCTGCAAACTTAAAGCAGCCGCCTCAAAGGACGACCTTAAGGCCGCCTCCAATCTTCTGTCTTGGGCGTCCTTTAGGGCCGTGCCACCTTCCACCGGCAACGCCGTTTTCTTAGTCACCGCAGTGATTAAAGAATCCACGGTAGGCCACAGATAGGCCTCACGTTCACTCACAGCCAAAGGATAGAGGCTGGACATAGCCCTAGCCACTTTAAGGCTCGCTTCCGGGACATCCCATTGAGCCGAAATTAAGGTGTGCATGGCATCATGCACGTGGAAGGTTCTAGGCGGGCGCTTCGTCCCCAGCATAATGGCAGAGCCAACAGGGGCTGAGGGAGAGACGTCCTCCGGAGAGGAAATCTTCAAAGTGTCCATGGCCTGTAACAACAGGTTGGGCAAATCCTCTGGGCTAAAAAGCCGCGCTGCAGAGGGGTCATCCGCTCCATCCGAGCGGGGATCCGTCTCCTCCAAGGAATCCGCAAAGGACCGTTGGGAGACCTCAGACACGCTGCCCTCATCTACATCGGAGGAGACAAATTCCTCCAAGGCCTGGGAATCAACCCGAGGGCGTTTACCTCTGGGAACCTCAACCTCTTTACCAGACGAGGGAGCAGGGGCAGCGTTGTGCATGAGGAAGGCCTGATGCAGCAGCAAAACAAACTCGGGGGAGAAACCCCCCAGACTGTGCACTTCCGCAGCCTGGGCAACAGCCCTAGACGCACCCTCAACCGGCGCTCGCAATAGCGGGGGAGAGACATGCTGCGCATCCAAAATGGCGTCCGGCGCGAAACTCCGCGAAGGAGCCGCGCGGGAAGAACGGCTCTTAACTTTAGCCGCTTCTGTGCCGTCGCCCAAATTAAGGGCGTTCATGGCATTAATGTCTCCAACCTCAAGGGCGGCCCAAGAAGAAGCCGTCCGAGCCGCGTGGCCGGCCAAGATGGCGGAGGCGAGGAGCGGGGGGATGGGCGTTTATGGCGGGAAAAACCGCCACGCCGGAGGAAGGACCGGGACATTCATCGGTCACGAAACTGTCACCCAACAGGGCGAATCAGGCTTTAAGACCCCCGCATCCCCTCTAGAAACGCTCAAGCGACCCGGGGAGCGGACCCTTTGCGCCCTCGCCCTCCGACGCCATATGCCACGAGGAGAAGAATCGGGGAACCCCCTGCCCGCTATAAAAAGGTAAAAATTACCTGCTGTCCGCTCCAAGTTGTAACGACCTGGTGTCCCAGTGAGTAGCTGCAATAGACGCTTAAATAAACGTCGAAATAAACGCCTTTAAGGACGTTCAAAATTTTTTTTTTTTTTTTTTTTTTTTAACGGAGCCAGCGGGAGGGGGGAGAAAAGGAGGGACCTGGCACCACCAGGTTTGCACTTGCTCAAAAGAGCCCTCAACCCCAGGCACTCAACAAAACCTAAAAATTAGGCTTGGAGGCCTAGCCAGAGCTGCTGCTGTGTGTGACCACCACCTGCTGAGATAGAGAACATACTGGGGAGTTTCCGGCAGCACATGACCACATATAGGGAGGCAAAAGTTTGCTCTCTATCTCCACCTGCTGGTAGATGGACACAACCCACCAGTCTATGGATTGATCAGCTTGATGATATGGAAAATCACGTTAATTTATAGGAGGGGGGGGGGGGGGGGGAAGAAGTGGATGTACAGCTTTTATTTATACAAGCTTTTTTGAAGTAAATACTTTGGATACGTATATTTATCTGAATTGGAAATTGCAGCTTACTCGATTAAGGACAATTCCTTTGTAAATCCTATTACTTGTATGGTATTTTAAATGGCTCTAGGGAAATGGAATACTATCCGAGAGATTTTATGATTTTGTAATTTGAAACTCTAACTCTAAATTTAACCTTTTTGTTGGGAGATATCAACTTGCATTTAGAAAAGGATGACATAAATCCGAATATATCTAATCGTTTTTACTTAAATGCTTTACGTTATCGAGTTCCAATTTTTTGAACTACACATAATAAAGGACATCAATTAAATTTAATTGCCTTTTCTAAAGTTGATGCCAGCTCATAAGATCCCTTGGTCAGATCACTTTATATATCAATTTAATATAGATTGGAGAGAACTAGGAAAAGCTAAACCAAAATATAGACCATCTCATCTTTCTAGGGGACCCATTGATCATGTAGCTTCTTGGTCACAGTTTGATGAAATGCGTACATTCTAGGAATCCACATATTTTATTAATCATTGATTTCATTATAGTAAAGAGATTTTGGATAATTTGGCCCTTACAAGGTTCGAACCAGAATAACTAAACTATCGGATAAATGGTTCGATTCTGAGTTGCTTGTTTTAAAAAGGAAATGTAGAAATGCAGAAAGATTATGGTGTAAATACCCCTCTACTGAGAAGATGATAAGTTGGAAGTTACTCAACAAAGACAACAGGAGATTATTAAAGGATTATTACTCCAAATTAGTTGATGGTAATTTCTTGGATACAAAACTGCTTTTTTAAAACACTTACAGACCTACTACTACTACTACTTATCATTTCTATAGCGCTACTAGACATACGCAGTGCTGTACACTTGAACATGAAGGGACAGTCCCTACTTGACAGAGCTTACAATCTAATTAGGACAAACAGGACAAGAGTCTTGTATTGCTCCAATGACCATTAAAAGACCCTCAGCCTCTCAGTTGGCTGACTATTTTAGTTCTAAAATAACAACTATAAGGAGCCTTTTTAAGAGCAACGATATTGGGATTTTCTTATTTCTAATCCTGAATTTTTTATAATTATGCTGATGATGTAACAGTCATGGTCCCTATTACTTCGATGGTTGAACCTTATTCAGTCTTACTTCACAATGTTATCAATACTCTAGATTCTTGGATGAAAATTCACAAGCTTAAGCTAAATGCAGAAAAAACTAAATTTTTATTGGTCACTCAGTTCAGAAAAGGAAAAAAAAGTATCAGAATTAATCAAACTGTATCAGTTCTCTCCATCTATAAATGTGTTGGGTATCCTGATAGATTCTAAACCATCCTTTGAATCCCATGTAAATACACTAACACAGAGAGCTTTCTTCACTATGCATAATTTTTGGGGGGTATGTAAATACTTTGATCAAGATTACTTTTGTTTGATAGTAAATAAACTCAAAATAATACAGGGAGTGCAAACTTTTGTAAATCTATAAATGCCAGATTGTTTGCACAATTAAGTTTGCGGGTTGAAGAGTTGATGTACTCTGCCTGAATGTTGGGGTGAAAGACGGCAACTTCTCCCCTTGGATACTATCAGGAGCCCCCGTTGGGATCTGGACTGATTTATGCCTTGCAGGTAAGTACCCAAATACCCAAGCTGTTAAAATTTTGTTTTCCTTGGGGGGTGTAAGAGATCTAGAAGATGGATGTTGTTTTCCTGGGGGGCTTTTAGTTCAGAAGGGTGGTGAACAATGGATACAGTTGTCTTAGGACATGTTTATTTAGTTTGGTGATTGGCGTACTCCACATTAGGCGTTAGTAAGGAACAGGAGGAGGCTTTTTAGGTCGCTCGTTTTTCTCACTTAGAGTGAGTTTTTTTGAGCAATTGGTTTTCCTCCTCTTCTGTCCCTTACGGAACCTATGATAATAAACGGACCCCTATGTTGGTCGCTACTGGGGGATTTGAGGTTCCATTTGTTTAATTGTCATTATAAGGTGGAAAGCGCCCGCAAACTAATTGTGCAAACAATCTGGCATTTTGTTTGATAGTGCCATCCCTAATCTTGAGTAAGTTAGATTATTGTAATGTTATCTACCTGGGATCCTCAAAACAACTATTAAAGCGGTTACAGACCATTGGTTACCGGGCTATTCTAGAGTCCAATTCTACTGTCTTTTTTAATGAAGTAATTTATGGGTTAACCTCATTATAGTTAGGCCATTTTGTTTGCTCTCAAAACTCTAGGGCTACCAGATCAACAGCCCTATTTACTTTCCATTCTCTATAAGACTCAGATTATTTGATAGTCTTTTTCTTTTCAAGCAGCTCATCTTAGTAAAGATGTTCAGACTTTTTATTTATTTACTACTTCAAGTTATTTTCAATTTCAGAAATATATATAAAACTTATTTATTCCAGAAATCTGTTTTGCAATGTAATAACTAGTATGAATGAACTTATCTAAGACTTTTTTTTTTTTAAATGTGTATGTAAACCTTGCTAACTATTGCTTGTAATTCCTGGAAATGTCCAGCTTCTTGTATACTGGGATCCGCTTTGAATTGTGAAGTATTAGCGGAAAAGTTAAATCGTTAATGCTTTATGTTAGTCCTATTATTAGGTTTTAATTCGCTGTCTTTTTTTAAAATTATTTTTATTAATATTTTCCAATACCATTATCCAATACAATTTCAAATAATCCAACACCCCCCCCCCCCCCCAGAGTAACTCATGTCTTCCATCACAAGCCCAAACGTAAATACCCCTATTAGTTTCGTAGACGGCTATCCCTCTCCAATCCATGTATGGGGCCCGGGTCTTGAAGAATTTTACCACTCTTCCCCGTCTCAAAGCCCCCGTCAGTGCATTCATTAAACAGCAGTAATCCACCTTTGCAAGCACTTGATCCACGTTGGGAACAGCGGCTTGCTTCCACAGTCTGGCAATTAGGATCCTAGCTGCCGTAAACATATGAGACAGAAGACAATGGTGTGTGTTATGGGTATTAAGTCGCTGTTTCTAAGCTCATCTCATTGATTGTATTTATGCTGATATTTGGTCATTTTACTATTGTTGTACTGTTAACGAAATGGTAAGTTTTATGTTAAACTGTACCTGTTGTACACCACCTTGGGTGACTCTTGCCGTAAGACGCTTAATAAAGCCCAATAAATAAATAAAATAAAATTTAATTCTTCGTGGCTCTGGTGGGCTTATGATTTAGTCCCAGCAAGCAGTACAAATATTCACCTTTCTGGAAACCAGCTGGATGGCGTCATCCTCAAACGCCTTGATATGGTTTAACCTGGAGGTGATGATTTGTTGTAGCTGTTTATAAGTGTAGGGCTGAAATGACATTCTCGTAAGACCCTACAAGAAGAAAAATGTAAGATCAGATCGATCGCTATAATTAGCAAGCTAATATGGTGACCACAGCCCAACATTTCTCTCCTTAAAGGACAATACTTTATTCTTCGTGTTTTGTACTCATAGTGGGGATTGTCTGCGACTGGCAATGAGAATTCACAATCTTCACAGAATAAGCACTGAAGTTCTTCCACTAGTTTTCTTCCCACGTCAGCTGCACTTCTCATTGCCAATGGGATACAGTCCCAGAACATTACGCAGCCAAGAACAGCGCTCAGAAAAAGCAGAGCACCAAAAAAATGACATCATCAGCCAAAGCAAAGCAGTCTGTACACTCAGATCGCAGGAAGCAAAGCCTGTCTGCACTGATCAGGCTCGTGATTTGCCTGTTCTGGATCTGGATCTTTATATAGGTGGCTTTAGTTTTGAGAACCATACCATATGCAAACATATGTATGTATACCCCCCCCACACACACACACACACACACAAGGCATAGTAAATGGAAGTGTTCAGGTTAAGAGATAAAAGATGTTTATTACAGCCTGTCTGTCTACCCTCCTTCACCAGTAGTCATCAGGGCTGTAGCCAGACTTCGGCGGGAGGGGGGTCCAGAGCCTGAGGTGAGGGGGCACATTTTAGCCCCCTCCCGGCACTGCCAACCCCCCCCCCCCCCCCACCGACGACCCCCCTCCCCCGCCTACCTTTGCTGGCGGGGGACCCCAACCCCTACCAGCTGAGGTCCTCTTCTTCCATCGTTCTGTTTCTGAGTCCAATGTCCTGCACGTTGTATGTGCAGGACGTCTGACTAAGAAACAGAACGAAGGAAGAAGAGGACCTTGGCTGGCGGGGGTTGGGGTCCCCCGCCAGCAAAGGTAGCAGACGGCGGGTTGGCGGCGGGAGGGGTCGAGAGGGTCGTCGGCAGGGGGGTCCAGGGCCAAATCTACGAGGGCCCAGGCCCCTGTAGCTACGCCCCTGGTAGTCGTATGTGTAAACAAACAGGAACTCTGCAAAACAGTAAGCAGACAATACATACCAGTCGGCTGGCCACACGGTTCATCATGATCCTCTCTGGCAGGTCCATGGTGTTGGCAATAGTGAGCACAATCAGCTTTGCCTGCTTGTGGGTTGGCCAGTCAAAGAGGTTGTACATCACGTTCTGCTTCCTGGTCCACAAGAGGTCTAGCTGGGGGGCGACACATATCACAAACAATCTCAGCAAGTTCCAAGTCTCTTTACATAGTCTTTAGAGAGAAACACAGACAGACAGACTTATGGCAAAGGCTTTAGTTGCCTTCTGCTTTGTCTGTGGAAACCCACCCTACTCTGATATTGTTACACCATCAAATCCATGATTTCTATTGCATTCATGAATAAAAGTATCAACGTCGCTGTATTGAGCCACTTAAAAAAATGTAGAAATAAGAATAAACAAGCTATAGGTGATAATTTTCAAGAGTTAACCTCAGTCTTCATTAGGTCAGGGAGGAAACAGCACAAATGCACAATGTTTTAAAATAGTAGAATCAGCAAGGGCAATATTTCTCAACCAGTGTGTGCCTTAGGACCTGATCAGGTGCTTGATGTGCAAGCAGGGCTGGCCCAAGTCAAGATGCCGCCACCCCCCCCCCCCCCCCCCCGAGATGCTGTTCCCTTTCTTAGCTCCAGCCCATTCACGGCGTTGCCCTACTGCCAGCACCTGCCTGAGCCTCTAACAAAACAGGAAGTTACATCAGAGAGGCGGCCACAGTAAAGGGAATAGGCGGGTGCCGGTAGCAGGGCAGCGTATGGGAATCACTGCCACCGCCAGCTAATGCCGCGAAGGGGAGATGCCGGGTGCCGGTGGCAGGACAGCATATAGGAATCACTGCCGCTGCCGGGTAACACCGTGAAGGGGAGATGCCGCTCCTGAAGAGTGCCGCCTGAGGCCCCCGCCTTAGGTGGCCTAATGGTCAGGCCGCCCCTGTGTGTGAGTTCAGACCAGCAACGAGGCTTCTCTCAGCAACGTGCTGCAACGAGACATCAGCAGTGGCTTTAAAAATGTACAAGAGCTTCTTTCCAAGAAAATGTGTAATCACATCTACCTCCTCTTTCTACCTACAGCGTGAACTCACTTTATGCGTCACACACACTGTGCAAAGTAACGTTCCATTTGAGTTCTTGCAGATTATGTCTTGTTCCCAGGCTGAGTAAGACGGGGAGTTCATACACTGAGCAATGCATAGGGCTCACTCGGAATGGCATGAGGAGCAGCAGCAATGGAGGAGATCCAGCAGCCATTTGCAGTAGCCAAAATTAACTAAGTCAGCTGCTCGTACTTACCACCTTTCAATTCCCTTCTCCTGAATTTGTAAATGGGGGGGGGGGGGGGGGGGGAGCTGGTCCACGTGACGGGTTCATTTCTCTCTCCTTTGTTTTAAATTTGGAAGCAAGACTAGCAGGGTCTTCAGTGTTTTGCTAGCTCTTCTTTTGGTCATATAGATCCTGTCCATGTCTAAAATACCTGTTCCATATAAGCTGGTGTACCACCCAGCATTTTTGTTAATATAAGGTGTGCCTCAGGCATGAAAAGGTCAGGAAACACTGTCCCAGAGGATGTGTCCCTCATGGCCATCCAGGATATCCCCACATGCTTCCTCTTACCTCATCCACCAGAAGCACCATGGCCTCCCTCTTCAGTGTGGGAGTGCAGAACCTCTTCTCCAGCAATGCAGCTGCATGGTCCGCAGTAGCCTTCTGACCTGTCAGCATCTGCATAGAAACAAAGAAAATGTCACATCCAAGGTTTCTGAGAGATATCACTCCTCTCCTCAGGTCACTTCACTGGCTTCCGATCAGATCCCGCATTCAATTCAAGCTTCTCCTTCTTACCTACAAATGCACTCAGTCTGCTGCCCCTCACTATCTTTCTACCCTCATCTCCCCTTACGTTCCCGCCCGTAGCCTCCATTCACAGGATAAATCCCTCCTCTCAGTACCCTTCTCCACCACTGCCTCCAGGCTCCGCTCATTCTGCCTCACCTCACCCTATGCTTGGAACAACCTTCCTGAACCCTTACGCCAAGCCCCCTCCCTGCCCGTCTTCAAGTCTTTGCTTAAAGCCCACCTCTTCAATGCTGCGTTCGGCACCTAACCCTTACCGTTCAGTGAATCCAGACTGCCCCAATTTGACTGCCCCTATCGGACCGACCGTTCAATTGTCTATTAGATTGTAAGCTCTTTGAGCAGGGACTGTCTCTCTTTGTTAAATTGTACAGCGCTGCGTAACCCTAGTAGTGCTCTAGAAATGTTAAGTAGTAGTAGTAGTAATATGGATGAGTCATGAAGTGCTCAAGCCTACCAACTGGCTCTACTTTGGAGTCCTGTGAGCTGAGCTGAGCCGAGCCCATGTAAGTTAACCTGCCTTTGCCTCCCATCATGGCATCTTGTTGAAAGTACGTTAAAAAAAACAAAACAAAACACTATTTACTGAAACCAAGCAAATATACAAAACCTGAAAGGCAGGGTCTGTTTCTTCAGATACCATCCCTACGTCACCATACAATAATGTACAATAGAAAGTACAGAAAACAAGAAGGCAGGTGGATCCGCCAAATCCAACGTGGAAAATAAAACAGAGGCAGATCTTGTAAAAAAAAACACAGTTCTTTATTCAGTATAAAGTTCCCAGGTTATCAGTCATCTGTGTCCAACATGGCCATGTTTTGCCAGGAATACTGGCTTCGTCAGGGACAGAACAACCAGCTGATGTAGATCAGCAAACTTCACCTAGTCTAGTCCGGAGAAAAAAAATGAGGTACGCACTGTTTTGCTAGATGAGAGCACCAGCACACTAGATCCGTCGGGAGACGTCGTCAGAAAGTGCCTGCATCTCCTCTACTTGTCTGCCGACAATTTCAGTTACTACCAGCTATTAAACATCCACAGCTTCCATGCCTCTGGAATCAAAGCTCTCACTCGTACCCTCCTTTCTCCTAATCTCCTCCTCCCTTACCCCAGGGCTGCCGAGAGACTAAGCCGGGGGCCCCCCCCCCCCCCGACTGCCGCATAGCCAAACCACAAAACTTGTGTGTGTGTGCGGGGGGAGGGGGGAGCCTGAAGTGGGGGGACACATTTTACTCCACTTACCTGCCCCCCGCCACAACTCCACATACTTTGGCTGGCAGAAGCCTTCTGCCAGAACTGTTCTCCACTGCATTGTCACGTGACATGAGGGGAAAAAAGCAGCCACAGGGCAGGCAATGCAAAATTTCCAAAATTTAAAACATTTAATCATCATTCAAATCGAGTGTTAAATTTTGCAAATTATCTTAAAGAAAGGTGAAATTAGATCTTACCTGCTAATTTTCTTTCCTCAGCGACCCTCCAGACCGGTCAAGACGCGTGGGTTATGTCCTCCTACCAGCAGAGGGAGACTGAGAAAACACTAAGCTTTTGAAGCCTGTATATATAACCTGTGCAGAACCTCCACTAGCCAGTATAACCCTGACAAAGCAGAGAAACAAAAAACACTAACAACAACTAGCAACCCTGTACGTGGTCACAGTAAACTGCAAAAACAAGAAACATCTTCCGCTTGCTCTTATGGAAACATGGTCCTTTGCCTTTGATAAAACAGTTGGGCTTCTACAAGTGGACTATCAAAGAAGAGCCCCACCTGTCCCAGACTCCTATCACAAAACAGAAATAAACAGTCTGCAATTAGAGAAACAACAATCTACAGCTGCCAAGAATTATCCAACAAACACACCTCCTGGCCTCCAATACAGACAGGGCGGGCTCTTGACCGGTCTGGAGGGTCTAGAGGAAAGAAAATTAGCAGGTAAGATCTAATTTCACCTTCCTCAGCGACCCTCCAGACCGGTCAAGACGCGTGGGACGTACCAGAGCAGTAACTAACTTACGGGAGGGACCTACTAAGGCCAGAGGTCAAAACTGCTGCCCCAAAGCGCACCTCGTCCTTTGCATGCACAGGAATCCTATAATGCTTCACACAGGAATGCAATGAAAACCAAACCGCAGCCCGACAAATATCTAACGGAGAAATCATATTATTCTCCGCCCACGAGGCTGCCATTCCCCTAGTGGAATGAGCAGACCAGCCCCTAGGCACCACAGGACCCTTCAAGTAAGCAGATGCAACTGCCTCCTTCAACCACCGTGCTATGGTCACCTTAGGAGCCGCTGCACCCTTCTTTGGGCCACCATGAAGAATGAACAAACGGTCAGAGGCTCTGTCCTGAGTTCCAGAGAGATAACAACTCAAAACTCTCCTGACATCCAGCTTGGCAATACCACGCTGCTCCGAATCTCCAGCCATATCATCCAACACTGGCAGAGAGATGACCTGATTAACATGGAACTCGGAACCACCTTGGGCAAAAAAGGAAAGCACCATCCGCAACGAAACCTTTCCCTCAGAAAGGACAAAAATGGTTCCCTACAAGACAAAGCCTGAAGCTCTGAAACCCTCCGTGCTGAAGTAATCGCCACCAACAAGACCGTCTTTAAAGATAAATCCTTACAAGATGCCGATACCAGAGGCCCAAACGGAGGCCTGATCAAAGCATCCAAAACTAGCTTCAAATCCCACGGAGGCACCATCCGTCACTGAGGCGGACGCAGCAACTTAACACCCTTCAAAAAACGCACTACCTCAGGCACAGAAGCGAAGGACTTTCACTGAAGCTTCCCACGAAAACATGACAAAGCTGCCACCTGAACCTTCAGTGTAGACAAGGCCAGACCCCTATCAACACCATCGTGCAAAAATTGCAAAACTTCCGCCACCGAAGAGCGAAACGGCCGAACCCGATGGTCTTCACACCAGTGCTCAAAGATTCTCCAAACCCGGACATACGCCAAGGAAGTGGATCGTCTACGGGAACTCAACATCGTAGCAAAGCCACTGGACGAAAGCCCCTTCTTCAACTTGTGCCGCTCAAGAGCCAAGCCGTAAGCAAAAACCGAGCCGGATCCGGCATGATTATCGGGCCTTGACACAGAACTGATCCTAACACAGGCAGGGCCGCCGCCCCTGCCAACCGCACCAGGTCTCCGTACCATGGTCGACGCCGCCAATCCGGAGCCACCAGAATCACCCGACCGGGATTGATGTTCGATGCGCTATATTACTCGACCGACTAACAGCCACGGAGGAAACACATACAGCCACTCCCGAGGCCAAGGCAACAGAAGAGCATCGATTCCCTCCGCTCGAGGGTCTCTTCAGCGACTGAATAAATCTCTGAACTTGCGCATAGCGAGCCGTTGCCCTAAGATCTATCACCGAAAGTCCCCAGACCGACACAACTCGCTGGAACACTGACCGAAGAAAAGACCACTCTCTGGGATCTAGAGTGTGCCTGCTGCGATAAACTGCATCTATGTGACCTACCCCGGCCACATGCGCTGCCAAGAGAGCCTGAAGATGAGTTCAACTGCGCCACCAAGGCTCTTTGTCCCCCCTTGACGGTTGACATACACTACTGCCATGGCGTTGTCGCAGAGCACTCGGACTGCCTTGTGGCGAACTACCGACGGCAAGGCCTGGAGCGCCACCCGAATGGCCCGAGTTTCCAGCCGGTTGATGGACCACTCTGCTTCTGCCCGAGACCACCGGCCTTGAGCTACCTGACCGAGACAATGTGCCCCCAACCTTGCAGACTGGCATCCGTGACCATTACCAGCCCCTATGGGGACTCCAACGGCATTCCTTTTCCCAAATTGCGCGGGTTGAGCCACCAGTGCAGAAAACACATCTCCAAGTCCTGCGACAGAGGAGACCAACGACTGAGCAGAGCTGACTGTACCTGACGCATGTGCGCCCTGGCCCACGGAACTACCTCTATGGTCGCCGCCATCAGGCCCAGGACCTGACGATAAGTACGGGCTGTCGGCGCCTTCTCTGCAAGGAACCGACGAATCGCACCCTGCAACTTGGAACCAAAAGGCTGCACGAAGGAAAGTGAAGATAAGCTTCCGTCAAATCCAGGGAAGTGAGAAACTCTCCTTTCCGGACCGCACCAGTGACCGACCGCAATGTCTCCATCCGGAAAGAGGGCACCTTGAGTGCCGTATTGACCCTTTTGAGATCTAAAATGGGACGAAAAGTGTCCTCTTTCTTGTGGACCACAAAATAGATCAAATAGCACCCCGAGCGTTGCTGATCTGAAGGAACAGGAACCACGGCTCCCAACGCGAGTGTCCCTCACTGCTGCCCTCTTGCTCCAAGACCGACAGAGGGATTCCAGAAACACTTCGGGAGAACAGCTTTCGAATTCCAGCGCATATCCGCCTCGAAACACCTCGAGAACCCACTGATCTGACCTGATTTGGGCCCAGCTCTGGTAAAACAGACTCAGCCGAGCCCCAACATGCACCAGAGCCTGAGCCCGCACACCTTCATTGGGAATTGCGGCCTGAATACTAACCTCCCGCGGAAAAGCCACGCCCTCCGCGACGACTCTCACGAAAGAACTGTGTGCGCTGGAAAAAACCGACCCCTAGAGGTCCTACTACTATTAAACATTTCTATAGCGCTACTAGACTTACGCAGCTCTGTATAAATTAACATGAAAAGACAGTCCCTGCTCAACAGAGCTTACAATCTAAATTGGACAGACGAACAGACAGCTAGGGGTAGGTCCCACTCGATCTGCCCGGCCTATACCGCTGAGCCTCCCTAAACCGTCCCCGAGAGGAACTAGCTCTGGCCCCTGCCTTGAACCGAAAATCTGGAGCCATAGAACCTTGGTATCACTAAGACCTCACACTAACTTGTCCAAATCTTCTCCAAAGAGCATAGCTCCCTTAAGTGGCAGAGAACACAACTTAGCCTTAGAAGCCGCATCCGCGACCCAACCTTGTAAACCGAGGGCCCTACGCGCTCCCACAACCATAGCCATATTTTTGTCTGAAGTACGCAACAAATCATAAAATGCCTCAGACAAAAAGGATGAACCCATGTCCAAGTTGGCTAACTCCTGACCCCCCAGAAGAACCAACATCTACCGAATCATCCAGGAGCTTCTCGGCCCAACGAAAACATGCCCGAGCTACCAGACCCCCACAAACCGAGGCCTGCAGGGCTAGAGCCGACAAAACAAAACTACGCTTGAGAAAAGATCCCAACCTCCTATCCTGAGGATCACGGAGGGCCGTTCCTCCATCAACCGGGATAGCAGTAGCTATAATTACTGCCGTCACTACTGCATCTACCGTGGGAGCCTTAAAGGAATCCCTATCTTCCTGAGGGAGGGGATAAAGCCTCGCCATTGCCTTTGCCACCTTACACAGCAAATCCCATTCCTGACAAATCATCTCCCGGAGATCCTTGTTCATAGGGAAGGATCACGCCTGACGCTGAATGCCCTTCACCAACGGATCCTGGCCAGTTTCCCCCAAAGCCACCTCAGGACCAAACTGAAGGGTGGACGACAACCGATCTATGAGTTCTGACAGCTCATCTCTATGGAAAATCCGCACTACTGAAGGATCCTCTCCAGGAATCCAACAAGCCTGCTCCTGAGAGCCGTCAATTCCATCTGACTCCCCCAGATCACTAAGCGCAGCTTCTGCAGCTACAGGAGAAAAACAATGCCTGTCCTCTGACCACTCTAACCGCGGTCTCTCAGCCAAGACGGAAACAGCCCCCTCTTCTAATTGGGGGGGGGGGGGGGGGGGGGTCCCGATCTCCAGGCCTGATACCGCGTCCAGACAAAATCTGGAGGAAAGCCCACCATTCCTGGACCGTCATTAGGCCCTTTTGTGCCAAAAACGGAGGCCACAGGCCCAAAAACAGCTGGCTCCACGGGCCGCGTCGGACTCAAGATGGCGGCCGTTCCTGCCGAAACTGTTCCCGCTGACAGCGGCCCTGCCTATGCTCCCGCTGACCCGGAGACTCCCAACACCATCGATCCCTCCGAGGTCAAGTCGGGGGGAGCCGCAGCCACCTTTATAGGCGCACCGCAAAGCTTACACTAAGCGCCTCTACCCCTCGCCACGAGCACGCGCGACATCGGAGGAGCTGGGCCGCCATAAACCACGAGGGAAGGGAAAAGCTGTTCCGCAAACGCCCCAAACCAAAAACTCACTCACACTGCAAAAGCACTGAAGAAAGCGCTGCTCCCTCGTTCCAGCAAGGAATCGAAACCCCCGTTCGGTCCGCTGAAAATAAAGAAATAAATGCCCTTAAAGGCACAGTACTCCAACTCTGGCAGCTGGAAATTGTAAGGCACTCAAGGCTACAATACTGAGAAAGCAGCCGAGGCACAAAGCTGGCAAGCAAAATGAAATAGAATAACTGACCTTAAAGGCACAGTACTCTAACTCTGGCATCTGGAAATTGTAAGGCACTCAAGGCTACAATACTGAGAAAGCAGCCGAGGCACAAAGCTGGCAAGCAAAATGAAATAGAATAACTGACCTTAAAGGCACAGTACTCTAACTCTGGCATCTGGAAATTGTAAGGCACTCAAGGCTACAATACTGAGAAAGCAGCCGAGGCACAAAGCTGCCAAGCAAACAGAAATAGAGAGCAGCACAGGGGGAGGGACCCAAACATAGGTGTAACACCCCAGGGGGAAAAAACTGGGCCCCACCGGACCCAGGGCCCCAAAGCACATTTTTTTTTTTTTTTACACACACGTACAGGGTACTGCAACAGAATAAAGTTTGGAAGGAAAAAATCCTACGACCCAATGACAAACTACCTCACCAGACTCTTGGAGACTGCACAGGCTGTCAACTGCTACCTCTGCTGAGACTGAGAAAATACTGGCTAGTGGAGGTTCTGCACAGGTTATATATACAGGCTTCAAAAGCTTAGTGTTTTCTCAGTCTCCCTCTGCTGGTAGGAGGACATAACCCACGCGTCTTGACCGGTCTGGAGGGTCGCTGAGGAAAGACATCTTATTACGAAGGCGTTGGTAAAGTTGATTGGATCATCTTTGGTGTGCAGTCCTTTGATGTGCCTCTTGGGCTTACATAATGAGAGGGATTCTTGGGAGGAGCATAAATGGCCGCGATGGGGGTTGGCAGCAGCTAAGTGCCTCATAGCACAGCATTGGAAGAGGGCGGACTCCCCAACATTGGGTGATTGGAAGTGCAAATTGGGTCAGTTAATACAAACGGAGCGCCTAACGGCATACCGCAGGGAGGGGGTACTACGACATAAAGGCGGATGGGCTCGATTACAACGGTGATTGACATGCATTTAGGATGGTGGAGTATTATAGGAGGTGGGTGGGTTTGGGGGGAGGGGAAGGGGAAGGGGAGAGAAGGGGGAGAGAGAGCGTGTGCCAAAGAATCAGGGGGGCATTCTCAAGTTGAGCAGGGGTTGGATGTGGTTGGTGGGGCGGGAGAGGTGATGGTGTATATTATGGGCGCACAGTCTGTTTGGGGAGTGGATACTGTTTATTTTGATAACGTGTTGTGGAGAAGTGTATATAGTTCATAAGCTAGTTCAAGATGTTATAGTTCCAGCAAATGATGGCCCCTGCGTGGGCAAATGTGAGCAGGATGTCCTCTTTGCGAAAATGACTGTTACAGAATTATTACAATAAAAAATTTAAAGTGGAAAAAAATAAAAGAAAGACATCTAACAAACACTCAAATATTAGTAACTAGTAAAAAAGGCCCGTTTCTGATGCAAATGAAACGGGCGCTAGCAAGGTTTTTATCAGAGTGTGCGTGTTTGAGAGAGAGTGAACGTGCGAGTGTGTGTGTGACAGAGAGAGAGTGAGAGTCTCCCCCCTCCCCTCTCTCCCCCCTCCCCTCTGCCCTCTGTCCCCTCCCTCCCCCCTCCCAGTTTCGGAGAGCAGTGTTTGGTAATTATACAGGATTCCTGCTGTGTTTTTCACTGTTTGCATTTGTCAGGATTCCTGCTGTGTTACAGAGAGAGCGAGGCTCAGCTTCTGAGAGCAGTGTTTGGTAATTATACAGGATTCCTGCTGTGTTTTCCTTCACTGTTTATATTTGTCAAAACTCAGGAGCTGTGTTACAGAGAGAGCGAGGGCGGGGCAGACACTCATGGGGAAACCAGATATCTACACCGCTTCACACGTCCGGCTGGAGGCTTCATTTAGAACGTTGGTGGTGCCTTTTATATACAGTGGGGGAAATAAGTATTTGATCCCTTGCTGATTTTGTAAGTTTGCCCACTGACAAAGACATGAGCAGCCCATAATTGAAGGGTAGGTTATTGGTAACAGTGAGAGATAGCACATCATAAATTAAATCCGGAAAATCACATTGTGGAAAGTATATGAATTTATTTGCATTCTGCAGAGGGAAATAAGTATTTGATCCCCCACCAACCAGTAAGAGATCTGGCCCCTACAGACCAGGTAGATGCTCCAAATCAACTCGTTACCTGCATGACAGACAGCTGTCGGCAATGGTCACCTGTATGAAAGACACCTGTCCACAGACTCAGTGAATCAGTCAGACTCTAACCTCTACAAAATGGCCAAGAGCAAGGAGCTGTCTAAGGATGTCAGGGACAAGATCATACACCTGCACAAGGCTGGAATGGGCTACAAAACCATCAGTAAGACGCTGGGCGAGAAGGAGACAACTGTTGGTGCCATAGTAAGAAAATGGAAGAAGTACAAAATGACTGTCAATCGACAAAGATCTGGGGCTCCACGCAAAATCTCACCTCGTGGGGTATCCTTGATCATGAGGAAGGTTAGAAATCAGCCTACAACTACAAGGGGGGAACTTGTCAATGATCTCAAGGCAGCTGGGACCACTGTCACCACGAAAACCATTGGTAACACATTACGACATAACGGATTGCAATCCTGCAGTGCCCGCAAGGTCCCCCTGCTCCGGAAGGCACATGTGACGGCCCGTCTGAAGTTTGCCAGTGAACACCTGGATGATGCCGAGAGTGATTGGGAGAAGGTGCTGTGGTCAGATGAGACAAAAATTGAGCTCTTTGGCATGAACTCAACTCGCCGTGTTTGGAGGAAGAGAAATGCTGCCTATGACCCAAAGAACACCGTCCCCACTGTCAAGCATGGAGGTGGAAATGTTATGTTTTGGGGGTGTTTCTCTGCTAAGGGCACAGGACTACTTCACCGCATCAATGGGAGAATGGATGGGGCCATGTACCGTACAATTCTGAGTGACAACCTCCTTCCCTCCGCCAGGGCCTTAAAAATGGGTCGTGGCTGGGTCTTCCAGCACGACAATGACCCAAAACATACAGCCAAGGCAACAAAGGAGTGGCTCAGGAAGAAGCACATTAGGGTCATGGAGTGGCCTAGCCAGTCACCAGACCTTAATCCCATTGAAAACTTATGGAGGGAGCTGAAGCTGCGAGTTGCCAAGCGACAGCCCAGAACTCTTAATGATTTAGAGATGATCTGCAAAGAGGAGTGGACCAAAATTCCTCCTGACATGTGTGCAAACCTCATCATCAACTACAGAAGACGTCTGACCGCTGTGCTTGCCAACAAGGGTTTTGCCACCAAGTATTAGGTCTTGTTTGCCAGAGGGATTAAATACTTATTTCCCTCTGCAGAATGCAAATAAATTCATATACTTTCCACAATGTGATTTTCCGGATTTAATTTGTGATGTGCTATCTCTCACTGTTACCAATAACCTACCCTTCAATTATGGGCTGCTCATGTCTTTGTCAGTGGGCAAACTTACAAAATCAGCAAGGGATCAAATACTTATTTCCCCCACTGTATATAGAGATAACAGTAGTACCAGATGTCGAAGTTCCACCATTCTTCCTGGAGGAAAACCTCACAGACAAGAGGTGCTACATCCAACAGTCCTATCCTCATGCCGACCTCTCTTGGGACTTACTTTAAGAATCTGCACATAGGTCTGGTGAGGGTCTGTCAGTTTCATGCCATTGATTTCAATGTACTGGAAGGTTGGCAGCTCATCTTCTTCCACAGCATGCTGCAGGCTGCGAATTACTTCCTGCACTGTCGCTGTCTTCCCTGTTCCAGGGACTCCAGAGATGTACATGCACCTGGATAGGCAATAATATGCAGGAGACTAACCAACATGCAGAAATTTTCCTGGTGGCATCTGAAGAGTCATAAAATGTGACCTCTCCCCCCCCCCCCCCCCCCCAAGGTAGACCAAAGGTCTATCAAGCCTAGCATCCTGTCCCTGACGGTGGCCAATTCAGGTCACAAGTACCTGGTAGCAGTGGCATAGCCATGGGGTGGGGTGGGGTGGGGAGGTCTCAGGGGCCTAGGCCCCCTTCACAAATTGCAGTACCATATTCATGGCTGGTGGGGATGCTCAAGCCCCGCCAATCACAGATGATTCGCAGCCTGAGCCCCCTCCCGTGCTGCCTGAACAGCAGAAAGTCGGCAGGTTGCTTCAGCCACTGATGCCGGCACTTCCGCGTATGCTTAGGAAGTGCCGGCGTCAAAGGTTGGAGCATTTTGTCCGCTTGCTCACTGCTGCTGTAACGTAGGTGGGGGCTCCGGCAGTGAATCTCTGGCTGGCGGGACTTGAGCATCTCCACCAGCAAAGGTATGATGCAGTACAAGCAGAGTGGGGGGAGGACAGAGGAAATGTTTGTCGTCCGTCCCCCCCCCCCCCCCCCCCCCCCCCAATGAGTTCTAGCTATGCCCCTGCCTGACAGGATCCCATGGAGTGATTCCATTCATTACTGTTGAAACTCAGGAAATAACTGGCAGCTTTCTGTACTGTACATGGCTAATAATTTATTTATCAAACTTATATCCTGCCTATCCATTACATCTAAGAAGGTTACAATTAACACACATAATATCAAACAGGACATCAGAATAAAAACAAATAGCAGGGGAGCATTCCCTCTCCGAAATCAAACACACTCAAGATACCAGGCAGTAGGAGAACGCTCACCCTTCAGTACCACTGCACTCACAATACCCAGACACCCTGCACCCACATGTATGGCTGGTGGCAAGTACCTGCCCTCGCAATATCAATTTGCAGCAGGAGAGCACTCTTTCTTTCTTGCATCATGCTTATAGTACCAATCCACAAAGGAGCACTCACCCTCCAGTTCCATCAATGAGCTTACTTTCCACATAGTTATAGATATCCTGGAACTCATGTTCACGACATGGCAGAGACTCAGGCACAGCAGAGACATGAAGCCTGGTTCAGACAACACATGAAAATAAACAAAACCAACCTTATTTCATACAAAGATTCTATAAGTCTACAAAAAGACAAGCAAAAAATAGAGAAAAAAAGAGGCAATATCTGAAACTCACATGTTAACAAAGGCCATGGTGTGAAAATGTTCCCCTGGACATGTTGTGCCATACCTTTTCCTTAAAAAGCAGCACCCGAACCATATTACAGTGTTCTAACTATATCACAGACCTCAGTAGTGACATCAAACCAGGACACAGCCTGGTGATTCACTGACTTCGTCATTAGTCTATAATATTAAATACTTTAAACTATAATATTACTGAAATTGTTTTGAAACTGGTGTGAAAAAAGTCACTACTGAGGTCCAACATATAGTTAGAACACCATAATATGGTTCGGGTGCTGGGTTGTATAATTTGAAGTTCTATGCGAGTACCCCCAACAGTGAATTTATTGGACTGTTAAAGTTAGATACCCTTAAAATGCAGCACATAGACTTCATTAAACTATTTGCTCAGTAACACTCAAGCAGGCATATATCAAACATGAGAGAAAAAAAATCCACCTAGGTGGAAGAACGCTGAATCCCCTGGTAGTTACACAAGGGTGTTGGACAGTGGAAGGTAGACCATGAACTCAAGAGACAAACACAACAATGTGAAGCTCCTTTACACAAGTTTATTAGTCGGAGACTCAACACAGTACTGTGTTTCGGCCACACGCCTTCCTCAGGATTCTAAAATAACAACATACATAAAATATAAACAACAAAGGAAAAATAAAATCCTAAATATATTATAAAATTCAATATATATTTTATACTGTCTCAGTGACAGAGTGGAGGAGTGGCCTAGTGGTTAGGGTGGTGGACTTCGGTCCAGGGGTACTGAGGAACTGAGTTCGATTCCCACTGCAGGCACAGGCAGCTCCTTGTGACTCTGGGCAAGTCACTTAACCCTCCATTGCCCCAGGTACAAATAAGTACCTGTATACAATATGTAAGCCGCATTGAGCCTGCCATGAGTGGGAAAGCGAGGGGTACAAATGTAACAAAAAATAAAAAATAGATAACCTGTAATTCTTTTGTACATTGTTGTTTTATTATCATGCCATATGATGATGTATTTACTTATTTTTGTTATAATTATTTTGTCATTTGAACTGATTGCAGTACATATGTCACCATTAATTAGCCGCACTACAAGTATCTCTTTAACATTACTATACAAGCACCTGTTAGGATTTCTAACATTGATATAGATGAATTTGCCATGCATTCTATTTGTCCTTTATTTTAAATCTTTTTTATTGACATAAAAATCAGTAACACATGTATAACGCTTCACCATAGCACAATTCGAATACAAGATACAACATCTAACCGTCCTTTCTTATGTCAACAATGAGTTTTTTCTTTTATCCCCCTCAACCCCCCCTCCCCCACCCCAGTTCCTCTCATTTATGTAAAATTGTTTATTGACACATTTAATGCCACAGAATTTCCACATTTGACTGGATAAAATTTCTACACTCACAATATCACAAGCTCAGAACAAAGTACTCATATCCATCCCTCCCACCCCCCCCCCCCCCACTACCTGCCAACTCGTTACCCTATTTTAATTTCAAACATTTTTATTGAAAACTCTACAAAATATGTAGTCTCAGTTTCAATTTCACAAATTAAACCTCCAGTAACAACCCAACTTTGCTTAATACAGACAACCATTCAAGTTTTTCTTTTCTCCCCCCCCCCCCTTTACCATATTGTACGCCCCCTTCCCCCCTCTACCCTAGATCTCACTAATGATCCTTTAATGCGAGGAGAACCTTGACTCTTAGGCTCCTCCCACCAAGCCTTCCTAACCTCCCTGTCCCCCCTCCCCCCCATTTCAGTGTAGTGCCTATTTGTCCTTTATAAGAAACAAGATGGCAAGCGATCCGCAAAATCCAACGTGGAGACAAACAAAGCAGATCAATCAGTGATATGGTTCAAAACTTTATTTTCAGAGATTCGCCCGACACAGACTGTGTTTCGCCCACAAGGGCTACGTCAGGGGCTAATAGTCCAAGCAGGACATGAGATTGAAACGTAAAAAACCAGCAGGGTGCGTTCCTCAATCAAGATGAGGACATCAGCTCAATGCACAGGGTAAGTCTCTGGTCGCATCTCTCAGAGAGATGCGACCAGAGACTTACCCTGTGCATTGAGCTGATGTCCTCATCTTGATTGAGGAACGCACCCTGCTGGTTTTTTACGTTTCAATCTCATGTCCTGCTTGGACTATTAGCCCCTGACGTAGCCCTTGTGGGCGAAACACAGTCTGTGTCGGGCGAATCTCTGAAAATAAAGTTTTGAACCATATCACTGATTGATCTGCTTTGTTTGTCTCCATATTTGTCCTTTATATGCATCTTACAGTCATTAGATTACTATGAATGCATATTTCTCCATATATTCTTTTTTTTTTTTACATATCAAATGCTTTCCTGTTGTTGTTTTACATGTTTCTGCATATATTCTTTTATTTATCAAATGCTTCTCTGTCATATCACATCACCGTTTTATAATACATTTAGGATTTTATTTTAATTATTTTTATTTTTCCATTATTATGTTTTATATATATTTATTATTTTAGACTCCTGAGGCAGGCCTATGGCCGAAACACAGTACTGTGTCGAGTCTCTGACTAATAAACTTGTGTAAACAAGTTTCAAATCGTTGGTTTGGGGGAAGGGAAGGGAGAAGGAAAGATGCTGGACCTCGTGTTCGGGGGAGGCAAGGGAGGAGAGATGCTGAACTAGATGGGGGGGCAGGAGGGAGAAAGACTAGTGGCAAAAGGCTAGATAAGGGGGGCATTCGAGAGAGACAGATCGACTGAGATGGCCGTCACTGGAACACAGGGATGGGTAATCCACCTAGGTGGATGAACAGCGAAATCTCACAAAAGTGAAAGAAACCAAAGAAAAAGTGGGAAGTGGACCAATAACTCCAGAGACTGGGACAACTGAGTCGAACAAGTAACAGTCCTCCCCCACCTACATGAATGAATCACAGGAACAGTCTGTCTTAGCTGCTGCTGCCTCTCGATGTAAAGTCAGAGCCACATGGGGCCCCCATAGTCCTGAGAGATCTACTGACCCTGTGCCTTCTCATTTCAGAGGGAAGTAGCATAGGAGAAAAAAGCAGCAGCAGCTAAGACAAATTGCTCACCTATTCCTCCTGGCCAGAGGATATAGTATGAGTGGGGAGCAGAGATCCTCCTGCAGAAAGCCATGATCAGCCCCCTCCCCTCCACTTCTTTTCCTCATAGTGGAGCAGGTCTTTCCTCATCACAGCAGGCTTTTCTCCTCCCAAATTTTGGTTCCCTGGGCAATCGCCTGTTAGTCTGGTCCTGATTTCTCCAGCAGTCACTTAGACCATGTCACCAACCTTACCCCCCCCCCCCCTTCCTAATGCCCTCACAATGTATCCAAGGGTGCTGCTACTACAGGAAACACCAGGCAAGCTTCTCAGAGTGTTTTACCTTAACCGGGCCTCCTCCAGTACACTGCCAGGCTTCCGGGGAGGCTGGCTTCGCTCAGGAATTTTGGGAGTAGCCAGACGGGGAGTTCTGGGCGATTTTGAAACTGGCTATAAAGAAACAAGAATGTATATTGTGGGGTTAAGACATAGACATGTAATTCCGTGGGGTATAGTTTTGTCTGTAATAACTCAGCTTGCTCTGAACTGCAGAGAACAGACAGAAGCTGGGCACATACCGTCCTGGGAGTTTTGACAGGGGTCCTTGCACAGGGAGTTCTGGGGATGGGCCTGGACTTCCTTCTACTTTTGTCATCTCTCTCCGAGTCGTCTTCCTCTTCTTGCTCTTCACTGCTGCTGGAGTCCTGCAAATTCTTGCCAGGCACGTAAGTAGCATCGTTCTCTCCAAGATCAGCATCCCTCCCAAGGAATCTAGGAGAAACACCCAAGTTAGAATGGAAGCTCTCACTGCTTTACAGAAACCAGAACCAAAGCCATAATCAACACCTAATCTTCTTTAAAACGGAGCCAAGGCTGCCACCGCCACTGGTCCTTTACAGAACTGAGCTAGAACAAAAGAATTTGCAGCCTTAACAGACTGCAATGTAGGGAAGTTGTCTCAAAAAAAGAATATGGTAGCCGCAGTAAGAATATTTCGGAGGTGAACGAGTCCAGCCCCCGAGTGCTTCAAACCAGTTAGATTTTCAGGCTCTCTCTAATGAATATGCATAGTCTCTATTTCCCAGAGTAACACAGAGTATATTATAAAATATATGTGAAGGTGTTCAGAAAAACGTGGAGGGGCATTTTTGACCGGGGATGCCCATCTCTAAGGGCGGCGCCGACCGCATTATCAAACGAGATGGGCGTCCATCTTTCATTTCGATAATATGGTTGGGGGCACCCAAATCTCAACATTTAGGTCAACATTAAAGATGGTTGACCTAAATGCTGAGATTGCTGGATTTAGAGATGGGCGCCCTCGGTTTTCGCCGATAATGGAAACCGAAGGCGCCCATCTCAAAAACGAACAAATCCAAGGCATTTGGTCGTGGGAGGGGCCACGATTCATAGTGAACTGGTCCCCCTCACATGCCAGGGCGCCAACCGGGCACCCTAGGGGGCACTACAGTGGACTTCGCAAATTGGTCCCAGGTGCATAGCTCCCCTACCTTGGGTGCTGAGCCCCCCCCAAAACCCACTCCCCACAACTATACACCACAACCAAAGCCCTAATAGGTGAAGGGGGGCACCTACATGTGGGTACAATGGGTTTCGGGTGGGTTTTGAAGGGCTCCCATTTTCCACCACAAGCGTAACAGGTGGGGGGGGGGGGGGGGAATGGGCCTGGGTCCGCTTGCCTGAAGTCCACTGCACCCACTAAAACTGCTCCAGGGACCTGTATACTGCTGCGATGGACCTGAGTATGACATCTGAGGCTGGCAAAAAAGGTTTTAAAGTTGTTTTTTTGAGGGTGGGAGGGGGTTAGTGACCACTGGGGGAGTCAGGGGAGGTGATCTCCGATTCCCTCCGGTGGTCATCTGGTCAGTTCAGGCACTTTTTTGGGACTTGGACCTGAAAAAAGGGACCAAATAAAGTGGACCAAATTCTCGCCAGGGACGCCCTTTTTTTTCCATTATCGGCCGAAGGCGCCCATCTCTTAAGCACACCCCAGCATGCCCCTGTCCCGCCTTCGCTACCCTTCCGACATGCCCCAGGGAACTTTGGCCGTCCCGGCGACGGAAAGCAGTTGGAGCCGGCCAAAATCAGCTTTCCATTATAACGATTTCGCTGGCTCCAGGAGATGGCTGGCCATCTCCCGATTTGTGTCGGAAGATGGCCGGCGATCTCCTTTGAAAATAAGCTGGATAGTGACCAAAGTGAAAAACTCACATATATTGTGTCAAATGTCCATGCCAAAAATATTATATTGGTCAGATAAAAAGGAAAATAAAGTTTTGAGTTGCTCAACATTCAATTAACAGTTGTTTGGCAAAAGTTGAGGGCATCATGGAGAGGAGGAAATCTTGATACAGAATTACTAAAAGAAGAACAAATAATCATTTTTCTCTTAAATTCGTTATCTCCACATGGTCTGAATGCTTCTTTAGAATTGATACATTTTTTATGAAAATTAGTTTTGTCTTGTTTGGCCAATAGTATCAGCATTTGCTCATTTGTCAATACTTTTATCCTGGTTTAATAATATATATATATATTTGTTTTGATATTTTTTGATAATTTTTCATATATTCATCCAATATATATATATTTTTTTTTAATTTTTCTAATCTTCATATTTTTGTATTAAGAACAATTAATGATTATAGCGAATGCTACATACCTGTAGAAGGTATTCTCCGAGGACAGCAGGCTGATTGTTCTCACTGATGGGTGACGTCCTCGGCAGCCCCTCCAATCGGAATCTTCCTACCAAAGACCTTTGCTAGCTCTCGCGCGCCCGCGCGCACCGCGCATGCGCGGCCGTCTTCCCGCCCGAAACCGGCTCGAGCCGGCCAGTCCAGTATGTAGCAAGACAATACACTTCAAGGGAAGACTCAACTCCAAAGGGGAGGCGGGCGGGTTTGTGAGAACAATCAGCCTGCTGTCCTCGGAGAATACCTTCTACAGGTATGTAGCATTCGCTTTCTCCGAGGACAAGCAGGCTGCTTGTTCTCACTGATGGGGTATCCCTAGCCCCCAGGCTCACTCAAAACAACAACCATGGTCAATTGGGCCTCGCAACGGCGAGGACATAACTGAGATTGACCTAAAAAATTTACCAACTAACTGAGAGTGCAGCCTGGAACAGAACAAACAGGGCCCTCGGGGGGTGGAGTTGGATCCTAAAGCCCAAACAGGTTCTGAAGAACTGACTGCCCGAACCGACTGTCGCGTCGGGTATCCTGCTGCAGGCAGTGATGAGATGTGAATGTGTGGACAGATGACCACGTCGCAGCTTTGCAAATTTCTTCAATAGAGGCTGACTTCAAGTGGGCTACCGACGCAGCCAATGGCTCTAACATTATGAGCCGTGACATGACCCTCAAGAGCCAGCCCCGCCTGGGCGTAAGTGAAGGAAATGCAATCTGCTAGCCAATTGGATATGGTGCGTTTCCCTACAGCCACTCCCCTCCTATTGGGATCAAAAGAAACAAACAATTGGGCGGACTGTCTGTGGGGCTGTGTCCGCTCCAGATAGAAGGCCAATGCTCTCTTGCAGTCCAATGTGTGCAGCTGACGTTCAGCAGGGCAGGAATGAGGACGGGGAAAGAATGTTGGCAAGACAATTGACTGGTTCAGATGGAACTCCGACACGACCTTTGGCAAGAACTTAGGGTGAGTGCGGAGGACTACTCTGTTATGATGAAATTTGGTGTAAGGGGCCTGGGCTACCAGGGCCTGAAGCTCACTGACTCTACGAGCTGAAGTAACTGCCACCAAGAAAATGACCTTCCAGGTCAAGTACTTCGGATGGCAGGAATTCAGTGGCTCAAAAGGAGGTTTCATCAGCTGGGTGAGAACGACATTGAGATCCCATGACACTGTAGGAGGCTTGACAGGGGGCTTTGACAAAAGCAAACCTCTCATGAAGCGAACAACTAAAGGCTGTCCTGAGATCGGCTTACCTTCCACATGGTAATGGTATGCACTGATTGCGCTAAGGTGAACTCTTACAGAGTTGGTCTTGAGACCAGACTCAGACAAGTGCAGAAGGTATTCAAGCAGGGTCTGTGTAGGACAAGAGCGAGGAGCTAGGGCCTTGCTGTCACACCAGACGGCAAACCTCCTCCACAGAAAGAAGTAACTCCTCTTAGTGGAATCTTTCCTGGAAGCAAGCAAGATGCGGGAGACACCCTCTGACAGACCCAAAGAGGCAAAGTCTACGCTCTCATCCAGGCCGTGAGAGCCAGGGACCGGAGGCTGGGATGCAGAAGAGCCCCTTCGTCCTGTGTGATGAGGGTCGGAAAACACTCCAATCTCCACGGTTCTTCGGAGGATAACTCCAGAAGAAGGGGGAACCAGATCTGACGCGGCCAAAAAGGAGCAATCAGAATCATGGTGCCTCGGTCTTGCTTGAGTTTCAACAAAGTCTTCCCCACCAGAGGGATGGGAGGATAAGCATACAGCAGGCCCTCCCCGCAATCCAGGAGGAAGGCATCCGATGCTAGTCTGCCGGGGGCCTGAAGCCTGGAACAGAACTGAGGGACTTTGTGGTTCACTCGAGATGCGAAGAGATCCACCAAGGGGGTGCCCCACGCTTGGAAGATCTGGCGCACCACTCTGGAGTTGAGCGACCACTCGTGAGGTTGCATAATCCGGCTCAGTCTGTCGGCCAGACTGTTGTTTACGCCTGCCAGATATGTGGCTTGGAGTACCATGCCGAGACGGCGAGCCCAAAGCCACATGCTGACGGCTTCCTGACACAGGGGGCGAGATCCGGTGCCCCCCTGCTTGTTGACATAGTACATGGCAACCTGGTTGTCTGTCTGAATTTGGATAATTTGATGGGACAGCCGATCTCTGAAAGCCTTCAGAGCGTTCCAGATCGCTCGCAACTCCAGGAGATTGATCTGTAGACCGCGTTCCTGGAGGGACCAGCTTCCTTGGGTGTGAAGCCCATCGACATGAGCTCCCCATCCCAGGAGAGACGCATCCGTTGTCAGCACTTTTTGTGGCTGAGGAATTTGGAAAGGACGTCCCAGAGTCAAATTGGACCAGATTGTCCACCAATACAGGGATTCGAGAAAACTCGTGGACAGGTGGATCACGTCTTCTAGACCCCCAGCAGCCTGATACCACTGGGAGGCTAGGGTCCATTGAGCAGATCTCATGTGAAGACGGGCCATGGGAGTCACATGAACTGTGGAGGCCATGTGGCCCAGCAATCTCAACATCTGCCGAGCTGTGATCTGCCGGGACGCTCGCACCCGCGAGACGAGGGACAACAAGTTGTTGGCTCTCGCCTCTGGGAGATAGGCGCGAGCCGTCCGAGAATCCAGCAGAGCTCCTATGAATTCGAGTTTCTGCACTGGGAGAAGATGGGACTTTGGATAATTTATCACAAACCCCAGTAGCTCCAGGAGGCGAATAGTCATCTGCATGGACTGCAGGGCTCCTGCCTCGGATGTGTTCTTCACCAGCCAATCGTCGAGATATGGGAACACGTGCACCCCCAGCCTGCGAAGCGCCGCTGCTACCACAGCTAGGCACTTTGTGAACACCCTGGGCGCAGAGGCGAGCCCAAAGGGTAGCACACAGTACTGGAAGTGGCGTGTGCCCAACTGAAATCGCAGATACTGTCTGTGAGCTGGCAGTATCGGGATGTGTGTGTAGGCATCCTTCAAGTCCAGAGAGCATAGCCAATCGTTTTGCTGAATCATGGGGAGAAGGGTGCCCAGGGAAAGCATCCTGAACTTTTCTTTTACGAGATATTTGTTCAGGGCCCTTAGGTCTAGGATGGGACGCATCCCCCCTGTTTTCTTTTCCACAAGGAAGTACCTGGAATAGAATCCCAGCCCTTCTTGCCCGGATGGCACGGGCTCGACCGCATTGGCGCTGAGAAGGGCGGGAGAGTTCCTCTGCAAGTACCTGCTTGTGCTGGAAGCTGTAAGACTGAGCTCCCGGTGGACAATTTGGAGGTTTGGAGGCCAAATTGAGGGTGTATCCTTGCCGGACTATTTGCAGAACCCACTGATCGGAGGTTATGAGAGGCCACCTTTGGTGAAAAGCTTTCAACCTCCCTCCGACTGGCAGGTCGCCCGACACTGACACTTGGATGTTGGCTATGCTCTGCTGGAGCCAGTCAAAAGCTCGCCCCTTGCTTTTGCTGGGGAGCCGCGGGGCCTTGCTGAGGCGCACGCTGCTGACGAGAGCGAGCGCGCTGGGGCTTAGCCTGGGCCGCAGGCTGTCGGGAAGGAGGATTGTACCTACACTTACCAGAAGTATAGGGAACAGTCTTCCTTCCCCCGAAAAATCGTCTACCTGTAGAGGTAGAAGCTGAAGGCTGCCGGCGGGAGAACTTGTCGAATGCGGTGTCCCGCTGGTGGAGAGACTCTACCACCTGCTCGACTTTTTCTCCAAAAATGTTGTCCGCACGGCAAGGCGAGTCCGCAATCCGCTGCTGGATTCTATTCTCCAGGTCGGCGGCACGCAGCCATGAGAGCCTGCGCATCACCACACCTTGAGCAGCGGCCCTGGACGCAACATCAAAAGTGTCATAAACTCCTCTGGCCAGGAATTTTCTGCACGCCTTCAGCTGCCTGACCACCTCCTGAAAAGGCTTGGCTTGCTCAGGGGGAAGAGCATCAACCAAGCCCGCCAACTGTCGCACATTATTCCGCATGTGTATGCTCGTGTAGAGCTGGTAAGACTGAATTTTGGCCACGAGCATAGAGGAATGGTAGGCCTTCCTCCCAAAGGAGTCTAAGGTTCTAGAGTCTTTGCCCGGGGGCGCCGAAGCATGCTCCCTAGAACTCTTAGCCTTCTTTAGGGCCAGATCCACAACTCCAGAGTCATGAGGCAACTGAGTGCGCATCAGCTCTGGGTCCCCATGGATCCGGTACTGGGACTCGATCTTCTTGGGGATGTGGGGATTAGTTAAAGGCTTGGTCCAGTTCGCCAGCAATGTCTTTTTGAGGACATGGTGCAGGGGAACAGTGGACGCTTCCTTAGGTGGAGAAGGATAGTCCAGGAGCTCAAACATTTCAGCCCTGGGCTCGTCCTCCACAACCACCGGGAAGGGGATGGCCGTAGACATCTCCCGGACAAAGGAAGCAAAAGACAGACTCTCGGGAGGAGAAAGCTGTCTTTCAGGAGAGGGAGTGGGATCAGAAGGAAGACCCTCAGACTCCTCGTCAGAGAAATATCTGGGATCTTCTTCTTCTTCCCACGAGGCCTCACCCTCGGTGTCAGACACAAGTTCACGGACCTGCGTCTGCAACCGCGCCCGGCTCGACTCCGTGGAGCCACGTCCACGATGGGGGCGTCGAGAGGTAGACTCCCTCGCCCGCATCGGCGAAGCTCCCTCCGCCGACGTAGTCGGGGAGCCCTCCTGGGAGGTGGCCGCAGTCGGCACCGCACGCGGTACCGACGTCGGGGACCTCACCCCGGGCGATGGGCCAGCCGGCGCCACGCTCGACGGTACCGGAGGCGCAAGCACCGCCGGTACCGGAGGGGTAGGGCGCAACAGCTCTCCCAGAATCTCTGGGAGAACGGCCCGGAGGCTCTCGTTCAGAGCGGCTGCAGAGAAAGGCATAGAGGTCGATGCAGGCGTCGACGTCAGAACCTGTTCCGGGCGTGGAGGCTGTTCCGGGCTGTCCAGAGTGGAGCGCATCGACACCTCTTGAACAGAGGGTGAGCGGTCCTCTCGGTGCCGATGCCTGCTGGGTGCCGAATCCCTCGGCGACCCAGAGCTCTCGGTGCCGACGCGGGGAGGGGACCGGTGTCGATGCTTCTTCGACTTCTTCCGAAGCATGTCACCGGAGCTCCCCGGCACCGACGAGGAGGACGTAGAATCCATCCGTCGCTTCCTCGGGGCCGAGACCGAAGAGGGTCGATCTCGGGGGGGCTGTACCGCAGGAGCCCTCAGGGTAGGAGGAGACCCACCCGAGGGCTCACCGCCACCAGCAGGGGAATGGACAGCCCTCACCTGCACTCCACTCGATGCACCACCGTCCGACGACATCAGGAGACGAGGTCCCGGTACCACCGACGTCGATGCAGCTATCCGATGTCTCGGCGCCGATGCAGAGGGCCGATGCCTCGATGCACTCGATGCACTGGCAGCCAAGGATGAAGGTCTGGACGCTGATGACGTCGATGCACACGATGACCCCGGTGCCGATGCCGACGAAGAGCCCGAGAACAAAACGTTCCACTGGGCTAATCTCGCCACTTGAGTCCGCCTTTGTAACAAGGAACACAGACTACAGTTCTGGGGACGGTGCTCGGCCCCCAGACACTGAAGACACGAAGAGTGCCTATCAGTGAGCGAGATTACCCGGGCGCACTGGGTGCACTTCTTGAAGCCGCTGGAAGGCTTCGATGTCATGGGCGGAAAAATCACGCCGGCGAAGTCAAAATCCGAAATGACGAATTTGGAGCACCAAAACTTTAAGGGAGAAAAAATCTCGACCGAGGCCGAAAAGAGGCCTACCCCGACGATGAAAGAAAACTTACCGGGGCAAAACTGGAAATACGGGAAGGGGCAAACGAAACCCAAGGGGGTTTTCGGAGCACTTTCCGAACGAAAATACAACTTTTCCGAAGAAAAACACGTCGATTAAGATAACGGACGCGCGAGGTCGACTCTCCGGGGCTCGACACGACAAAACACAGCCGTACCGAGTGCGGACGAAAGAAGACTGGCCGGCTCGAGCCGGTTTCGGGCGGGAAGACGGCCGCGCATGCGCGGTGCGCGCGGGCGCGCGAGAGCTAGCAAAGGTCTTTGCTAGGAAGATTCCGATTGGAGGGGCTGCCGAGGACGTCACCCATCAGTGAGAACAAGCAGCCTGCTTGTCCTCGGAGAATATATTTTTTATGGATTGTTCTTATTCATTTTTTAAAGTTTTTTAATCTTTTTGTGTGCCAACATCATTTTTAATGGTATACAACATTACTGCTGTTTATTTATTTATTTTTTTGAGTGGACAATACTGGTTTCACTACTGGTGCAATGCTGTCATTCTTTGTCTGCTTGAGCTTAGATAGATAATTTACATACTTAACGAGAAGTTCATACGTATGCATGACTATCTAGTTTAAATAACTGCCATTTCCTGGCATTCTGTTTCCTGTCACATGGTGTTTGTTGATCAGTTGGCTGGTCTTTTGTTCTCTCTGGTAAGTTTTTTGTTTCAGGATTGTTCATTTTTCGTATCTTTTTTCTATTTATTTCTTGCTTCATTGTTTTTATTGAATTAAGTTAGACTCAGAGTATGTTCTGTTTTTCAAGCATTTATTGGTCTTTTGGTGCAATGGGTCTGTTTGTAGTTTTCCTCTGTATATCCATTCGGTATGTTTGTGTATATACATTTTTTCTTTGTGGAAGGTATTTTATTTATACTATATAATTATTTCTTCAGTTATTTGATTTATAACGCTATATATTTTTTGGTACGGTGGGTGCAGTATAGCTCTCTCGTTCTCTTTACATCTTGATGGTAATGTGAGCTAGTGTCAATAGGTAACATATATTCTTTAATCCCTCTATTTTCGAATGTTCTAAGCAAATGATACATATTCAGCAATTTTAGGTATTACAGTGCACAACACATTCCATTAATTTACTTAGGCATTTGCCTGATTAGACAAATACATGTTTTACACCTATGTTTTGTATAAAGATGATGATATCTCTCTCTCTCTACTACTATTTAGCATTTTTATAGCGCTACAAAGCGTACGCAGCGCTGCACATAGAAGAAAGACAGTCCCTGCTCAAAGAGCTTACAATCTAATAGACAAAAAATAAAGCAAGCAAATCAATTAATGTGTAGAGGAAAGAGGAGAGGAGGGTAGGTGGAGGCGAGTGGTTACAAGTGAAAAGCAATGTTAAAGACATAGTAACATATTAGATGATGGCAGAAAAAGACCTGCACGGTCCATCCAGTCTGCCCAACAAGATAAACTCATATGTGCTACTTTTTGCGTATACCCTACCCTTGATTTGTACCTGTCTTCTTCAGGGCACAGACCGTATAAGTCTGCCCATCACTATCCCCGCCTCCCAACCACCAGCCCCGCCTCCCACCACCGGCTCTGGCACAGACCGTATAAGTCTGCCCAGCCCGCCTCCCAACCACCGGCTCTGGCACAGAGGTGGGCTTTCAATCTAGATTTAAAGATGGTCAAGGATGGGGCAAGACATAGGGGCTCAGGAAGTCTATTCCAGGCGTAGGGTGCAGTGAGACAGAAGGAGCGAAGTCTGGAGTTGGCAGTAGTGGAGAAGGGAACAGATAAGAAGGATTTATCAATGGAACGGAGTGCACGGGAAGGAGTGTAGGGAAGGATGAGTGTGGAGAGATACTGGGGAGCAGCAGAGTGAGTACATTTATAGGTTAGTAGAAGAAGTTTGAACAGGATGCGAAAACGGATAGGGAGCCACTGAAGCGACCTGAGGAGAGGGGTAGTATGAGTAAACCGACCCTGGCGGAAGACGAGATGGGCAGCAGAGTTTTGAACCGCCTGGAGAGGGGAGAGGTGACTAAGAGGGAGGCCAGCAAGAAGCAGATTGCAGTAGTCTAAACGAGAGGTGACAAGGGTGTGGATGAGGGTTCTGGTAGAGTGCTCAGAAAGAAAGGGGCGGATTTTACAGATGTTGTAAAGAAAGAAACGACAGGTCTTGGCGATCTGCTGGATATGAGTAGAGAAGGAGAGAGAGGAGTCAAAGATGACCACAAGGTTACGAGCTGAGGAGACAGGGAGAATGAGAGAGCCATCAACAGAAATAGAAAACGGGGGGGGGGGGGGGGGGAGGTGGGTTTGGGGGGAAAAATGAGAAGCTCGGTTTTGGTCATGTTTAATTTCAGGTGGCGTTGAGACATCCAGGCAGCAATGTCAGACAAGCATGGCCCATTTTAACTGATTCACATTTTTATGAAATAACAGGAATTTTATCCCTTTGTAGTACCTTAAAAATGTTTTTATCCTTTTACAGTGGATTAACTTGTTCTTATAACCACATGCATACATAAAGGAATTATTCAAGCCAATCAGCTTCTTCTCAGAGGTTTGACATCATTTCATTGAATTATATTTATAATTAATATGTAAATATAATGTAGTTTTAAATGGTGTCGGATCATGATGTTTTGAAGTATTTTACTTGTTCAAGTTGTATAAATGTATTTTTTTACCATCAGATCAGGATAAATATATATGTAGATATGTCGATGTTTCATCAGCCTGACCTATGTCTTTCATTTATCAGTCATTATTTTACAATTATCACTTTTCATTGCTTGGTGTTTCTCTGTCCATAATATCTGCTCACCTAATTATAATATGCATTTTTTTTACATAATTTATCATTATATATTTACAAATGTGTAATACTGAATAAACTGTTTTTTTTAATAGTATCTCCCTATTGGTTTGCGCATTTGTCAGCCTCTATTGTCAATTATGCACATAATTGTCATTATAGAATAGCAGCTTAGCTCGACATTCAAATGCCAACATTCAGGCATGCCCACTTACACCATGTCAATGGCTAGTGTAAAAGACTGCGACTAAATATATCACAATTGCAGGCATAACACCTTAGTGTGTAAGTTCCAGGCACGTGCTGTCCCACCCATGCCCCTCCCACGTCCACAATCCCCTTGCAGTTATGTGCTATAGAAATTGCGAGCTAAGGTTTCAACACAGACTAAGTGCAGTTATACACATAAACTGCAAATTAGTGCCAATTTAGTCCCAATTAAGTTAATTTATCAATTAAGTTACACACTGAATTGTAGGCACTCTATAATCTGCATGTGCAACTCTGAGCAGTAAATGTAAAATTATGCACAAATTATTATAGAATGAGGGGGGTAAGTGACTTTCCCCCCAAATTCCACACTGAGCAGCTAATGGGGGAAATCCATCCAGAGTCTGCCAGTTCACAGCTTCTGCTCTATCCATAGCTGAGGAAAGACATAAGAGGACTATAAAATAATGAGACATAAATCGCTTGTTACTCTTTCCAAAAGATCCAAAAGTACAAGGGACTAGGGTAATGAAGTTACTACGTAGTACATTTAAAACAAAAATCAGAGAAAATATTTCTTCACTCGATGTATGATTAAAGTCTGGAATTCAGTGCCAGAGAATGTTATAAAAGCCGCTAACGTAGCAGGGTTTAAAAAAAAAAAAAAAAAAGGTTTGAATGAGTTCCTGGAAGAAAAGTGCATAAACCATTAAGGCGGACTTGGGAAAGATTTTCTGCTTATTCCTGGGATAAGCAGCATGAATCTACTACTCTTTTAGGATCCCACTTGTGACCTGGATTGGCTACTATTGGATCCTGGGCTTAACAGACCTTTGGTCTGTCCTAGTACAGCATGTTTTACGTATTTATGCAGTATCCTAAAGTGACTATCTTATCAATGTCTTCTACTGTATGATCACCCCAGGCACAATGCAATCAGCAAGAATAGCTCTTTCCAGCAGAAGGCCTCATGCACTTCCTACCCGAGCTGCTGTCTGATAAGGGTAGATGATTTCTGTGCAGATTTCCGCTGGGATCGTGACGTCTTTATAACATCCTTCAGCTCCAGTGTGTTGTCTTCATCTGCACTACAGAGATAAGGAAGAAAACCCATCAAAAAGGGCTTCACAAGGAAACAACATACACAACCCAGCCCATTTTTCAATTTCTTACATTACCAGCAGAGACAACGGTGCTATCTGTATCAGAGTAGAGACATAAGAGCTAGAAACTTCCAAAGAGGTAGCTGTGTTAGTCTGTAGTAGCAAAGATGACAAGAAGGCTGGTAGCACCATGTAGACTAACCCAATTTATTGAGGCATGAGCTTTCCAAGATCACAGTCCATGCCATCAAATGCAAGGAACCTTAATGTTCCTTCCAGTGTTATGTGTTTCTGACCAGGGAGAAAATCGGGAAATGCATGGCCCTAAGGCAGTGGAAGGCACAGTACTACACACCATCAATTTCCACTTTCCTGTGCTCATCTATGATGTCCAGTACAGCAAGAAAGCCCCCATCTTTAGAGAGAAAGAAAAGTTGTGTCCACCCGGCAGCTCAGCCCCCAACCAGCAGCATTTGCAGATAGGGTCTGGCAATTGACATCACTACCCACATTTATCAGCACTGGCTGCTCAAGGGATGGAATTTACTGTTGTAGGGAACCATGAAGGAAGATAATGTAACAAGGTTCACAAATGGGATTAGAGAAAGGTATGGAAGACATTAAATCAATCAATCAGAGATGTCTCTGACCGATGTGTTTAATAGTCATCCCAAGCATAGGGCATCCATAAAGCTGGGCTAGTGGACTCTCAGGATGGCACCTCTCTACACTGATTCCATTTATGTATGTCATCTAAGCATTTGCTACTGGGAGACAGATTGGCTGACTCGGTATTTATTTATTTATTTGTTACATTTGTACCCCACATTTTCCCACATATTTGCAGGCTCAATGTGGCTTACATAGTACCGTCAAAGGCGTTCGCCAAGTTGGTTGATAACAAATACAAGGTTATATAGTGATTGAATGAGGTAGTTGTAAGGGTCAAAAGAATGAAGATTGTATATTGTCCAGTATGATCATTGGTCATGCTGTGTTGCTTGATAAAGGGGTTTACGTAGGAGCATCGGGGTAGGCCGTTTTGAAAAGGCTGGTTTTTAGTGATTTCCTAAGTAGAGAGGTGTGGTAGCCGTGTTAGTCCACTCTTAAAGGTTATCAATAGAAATCAAACCTACCAACACCCATTCTGTTAGAATATCAATGAAATGCTTTGATGTCCCCATGCATACCCCCATCCTCCCACTCTGTCAGACTGTCAAAGTAATGCTTTGATGTTTCTCTCATATATACTATCTGCTACCACATTTGCTTATTTCCGATCTGAGGAAGAAGGGCAACCTTCGAAAGCTAATCAAGAAATGTATTAAGTTATGTCCAATAAAAAAGGTATCATCTTATTTTCTTTTCCATGTTTTATTTTGTTTGATTTCTATTGATAACCTTAGTGATTTCCTGAAGTTCAGGTGGTCATGTATTGTTTTCACAGCTTTAGGGAGACCATTCCATAGTTGTGCGCTTAAGTAGGAGAAGCCGGATGCGTAGGTTGTTTTGTATTTAAGTCCTTTGCAATTTGGGTAATGTAGGTTTAGGCAGGATCGTGATGATCCGATACTGTTTCTTAATGTTAGACCTATAGTACAGTGCACTCATATGAAATGCAGCCATGAGCTGAGGCTGAGCAGACACCAAATGAAGCACAACATCTCCTGCTGTTTTACCAAGTTTTAGAACGGCCTTTCGGGGTGGTGACTTGCTTCAGGGGGGTTTTGGTTCTCTTGTTTCTGCTTGCCCTCCCCACCTCTTCTTCCGCCTTCTTTTCTCCTTTTGGACTCCTGACAAAAAGAAAACAATACATGTTCCAATGACAATCCTGCAGTGAGGACGACACTTCAGACACTGTCTTCTCGTGTTACTTGACGTTCATGTTTCCAAGGCAGCATTTTATAAAAATGACCTCCTATGTCAAAGTAACACAAAAGACATCTGTTTTATAAAGGCAACATAGGCACCTATGTACTTAACAAAAACACTATGAACACCCAGAACCAGTTCCAATAGTGTGCAAATGCTCGCACAAATGTGTGCATGTACCCCATGTGTGTACCTTCAACTTTTATAGAAAACCAGTACATTACAACTGCATAAATACACACATGTAAAGCTATACAATCTTACAAAACCCTTTTTCTGCATGAACTCAAAACACACAGCTGTGGGCTGAAATGGCAGGTATCATCTGTTTTGCAGCGTTACATTAAAGTAAGTGGCGCTTTGAATTTCATTGATCCAGATTATGATGGTACTAAACCAGTACCTTTTTCTCACACTATGTGTTATTCTTTTATATTTTTGGCAGGATATCTTTAATGTGCAATATTGGGTACATTTCTTTCAGTGTACTTCTTTAACTTTTTGGGGCAATAAGTTATCACTCTTTATCCTCTGAGTCCCGTTCATAATATTTTAGAAGCCACAAGTCTCTCTTCAAAATTAATAGCCCTTCTCTTTAGACGGTATGGTTTTTCGTAGGGATGCGACGGTTTGTATTTTCAATTTATATATTTTTATATTTGCATACACTATTTTTGAGTTTCTTTTTGGAGCTTTCATAGCCTCAGCAATCATCTCTAGATGCTACAGGTTTTTATTAGCGATGCCATGATTTGGGTTTCCGATCTAAATATTTATTTACTCACACTATATATCTTTCCAGAAATACAGTTTTTAGTGATTGTAGTTATATTCACGATTGAGATTCTTATGTTGATGGAGTTTTAATTTCATTAGCATTCTTTGTGTGATAATACGTAATGAGCACTTAATACACTACGTGCACTTTTCAGCTAGGTGTCTGATTTTTTTTTCTTATATTTAATACTGCTTTAATAAGTCTACCAATATTCCATGTTCTTTTTACGCTGCTATACATTATGGAGTTTTAAATTTCTTTAACACTCTTTGCATGGTAATACTTAATTAGCACTTTTAATACACTACATGCACTTTTTAGCTACGTGTCTTTGATTTCTGTTTTTGATTCATGTAATTAACACCGCTTTAATAAGTTTACCAGTATTCCATGTTCTTTTCTGTGATGCTATATATTATATGTGTCCTCCTTCCCTCATTGCATGATCACCCTACACTTTTACACAGTGGATGTGATTATATTTTATCATCCTCACTTCAATATTCCCTTATCTCTTGTTTGTCCTGTTTGTCTGTCCTAATTAGATTGTAAGCTCTGTCGAGCAGGGACTGTCTCTTCATGTTCAAGTGTACAGCGCTGCGTACGTCTAGTAGCGCTATAGAAATAATAAGTAGTAGTAGTAGTAGTATATCTTAGTTATTTTCAAAAAACACAATTTTAGCTAACCATTAACATTGCTTTTCTATTCACTAGATCACATTTTTTTTCTGAAGTTGGGATATTAATATTTACTTTCTATTTTTTAAATGCAGTTCATGTTACTTTCAGGACTTTTCTTAATCATTGTGTAATTGCGGGTATTGGTATGTACTTATTTGAATTTTTATTGTCAGCATTTCATATGTTTCTTATTCCAATTTCCTTTTGTATTTTGATTCTTGGTTTGAATTTATTGATTGAATGCTTTTATTTATGTCTTATCATTATTCTTTTACATTGAGTATCATTTGATGTTGTTTGTACGTTTTTAGACTTAGCAATATTTGAGATTTTTCTTCATTGTGCATATCAGTTGTACTATATCTATTGTAATCATTGATCGATTTGGCATTTATTCTCTTCTTATTCTATTATTAGTTTGGATGTTTCTCCGTTTTGTATTCACTGATTGTTTTATGTGATATTTAGTAAGTAATCCATTACAATCGAATGTTGTATATGAATATTTTTATTTTAATTTATAGACTCCTGAGGCAGGCCTTACGGTCGAAACACAGTTCATGTTGAGTCTTTGATACCTAATAGGTAGACTTCTACGGTCTGTGCCCTGAAAATGGCAGAAACAAATCAAGGTCAGGTATACACATAAAGTAGCACATATGAGTTTAAATTGTTGGGCAGACTAGATGGACTGTGCAGGTCTTTTTCTGTCGTCATCTACTATGCTACTAAGTTTAATAAATTCCTTCACTGCACCACTTGTTCTGGAACTTTTTTGTCACCTTTGCTGTTTGTGTTTTTATTTATTTTATGAAAAGGCTTGTTCTTTTTTTTTTGTGTTTTTAGGTATCTCCATTAACAAATGTTTCTATAATTTGATTAAAATGTCATGGAAGCAAAAACTATAACTGGGTTCAAACAGGCATTAGATCACAGAAGTCATCAGCCTGCCACCTGGGGACTGCGGCCACACAATGTTTCACAAATGCTGGATTACATGTATTTACAGAAGACACATCAGTCACAAGTGTGTGAGACGTTAGGCCAGAATCAATCCATCCCTGATCAGTCACTGCTGGACAACAGAAAAACGGGCCTCTAAAAACATGGTTTTCCTACATAAGAGCATAGGATTACCAAAGTTGGTCAGACCAAAGGTCAGTCTATCCCAGCAACCTATCTCCAATAGTGACACATAGCAGGTGCTTAGAGGTCATTCATAAGAAACTGAGTTTGTACACAAACTCAGTTTCTTATGAATGACCTCTAAGCACCTGCTATGTGTCACTATTGGAGATTGGTTGCTGGGATAGACTGACCTTTGGTCTGACCAACTTTGGTAATCCTATGCTCTTATGTAGGAAAACCTCACCATGTTTTTATTTATTTCTTTATTGCATTTGTATCCCACATTTTCCCACCTATTTGCAGGCTCAATGTGGCTTACAGAGTCTTGTTATGGTTTTGTCATTCTAGGATATTAGATATGATTAGTGATGTAACAATGTTAAGTAGGGAAAGGAGAAAAGGTTTAGATGGGTAGATAGAGAGGTTAGAGGATATTAGACTGTCGTAGCTGGGCGAGTTGGCGAGGTGATTTAGTGAGGTTATGAGCTTTCTTTGTAAGCTTTGTTGAAGAGATGTGTCTTCAGAGATTTTCGAAAGTTGGTTATTTCTTCGATGGTTTTCAAGGTAGTAGATGTTGAGCCATCTAAGCAGATGAAAGGCAAACAAAGCTACTGGACCAAAACCCATTTTTTTTTTAAATGTCTTTCATGGTTCTCAGTGTCTACTTTCCATCATATATGCTTTTTCCATCTCATCTAGATATCACCAGAAAATAAACAAAACCTATATTCCCTAACCTTCAGGACTCTCTCCCTGTTTCAGTCTCATGCACAGGCCACCTCACTGTGGGAAAAGATGCAGTTTTGCAGATACACTGCTGGCAGATACAATGTTAAGAGTGGTTCTTGCCTCCTCCTATCCCACAGGAGATGGGGCTGCCTTTTCTGCAGTTAGCCCAAGCACAGCAGCTTTAGTAGATGGGGCTAATGCCCATGATTTCAATGCCAGTGTTGCTTAACCATCGACTTGCCATCAGGTAGTTTCAAAAGTTACTTAAGCACTGAGCTATTTTAACAGGTCCATGTACGTCACTGCCTTCCTTCTGTATAGTTTAAAATTTAGAAGAAAGGCTGGTCAGACTTTCAGTGCTTCTTTTGCTGATATGAGTCTTCTCTAAATCCACACTGAGGCATATTTTCAAAGCACTTAGCCTTCCAAAGTTCCACAGGTTTCTGTGGAACTTTGGAAGGCTAAAGTGCTTTGAAAATATGCCTCATTGCCTGTTTCTAAGCAGGCTGAGAACAGATAACTAACAACTAGCATAAGGTAGCAATAGAGAGGAAATCCAAAACTGCAAGACTGAAATAGATGAAGAAAAAGATTACCCAAGATGAATTTTACACCTAGAGTAAAAAGTATGATAAGGCCATAACCTGTATAAAAGGCCAATCCATTGAAATCAAATAAATTAATTAAATCCAATACTGCACAGCAAAAATTATTACTGGGAGAATGCTATCAACAAGGATACTGGGGCAGAGGAAGAAGAAAATAAGATAACTCCTTGGAAAAAAAACCCCAAAAACACATTGAAGGAAAAATAAAAATCACTGCAAGCAGAGGTGTCCCTTATAGAAGGGCATGTATAAGAATCAAGATCCAAAACATTAAGCTAAGGGCCCTGTTTACTAAGCAGCGTTATGGGCGCATTAAAGGTTTTAACACATATTAACCATGTACGCGCATTAACCATGTACGTGCCTACAATATCCCCAGGCGCCTACATGGTTAGCGTGCGCACTGAGTGTAGGTTTGCTAAGAACACTAATGCACCTTAGTAAACAGGGCCCTAAGATGGATGCAAGGAAGCCAGACATAGTGGAGAAAGAGAAAACACCCCAAATGGCAATTATCATAGAGGTGTCTCTTCTGAGTGATTAGTCTGTGAATTTTGTAGGCAGAGAAAGGATCTTCAAGTACCATGAAATGCAGTCAGAAAACAAGAAAATGAAGCAGAAGGATACAGACATATTTCCCATTGTTTTGGGTGCTACAGGCCTGATTAAAAGGAATTTTCAAACACACCTACTCCAGAGGGAAGGTCTCTGGAATGATGCAAGTTCATCTGCAAGCATTAATACTGAATTTGAGATTCTGAGATCATACTCCATATACCCTTACTTCGGAGTGAAGTTCATTAGTCTCATGGTATGTGCAAAACTACCCATTTGGCGATATTGCCTACTAAAGAAGCACTGAAAGTTGGACCAAACTCTTCCATGTTTTAAAATACAGTACAGTCTTGATTAACCGACCTTCGTAACCCGATCATCCAGCATATTCAAAAGACCCCACGGTGGTGTCATCGCATTTATTTCTATTAAAAATCTTTGTTTTAGAACAATTTTTGAAAATCAGGTACTCTGTGCCTTTGTTTATGCAGTGTTTGAGGAGTCTCTGCGGCATTTTCCGTATTATCTGACTTTTCAGTTATCCGACAACAGGTCGGATAATCGAGACTGTACTATATATAGAGAGAAGGCAAGTGATGCATATGGACTTGCTAAAAAATAGCATACCACCCTAGCAGCTTTTGAAATTAACTAAACAGGAGGTTCAGGCAGCTCCCTCGTGCTCTTTTAAGGGGAGGGAGAGTAGATGGTGCTATCTACAATGCGTGCTACCTATGGCCTTGCATGCTGTCCTTTAATTTCCACACCGTGTGGCTCATGCTGTAGCTAAGGAGCAGCAGCATTTGCATCTCCACATATGCTCAGATAGGAACTCCTACAGGTTTAAGAGCCCCCACTGATGTTTGATGCTGCAAGGTGCTGACAACAGAGTCCAGGTATTGGACTGGACCCGATCAAACAGTGCTAACAAACATAGTAATATATATATATATATATATATATATATATATATATATATATATATATATATATACACACACACACACACATAAATAGTAGGTGACGGCAGAAAAAGACCTGTACGGTCCATCCAGTCTGCCCAACAAGCTAAACTCATAAGTGCTACTTTATATGTATACCTGGCCTTGATTTGTATCTACCATTTTCAGGGCACAGACCATAAAAATCTGCCCAGTACTAGCCCTACCTCCCAACCACTAGCCCTGCCTCCCAACCACCAGTGCTGCCACCCAATCTCTGCTAAGCTTCTAACTTTTCCATGGTACACCTGACCAGATTTGACAGCACACACTAGTTGGGAAACACTGTGCTAAGTAACAGCGAAGCACACCCTACATGTGTAAGTGAGTTGTGCTCTTAAAGACTCCATCCCAGCCCACCTAGCGCTCAAAACATCCAGACAGCAAGTACAATGTGCAACATTTTATATCCATCAATTTTCTTTGGATTTTTGTGCATTGCAATTGTCTCTTGCTTGATTTCCCAGTTCAGTTAAAGCCAACTTCTACTGGGAGATCGTCACCATGAGTTTTCACTTGCAACTATACAGGGATTTTGCCCATTTTTATCCCTCTTCCCCTCCCTCAAACTCCCTATCTAATCTAGTGACAGGCCTTGGCCAAGGCTGTAGATCAAAGCTCCCCTCCAGACCTCTGCAATTAGAGTCTGGTAACTAGGTGCCTTCACAGCATCCCCAGCTGTTCCAAGAAGCAAGCACAGGTGTCTTGCATTAACACTGAGCAGTCAGGCCAGCTTCACTTATCTCAGAGGAGCAGCCATGTCCGGAAACCGACTGCACAGTACAGGATCTTGCTGAGGGCAATTCACAAGTGTTGAAATGTGCTTGCCAGAGGAAAGAAACATTACTGGTGGATTCAGGCTGCAGAAAAAGCTTCCCACTACTTACGGACGGCTTTCTGGTTCCCTCTCTGTCTTGGGTGTTGGAGTCGATGTCTGGCTCTTCTTGCGAGGTGATAGTATTATCTCATCTTTCACTGCAGTATGGTCTCTTGCGGGCCCCAATGGTCGAAGGTTTAGGCAGGAGGTTGCTTCCTTTTCACTACGGGCTCGCTTGGGAAACTCCGACAACTCGGTGAAAGGTATATGCCGCTTGGTGGCTGCCAGCTCTAGGGGCTGAATCCCGACATACTGATCCAACAGCTGTTCCAAGGCATCCTGTCGTGTTAGCTTGCTCTCTTGAGATTTCGGAGGACCTAGAAACCAGTAGAAGAGGAAAAGCTGAAAACATTCAAAACTCACAATTCAATCCAGAGCTTACAATATTATGTTAGCTGTGTTCATGTAAGGGTCTGACCTTTTAAAGCAAGCTGTCTGCCTCTTTGACTGTCTTTCTATAGGTTCCCAGGCAGGTGGGCACATCTGTCTCTGCTAAGCTTCCCACAGAGTTGTGCAGAGCAGAGCTGTCAGGAGCTATACAAGATGAATATTTTAGGAAGATTTTCTGTCGCCCTTCTTTCTCTCTCTGGTACTAACTCCTCAGGCTACAGATTTAGCCTTAATCCTAAAGATACTACTAATATAAATGGGATAACAGTATACCTAATATTTGCAGAACATTTGGAGCTTGAAGCCCCACTGCACATTTGGGAACTCTGAATAAAGAGATTGCCACTTACTCAAAAAATGTATGGCAGTGATCTCTGCTCATTTTTAAGTTGAGGATGTTTTGGGGCCAAAATAGCTGAAGGAGAGCCGGCAAATACCTTCCCTACTTGAGGCCATGACACTGACCAATGTTTCTCGACATTCATCCCCACCAGAACACATCTGACCTCAGTCACATTTGCAGAACACATAGCCCCCTCTTCAAATACAGGACCACAAACCAAAAGTACTAATATAGACAAATAAAATCCTAAGATGCCAGACTCTGCACACAGTACATCACCAAAGAAATTCTTCCTTAACAGTGCAAAATATAAAGACAACAGATGTAAAGTCTCAAAACTGACACACTTCAATCACTAAATTGAAGATAAAATCATTTTTCCTACCTTTGTTGTCTGGTGATTTTATTTTTCTAATCATCTTGTTCCCAGTCTCTGGTTCCACTTCCCTCTGTGCTCAACTCTGTTTCCAGGGCCTCCTGTCCATTTGCTACTTCCTTTCTTTCTTTCATCATCACTTTTTGTCCTACATCCACCTATGGAACTGATTTTTCACAATTAGCTTTCTTCCATTTTCAGCTCTCCTCTCCCCTTCCCCTCCATCCACATGCATCAATTCCTTCTCTCTTCTTTCCTGTTCCTCTCCATCCATGTGCATCATCTCCTTTTGCTTCCCCTCCCTTTCATCTTTGTGCACCATCTGCTCCCTCTCTTCTCTTTCCTTGCATCCAGCATCATTCTTCGGAATCCCTTATTCTTCCCCCTATATCCAGATGCCCCTCTACTCATCACCATATGGGTGAAAACTCTTGATTCCTTGGTGAAGAAGGAAGGATGCCACCACCAAACCGAAGGGTAAAGCCCTAAACTGGAAGTGTTGACCCAGCACTGCAAAAGGTAGAAACCTCTGATGCGGCAGTCATATGGGTAAATACAAATATGCATCTTTGAGATCAAGGGTGGTGAGAAGTTCTCCCACTTGAACTGAGGCTATGACTGCTCTTAGCATTTCCATATGAAAGCAAGACATTCAGAGGCAGCGGTGTAGACCTTTGAGATCCAAGACTGGAGGAAAGGTGCCTTCCTTCTTTGGGACAATGAAGTAGATGGAGTATCTGCCTTGTCCCTGTTCGGCCTGAGGAACTGTAAGAATGGCCTGGAGCACCAGCAAGGAATCTGCGGTGGCCTGAACCTAGACCACTTTGGTTCCCTTTCAGCAAAGAGACTGCAAGAAGAGAGGAGCAACTGGGCAGGAGAACTCCAACTTGTAATCTTCAGTAAGACTATTTAGAACCCACTGGTCTGATGTGATTTTGGACCGTTCCTCCTCAAACTCCTGAAGACATCCTCCCACAGAAGTTAGAGAAGAGTGCATAAGAACATAAAAGTAGCCATACTGGGTCAGACCAATGGTCCATCTAGCCCAGTATCCTGTTTTCCAAACAGTGGCCAAGAAACCCAAATTGTGGCAACACTCCATACTACAAATCCCAGGGCAAGCAGTTGCTTCCCATGTCTGTCTTAATAGCAGACTATGGACTTTTCCTACAGGAATTTGTCCAAACCATTTTTAAGCACCGATACACTAACCGCCATTACCACATCATCTGGCAAAGCATTCCAGAGTTTAACTATTCGCTGCATGAAAAAATATTTCTTCCTATTTGTTTTAAAAGTGTTTCCATGTAACTTCCTTGAGTGTCCCCTAGTCTTTGTACTTTTGAAACGAGTAAAAAAAAAAAATCGATTTACTTCTACTCGTTCTACACCACTCAGGATTTTCCAAGCTGAAGAGACCTAACCTCTTTAACCTTTCCTTATCTGAGAGGAGTTCCATCCCCTTTATCATTTTGGTTGCTCTTCTTTGAACCTTTTCTAATTCTGCTATATCTTTTTTGAGATACGGCGACCAGAACTGAACGCAATACTCAAGATGCGGACGCACCATGGAGCGATACAAAGGCATTATAGTATTTTCGGTCTTATTCACCATCCCTTTCCTAATAATTCCTAGCATCCTATTTGATTTTTTGGCCACCGCTGCAAACTGAGCAGACGATTTCAGCGTATTATCCACAACACCACCCAGATCTTTTTCTCGAGTGTTGACCCCTAAGGTGGACCCTAGCATCAGTTAACTATGATTTGGATTATTCTTTCCAATGTGCATCACCTTGCATTTGTCCACATTAAATTTCATCTGCCATTTGGATGCCCAGTCTTCCAATTTCCTAAGGTCTTCCTGCAATATTTCACAGTCTGCACGTGTTTTAAAACCTTGAATAGTTTTGTATCATTTGCAAATGTAATCATCTTACTCGTCGTTCTGATTTCTGGCACTCCACTGTTCACCCTCCTCCATTGAGAGAAATGACCATTTAACCCTACCCTCTGTTTTCTGTCCAATAACCAGTTCCTAATCCACACCAGAACCTTGCCTCCTATCCCATGATTCTTTAATTTTCTCAGAAGTCTCTCATGAGGAACGTTATCAAAAGCTTTCTGAACATCTAGATACACTACATCAACCAGCTCACCTTTATCCACACCTTCAAATAAATGAAGCAAACGGGTGAGGCAAGACTTCCCTTGGCTGAACCCATGCTGACTCTGTCCCATTAAACCATGTTTATCTATGTTTTCTGTAATTTTATTTTGCCCAGCACCAATGTCAGGCTTACCGGTCTTTAATGTCATAGATCACTCCAAGCCTTGCATCACTGCGAAGTTCTGGAGACATTGGGCACCCTAGCTGAAGAAGGATGACCTCCTGTCCACAGAAAAGGAAGACTGGAATGCCTGAAAGTAGGACTTATAACCATATTGCTGACGACCAGGCTGGTACTGTCTTGCTGTACTGAAATCGAGATTCAGCTCCCTGAAGATTTATTTTAATTTATTTGTAACACTTATACCCCCATACTTTCCCACTTATTAGCAGGTTCAATGTGGCTTACATAGTATAATAGGTTTACAAAATAAACATAGAATAGATACAGTTGTCAAATAGTGAAAAGAGGTAGTCAATTAGATGTGGGTAAATGAGATGGGTGAGGTAGGAGAATAGTCGAGGAAGGGAGTAGGAGGGTGAGTATTGGGTAGCGTATTGTAAGTAAGGCAAAATAGTAAGGGGTTGGAATAGGGATGAATTTAGAGAGGATTGAGTAGGGGAGCATATTCCAGGTTCTGTCTTTATAGTCTTTATATTCTGATCCGGGTATGATTTCAAGTTTAAGTCAGGTCATTTGTGGACGACCAGAGGCTTTCGGCTTATCTGGCAACCGATGAGGCATAGTTTCCCCCAGTTCTTTCACCAAGTTACTGAGATCTTCTCCAAATAGTCACTTGCCCTGAAAGGGAAGTTTAACTAGACATGACCGACGCTGCATTCGCTTACCAATGCTGCAGCCAGAACAGCCGACATGCCATGACAGCCAACAACAAACTGCAGGCCATAACCCCTAACATGTCATTAATAGCATCTGTCCAAGTAGGCCAACTCTGTTTCCAGCTGGGCGTTATGGCGCCCATCTTGTGTTGCAGACTGCTGATTCCACTTTAGGCATACTCTTGCCACAAACAAGATGTACACTGTCACTTGAAAGCCCAAAGAAGCCACTTCAAAGGCTTGTCTCAGCGAGCCTTCTAGCTTTCTATCCTGTAGGTCTTTTAAGGCAATGCCCTCTTCCACCAACAACATTGTCTTCTTAGTCATTGCCGAAGAAGAGTGTCCACCCTGAGCAGCTGAACTTTTTTTCTTCTCCGGACTAACGGGTAGAGGCAAGCCATGCTTTTTCCCCATTCTCAGCCTCGAATCCAGTGAGACCTATTTTGCTGAAATCAAGTCAATGTCAGAATGCATCGGGAAGGCATTAAAAAGACCTCTAAGCTCCCTCTTGATCGGCAAAGATGGCACTCCTGATGTCAAAGCAGAAGGCTTCTCTATGGAAAGCACTGTCAGTGCCTCAGAATTAAGAGTACCGAGTTCCTCTTTATGAAATAAATCTCAGTACTTTCAGGTCATCCCCCTCCTCAGGCGGGCGCTTTCCCTCCTTTAACGGCTCCTTCAATGATGGCTTCTCTTTCCTTATCTGCCCACTCCTGGAGGTCTAAATGAGATTTCTTAGGAGCCAAAGGGGCAGTGGGGCGAGAAAGAAGCACCTTGCAGCCAACTCCAACTGTTCCTGTTTCAGTCAATAGGCCTGGTGTAAGAGTACATGCATCCTGCTTTTCCTTCATTGGTACTCAGCTGTGGAATGCATTGCCACTTAATCTGAAAACTATTCATGACTTAATTAACTTTCGAAAAACACTGAAAACTTCTCTCTTTAACGAGGCCTACCATAATAATAAATAATAAGAACTCCAATGCTTCACTACTTACTTGACAGTACGACTGTTTTCTGATCTACTGAAGTAATTGTATTCATTATGTTACACACAGTTCTTTGTATGTAATCCAATTGTTTATCTACTCCTGATTGGCGCCTGCCAAGGATGTAATATTGTAAGCCACATTAAGTCTGCAAATAGGTGGGAAAATGTGGGCTACAAATGCAATAAATAAATAAAAACACGCAAACTCTGGAAAAAGCAAACATCCTGATGCAGCTGAATGTTCTGTTGGGTGTGTGTGTTGGGGGGGGGGGGGGGGGGGTCTGAAGTTGTAAAATGGCTGTGCTCCACGTATGATCAGACAGAGGATGTTTCACACTACCAGTCGGCCCTGACAAAATGGCACCCATTCCCACCCGCTCCTACATTAAACTGCACACTGCCCCTGCCAGAGCCTGAAGTTCTCAGCATATTCAGATGCTGCTCAAAATCTGAAGACATGCCACCATTGACCTCTATGTCCAGTGGGATTCCCGGCTTAAACATACTGCAACACCCCGATACTGGCTGGCAGGTTCCGCAGTGGGGCCACCACTTAACTGCCTCCGTGAGAGTCACAAGTCATCCCAAAGTAGAATCACTTGGAGGGCTGCAATTTCTATGTCAAACTTCAATCGGACTTACCATTGCCAACTGCTCCTCCCAAGCTCACAGTCTCCACAAGTCTTACCCCAGATGAGACAGAATCAGGACTGATACTCTGTTCCACGCTTTCTTTTTTTTAAGGTTGTTGAGCTGGACAGCTCCACAGGAAAAGGGGAGAGATGAAGGAAGGGAAGAAATACATTTGTGGGGCACCTGGGACAGGGATCTGAAGACCTCCAGATATGACTCTGCAGACTCAAGCCACCCGCCAAGGTTAACTGGGGATCAGGAGCAAATCACTCAGAACCAGAGGCTGAAGAGTGTCCATTCACCCACTGGAGATAGAAAATACTGAGGTGCTGGAATTGATGCAAAAAGAGATGTGTCTCAGCTCAGCTTTCAGTTCTTTGTCTCCATCTGCTGGTTGATGGACCAAACTATGCCAAAGGTTCTGGAATAGTGGGAAACTACGTAATGGAAAGCTTGTTACTAAGACCTTAGGGTGTCAGATCTCCAGCAGATATTGTCATGCCCTCCAGCAAGGTTCCTTTAGTCCTAAACAACAGACAAATGTGGACACTTCATTGGAGCTGAAAGGCGAGTCCCTCCCCCCACCCCCACCCCCACCACACACGCTATATTTGTTGAGATCAAAGCAGAAAAACCCTCAGGTTTTAGACTACGTACTGGTCAGCTGAAGTTTCTTCCTGGCCAGAGGAGTACAGCTTCTATCCTCTGGCCTCCGAGTGCCTTGCTCCTTAGAAAGAAAGCATTTTGAAGCAGAGTGTTTGGATTCAGTGTCTGTCCCACCCTGTTTCCATCTAGCGGCTCTGCAGTTGACTTGTCTCGTCTCCCCCTCTGGTGTGCAAATAATGTCCAAATCAGCTCCCCTCCTCAGTACATGGTAAGGGGAAGGCCTTGATGAAATGTTGCTTGCAGTGCTCATGCCATTCATTTTGTAACTAGCCAGCAGATCAGAGTGCAACGGCTGAAATTTCTTTCCATTCCAGGATTGCTTAAAAAACAGCACTTTTTCTCCTCTTTTCTGGCTTGGCAGCTGTGCATCTGGGGGCAGCTGTACCACCTGAAACAAGAAGGAAGTTAGGAGGATCTACCTTGTGTTTTCACCATGTTACAGATTGTCATGGAATGCCTAGCACCCACCTAGGGTTAACCCTGCGGCCACCTGCACCTGGGCACATGCTCTATACTAGCACCCTCCTCCCACCAACTGGGTCCCACTTGCCTCTGGGCAAGTCTCCCACTCTCAAGTTATTCCCTGGTGATTTCTAGGACACTAGGGCCACACTCCCAGGGGTCTCACAGTCCCTAGAAAGCACTCACAGACCCAAAACACAAACCACCAAGCAACAACAGGTAACTAAATAAGGATCAACACTAAAACTATCTAAAACATTTGTTACTACCTGGGTAGCACCTGGGGAGTTTCAGGAAATTAACTACTCAAGTCTTGAACAGGGTCTCGGGACAGAGATGTTTCTCCTCTGTACTCCAGGGCCAATCAGAGCCCAGGGCACCAGCTTTGAAAGTATCTGGCCAATGGTACTACAGATTTTCTTTTCCAGATTAATCATCTGCTGACTAATTAGGAGAAATACGCTTCATGAAACAATACAGTTCACAGGCTTAGAAACCCACTGTTTCGTCACACAGATCTAGAAGACGAAACCATAATGTGATAGTTCTGAGGAAGATAGAATATTGTCCCTCACACCAGTCTACACTGTATTCTGCAGCTTAGCTTGTACAGCAACCAAGAACCCTGATTCCAAAATGCTTCCCTTTTCATGTTTATGCCAAAATCATTTTTGAGCCTGTCTTTCAAGGGGTGGAAACTGCTGCAAAGTCTGAAGGCATTCTTCACATATAGGCTTGCATTAATTTAGAAAATTGCTTAAGTTAAAAGTATGAACAGACAACAACATAGGTTGTGGAACTATCCATATCCTTATACCATATACATTTCAGGCAATTTTCAGACAGGAAGTATGCAGATAAAATAATTTTTACACAAGCACATGTACTTTACATTCCCCAGACAGCAGAGAAATCTACACCATTTGCTAGCACAGGATTTTCAACTGGAGGACGAGTATATTTTCGTTAGGGGACTTGAAAGAGACGCATACATGTATGGCATCTTCTCTTCTTTGCCCAAAGTGTCACCATGAATCTTTCTTTTTGCAGTAAGAGCTGAGGTCCTTGGCCCCACTATAGTGATAAAGGTGGTGATCAATCATGAAGACGTGCAATCAGGAACTAAGTGCTGAGTGATGCTGCTTTTAACTCCTAACCCTTATTCACTTGTTCAGAACGCTTATTTTATCATCCTTACTTTAATATTCCCTTATCTCTTTTTTGTCCTGTTTGTCTGCCCTAATTAGATTGTAAGCTCTGTTGAGAAGGGACTGTCTCTTCATGTTCAAGTGTACAGCGCCATGTACGTCTAGTAGCGCTTTAGAAATGATAAGTAGTAGTAGTAGAGTGTGTGCTCCATCAATCCTATGTCATGGTTCCTCGATTCAAGCCAGGAAGGGGTGAGGTGGGGTGAGATCTGGGAGCAAAGCATTTATGTTAACTTGGGTCCCACCTACAATTCTTCACGATTGATCATTGACACTGCTGCCACAATTGGGTCCCAAGAATAGTTCTTGCTGCAAGAAGGCCTGCAGCCAATGTATAGGCAAGGGGTCTGGGACCTCCTGATACAGTGAGTGTACTGTGGGAAGATAAGCAAGGCCATTATGCAGGAAGGCCAACTTGTTACTTGTCGAGAGACTGATATCGAACACCAGCAAGGGGATAACTAATTTTTGTCATGTAAATCAGACCAACAAGAATCAATTAAGCATTCTGACTCTTGCAGACAAGGGCCTAGGGTAATTGTAGGGGACCAGCTTAAAGAATACATATTTTAAAAATAGAAAACGTGAACATTTTGAAAAATGTAATTTCTGTGTATCAACTCTTTTTAACATGTCCCCGTGAAATACTAGACATCATGCGGCAGCTCAGAAAGAAAACATTCGTTTGATCGTCCTCTGTGACATCACTCTTACTTCCCTACCTGGATCGTGCCAATGATAGTCTCTGCATCAATATCATTCTCATAGTCAGGGACTTCGTACAGAAAGATCTCCTTGGGATGAGCCTCTCTTTCAAGCAGCTTCTGTTTTCTGATGGGAACCTCCTCAAAGCGAATGAACCACTGGACTATGGCACGCATGGCAGACTGGAGCTCAGTGCCTGGAAGGCAGAGAAGGAAGCTGTTCAGAGAGATGGAGCTTGTTTAACACTCGTTTAGTTGCTCAGTTTCACCCTTTTCCTGGGTGCCTGGATAATTTTACCTTTTCCTAGTGCTACAACGGAACATCCTATCTGCCATGGTGGTTCCTATCCTGCCAGCTCCAGTAGGAAATATCCTGAATTTTCAGGACACCCAAATCATTCTTAGGGTTGCACCGAGAGCAAGAGGCAGAAGGAACATATCTTGGGAAGAGTTTTCAATTAGAAATAATCATGCCTCGGATGAACCTCATTGGCTATGACAGAGTCCCAGCTTTGTGCAGTGGCAGTAATAACTTATTTTTTTATTTATTTAAAAATTTATAGCCCACGCAATCTACAATTTGTGGTGGGGAACATATTATACATACACAGTATATAAAAACATGATTAATATTTAAGTGTGTTCTAAGCCCAGGGTTCCCAGTGTATGCTAAAACAGTGTTCCCCAAGTCCGGTCCTGGAGTACCCCTTTCCAGTCAGGTTTTCAGGATATCCACAATGAATATGCATGAACTTGCATACACTGCCTCCATTATATGCAAATTTCTTTCATGCATATTCATTGTGGATATCCTGAAAACCTGACTGGAAAGAGGGTACTCCAGGACCGGACTTCAGAAACAGTGTCCTGAAAGACTCTGGTATAGGTTACATGATAAAGCCCAACTATGCTCACTCAACCAGGAAAATGACACGTAGAACAGAAGTAGTTTGATTTTATAGAACTGTATTCAACCTGGGAATATTGCCCTCTTTAATTTGGATTCTGATGTTCTTTGACTTTGTAGTAGATTATACAAATTCTGTAACTTATAAGTGGGCACTGAACAGCAAAAGGGGCCCCGTTTACTAAGTTGCGTTGGGCACTAAAATGTGCCAAATGCAGCTTAAAATGCTGTACTGCAGGATGTGTTTAGGCATCCTGTGGTATGTGCCATTTTAGCAAGTGCTAATCCATGCGCTAAAAGATTTTTAAAATTTTTTGGGAGGGGTGGAGAATGGATGTTACTGCGCTAATCAGTTATGAAGCTCTATTACTGCGTGCTGATTAGTGCATGAGTCCTTACCGCCTACTGGTAAGTGCACATATGGTAAATTTTTAATCGCCAAGAGCTAATGGCAACATTAGCACATGCTTGAAAAACAAGGAAGGATAACCTATGGAGTAAAGTCCATCCAACGAAGTAAGGAAGGGACTTAGGTCAACCAAACGAGTAGGGTCTCCAGAGGTGGATCAGTATAAGATCTTTATTGGCAAAATGCAGACACAATGGACTCGACACGGTGCCTGCTTCAGGAGTCTTGCTATCCGATTGGCTTCTCAGAAATCGTTACTCAAAGAGATAGCACAAAACCGTTGCTCAACGCGTGTCTTGATGAGAACATAAAGGGTACAGCTACAAACGCGCAGGACAATAAAGATCTTATACTGATCCGCCTTTGGAGTCCTACTCGTTTGGTTGACCTATGTCCCTTCCCTACTTCGTTGGATGAACATTAGCACATGGCTGCAGGAAAAATGGCCTTAGCGTGTGGGAAAAACCCGCACAAGAGCGTGCCAAGGCCACTTTTTGCCGCACTTTAGTAAAATGGGCCCCAAAGTTTGGAAACTGCTCCAGCCTCCGAGATCGGATCCCTCCACGAAGGCCACACAGTGGTAGTAAGCACATTCATATGCCCCTGAGCCCTGTGGCAGAGAACAGATCCACGTTAACTGTCCAAGTCATGTGGCAAAAACCTGGTACATGTGTTCCCTTCAGCCATAAAACACATACACAGTAAAAAATAGTCCACACATCTCCTTCAGCCCCACATCATGGACATAACCCTTGTACTGCCTACCATTTTCATACAGCTGGAGCAGCCTGGCAACATAGGGCCGGTCATCATCCTCTCCTTCCACCAAAATAAAATCTTCAAGGTTTATGCGAACACCAATCACATCTTCTTCAGATTTTACCAAGAGGCCCCTGCAAACAGCTTTTATAGATGTTAACTATCCAGGACCAGACATCAATAATACACAGAACAGCAATAGAACATATAGTTAGAAGTAAACCCAGGCCTGGCTGAGAGAAGGCTACTGGATAGGTTGACTGCCATCATTTTTATTTCCACTGTGAACATGAATGAGATCTCAGCAACTCCTCTCAACTTCCAGCCTAGTTATTTTCTCACTGCTTGGCTCAGACTTGACTAACCCAAGCAAAAGGAAAGCAAGGAAATACCTTTCAGCAGACAAAGCAATACTTCTACAGCATCTTGGCAAAACAGGAGAAGCTTTCTACACCACTCAGGATTGTAGACCTCTTATCATATCACACCTTAATCATTTATTTTCCAAGCTGAAGAGCCCTAACCTCTTTAGCATTTTCTCATATGACAGGAGTACCGTCCCCTTTATCATTACGGCCGCTCTTCTTTGAACCTTTTCTAATTCCACTATATCCTTTTTTAAGATACAGCGACCAGAGCTGCATACAATATTCAAGGTGAGGTCGCTCCATAGAGCGATACAGAGGTATAATACTTCTTTAGCATAGCAGGGTTTAAAAAAGGTTTGGACAAGTTCCTGGCCGAAAAGTTTATAAACTGTTAAGGTGGGCTTGAGGAAAAGCCACTCTTATTTTTGGGATAAGTTTAATTTTGTTTATTTCCTGATATACCACCCTTCAAAATGAAAAAACAAGCCAAAACAGCAGGCCGGTTTGCAATAAAAATGGAATCTATTTACTCTTTTGGGATCTTGCCAGGTGCATGGGAGCTGGATTGGCCACTGTTAGAAACAGGATACCGGCTTGATTGACCTTCAGTCTGTCCCAGTATGGCAATGCTTATGTATTTATGTACTTGTGGTATGCCAACAAAAATTAAATGGATTGTACAGTGCTCAAAAAGGAATACTGAATACTGCAAAATTAAAATTATTCAAATGTATGGCATGTAAGAAACAAAAAGACCTTTAATCATCCAATATCGAGATCAACATTTATGATCATCAAAAAGGCATCATTTCCACTAAACAGAACCTTTACAGCAGCCAAACCAATGTGTGCAAAGTTACACAGCCAGTCTGTCAAAGGGCCTTTTTTCAGTCGAGACTTCAGGTAATGGCTCTTGAAATTTTCTTGCAAACTATGTATCACTACAGGGAACTGCATATATATTCCTGAAGTACTGCAGTTGGAAGAATTCCTTATTTCCAAAGGATCTTAGTGTACTTTCTTCTTTTTGTTCACATGCCAAATCAGTAGGAGGGAATGGAATTTGGAACGTACAACATTTATTTTGGCTCTCTAGTCTTCAACGGTCTTATTTGCTTTTTGGTTGCCTTCTGTTTTCCAAAATGTGGGTTACTTGTATAGTTTTATTTAGAATGTACTATTCTTCTGGTTTGGAATATTTCCTTTTTTATTGTGACTGATTTTTTAAAATGTATTTGCTGCATTTGTACCCCACATTTTCCCACCTATTTGCAGGCTCAATGTGGCTTACACTATGTTGCAAAAGGTATAATCATAAACAGAGTACGAGGTTTGGTCTAATTTAACATATTACTGTGTAAGAAATTAGGTAGATAGGTCAGTAGAATTATTTACATAACATAAAATAAAACAGGTAAGATATAATGACCAATAGTGATAATGTGATTAACGTAATCAAATTAGAAGGGATCAGTATTAGTTGGTTTAGATGTAGAATGGAATCAAGTCATTAAGGAGGATTTTTATTGTAAGTCTCTTCGAACAGGTGCGTCTTCAATAACTTTTGTAACTGTATGTTGACAAAGTGAAGTTAACTTGGAAATAGTAACAATAATATGGGGAAATTATCGGAATTGTATAACAGCTGTCAAATTTTTGCACTAGAGCACAAAGTCCGTCAATTAATATCCCTGGGATTTTCAAGGGGAAGGGTTGGGCTGCAAAACTGAAGGCAATTTATGCTGCTGCGGAACCCTGAGAAGTCTTTTCCCCATTATTAAAAGCAATCATGCCTTCAGTTTTAAGCTACATTTCAAATATTGGTGCTGCACAGAGAAACTGCTACGGCACAATGGAAATCTGTTTGTAATAAAATACAAGCAATCAAACCTTGTTAATTGGAAATCAAACCCCCCCATAGGGAAAACTGAAATTCATAAGCCTAATTACAGTGAGGGGGGTTATAGAAAGCTAGGATGACCAATTCAAAAATTAACATTGTTCAATTACATTAAAAGTAATTATTCTTCCAGAAGATGGTCAAACCATTGTTCTTTAAAGGGCCCTTATGCTAAGCAGCGGTAAGCCCTGCAGTACTGCCTGCTCGCTAAACAGGAAGTACTGCAGGGCTACTGCAGCAGCCTGGCAGTACTTCTCATCCCTAGCGAGCCATCATATATTTATTTTTGTAGCACCGGAGTGTACCCGGCAGTAATCGGGCAGTGACCCTACCTATCCCTCCAACTATCGCCCCATCTCCCTTTCCTCTCCAAATTACTTGAACGTGTCGTTCACCGCCGTTGTCTTGACTTTCTTTCTTCACTACTTATTCTTGACCCACTCCAATCTGGTTTTCGCCCTCTTCACGCAACTGAAACTGCACTTACCAAAGTCTCTCATGACCTGCTACTGGCTAAATCCAGAGGTCTCTATTCTATCCTTATCCTTCTTGACCTAGCTGCTGCTTTCGACACTGTTGACCACACTATACTCCTGGATACGCTGTCATCGCTTGAATTCCAGGGCCCTGTTCTTTCCTGGTTCTCCTCTTACCTCTCACTTCGTTCTTTCAGTGTTCACTCTGGTGGATCCTCTTCAACTTCCATCCCGCTTTCTGTTGGTGCGCCTCAGGGTTCTGTCCTTGGACCCCTCCTTTTCTCCATCTATACCTCTTCCCTTGGTACCCTGATTTCATCCCATGGCTTTCAATACCATCTTTACACTGACGACTCTCAGATCTACATCTCCACCCTTGAAATCTCAACCTCAATCCAGGACAAAATTTCAGCCTGCTTGTCCAACATTGTCGCTTGGATGTCTCAACGCCATCTAAAGCTAAACATGACCAAAACTGAACTTCTCATTTTCCCCCCTAAACCCATCTCCCCTCTTCCCCCTTTCTCTATCTCTGTTAATGGCTCTCACATCCTCCCTGTCTCCTCAGCTCATAACCTTGGAGTCATCTTTGATTCCTCTCTCTCCTTCTCTGCACATATTCAACAGATCGCCAAAACCTGTCTTACAACATTAGCAAAATCCGCCCCTTCCTTTCTGAATACGCTACCAGAACCCTTATCCACACCCTTGTTACCTCGCTTGGACTATTGCAATTTACTTCTCACTGGTCTTCCGCTCAGCCATCTATCTCCTCTCCAATCTGTCCAAAATTCTGCGGCACGACTTATTTTCCGCCAGAATCGTTATACCCACACTAGCCCACTCCTCAAGTCACTTCACTGGCTCCCTGTCTGATTCCGCATACAGTTTAAACTTCTCGTACTGACCTTTGAATGCATCCACTCTACAGCCCCCCATTACCTCTCCACTCTCATCTCTCCCTACATTCCTCCCCGTGAACTCCGCTCACTAGACAAATCTCTCTTGTCATCCCCCTTCTCCTCCACTGCTAACTCCAGGCTTCATTCCTTTTCTCTCGCAGCACATTATGCCTGGAATAGACTTCCTGGACCTATACGTCTAGCCCCATTTCTACCTATTTTCAAATCTATGCTGAAAACCCATCTTTTCACTGCTGCTTTTGGCTCCGAGCCACTACTCATTTGCCCTCCCCTTGTTCCTTTCCTCCTTCTCACCCAGTACTTCCCTCACCCGTAACTGTCTTGTCTGTATTACTTAGATTGTAAGCTCTATCGAGCAGGGACTGTCTCTTTGTGTCAGGTGTTCAGCGCTGCGTGCGTCTGGTAGCGCTATACAAATGCTAATAATAATAATAGCACGAATCCAGCATGTTTACACTTAGAGGATCTGGGTATTTCAGAGCTTCCACTCAAAGATACTTATGATCCCAGGAGCACAATCTCTGCTGCTCACTGATCCACTTCCTTAGGCTACTTGTGAACAGTTGCCACCATTTTTCCATTTCTGATGTGGCAAAATCCACGTGTTTTTTTTTTTTAAACTACCCAAAGTAGTCCTGGGCCTGTTGCTCTGTGGCATTAACACTTTGGATCATCGTCAATCTTCTGTTTAATTAATGTGAGAAACTCTGTTAAATAGTCCAGAGAGAAGTGTAGAGTCGTCTCCCTCTTTACCGTTGCAGTTTCCATATTGCTGTGATGAGCAGAAAGTCTAGCACCAAAACCTTAATTTCTGCAGGCAGAGTGCACACTGGTAGACCAATGACATTTACCTGGCTCCGTTAATGGGCAGTGAAAGAATTGTGTTGCCGTTACTAAGCCGACACCAGAATTTGAATATATATTGGTTTTGTATGATAAGATGTAACAGGAAACATCCTAGCTCTGTGCTTTATAAACTTTAGAATGATGTTGACAGTAAGTTTATTGTGAATTATACTACCATTAAACCCCATGTTCAAAAACTGTATGCAACAGATAAGTCTCGGGTTTCTCTCTAAGTCAGTCAAAATGAAAACTTATTTGAGAAAAAGTAATTTTATTTTTAACAACAGTTTATAAAACAAAGTAAATTCTGTTTAAGAATATTATATATTTCCCTTGCATCCAACAATGAAATGTTTAGAAATTTGTTGTTGTTGTTTAGGTGTGAATTTTAGTGTTAATTATGCCATACACAACAGAAGAAAGGTTGTTGAGAATCACTGGCCTAGACTAATCTGCAACATGGGTTGTTAGGGAGATTGATGGGGGGAGATGGAAAAGGAGAGGGGGCTAGAGGACAGGATGAGAGAGAGATTGTGAGGAATGGGAGGGAGACAAGGCGAAGTCCGGATAGGAGAGGGGTCCTCCTTGGAGCAGGATAAGAGAGAGAGAGGGGAGACTCTGAAGGATAGAGCAGGATGGAAAGAAAATCCCAGGGGGGGGGGGGGGAACAAGACTCTGGCCATTGGTGAAAGAAAGCAACAATCGCCTTGGGTGAGCTTGCAGAGAGGGGTGGGCTCACTAGATGTGTGTTCTTGAAAGGGTCCTCTCCTCACACTTGATAAGGTGAAATTAGATCTTACCTGCTAATTTTCTTTCCTCTAGACCCTCCAGACCGGTCAAGACGCGTGGGTTATGTCCTCCTACCAGCAGAGGGAGACTGAGAAAACACTAAGCTTTTGAAGCCTGTATATATAACCTGTGCAGAACCTCCACTAGCCAGTATACCCCTGACAAAGCAGAGAAACAAAAAACACTAACAACAACTAGCAACCCTGTACGTGGTCACAGTAAACTGCAAAAACAAGAAACATCTTCCGCTTGCTCTTACGGAAACATGTTCCTTTGCCTTTGATAAAACAGTTGGGCTTCTACAGGTGGACTATCAAAGAAGAGCCCCACCTGTCCCGGACTCCTATCACAAAACAGAAATAAACAGTCTGCAATTAGAGAAACAACAATTTACAGCAGCCAAGAATTATCCAACAAACACACCTCCTGGCCTCCAATACAGACAGGGCGGGCTCTTGACCGGTCTGGAGGGTCTAGAGGAAAGAAAATTAGCAGGTAAGATCTAATTTCACCTTCCTCAGCGACCCTCCAGACCGGTCAAGACGCGTGGGACGTACCAGAGCAGTAACTAACTTATGGGAGGGACCTACTAAGGCCAGAGGTCAAAATTGCTGCCCCAAAGCGCACCTCGTCCTTTGCATGCACAGGAATCCTATAATGCTTCACAAAGGAATGCAACGAAAACCAAACCGCAGCCCGACAAATATCTAACAGAGAAATCATACTATTCTCCGCCCACGAGGCTGCCATTCCCCTAGTGGAATGAGCAGACCAGCCCCTAGGCACCACAGGACCCTTCACCAAGTAAGCAGATGCAACCGCCTCCTTCAACCACCGTGCTATGGTCACCTTAGGAGCCGCTGCACCCTTCTTTGGGCCACCATGAAGAACGAACAAACGGTCAGAGGCTCTGAAGTCCTGAGTTCCAGAGAGATAACAACTCAAAACTCTCCTGACATCCAGCTTGGCAATACCACGCTGCTCCGAATCTCCAGCCATATCACCCAACACTGGCAGAGAGATGACCTGATTAACATGGAACTCGGAAACCACCTTGGGCAAAAAAGGAAAGCACCGTCCGCAACGAAACCTTTCCCTCAGAAAGGACAAAAATGGTTCCCTAAAAGACAAAGCCTGAAGCTCTGAAACACTCCGTGCTGAAGTAATCGCCACCAACAAGACCGCCTTTAAAGATAAATCCTTACAAGATGCCGATACCAGAGGCACAAACGGAGGCCTGATCAAAGCATCCAAAACTAGCTTCAAATCCCACGGAGGCACCATCCGTCACTGAGGCGGACGCAGCAACTTAACACCCTTCAAAAAACGCACTACCTCAGGCACAGACGCGAAGGACTTTCACTGAAGCTTCCCACGAAAACATGACAAAGCTGCCACCTGAACCTTCAGTGTAGACAAGGCCAGACCTCTATCAACACCATCGTGCAAAAATTCCAAAACTTCCGCCACCGAAGAGTGAAACGGCCGAACTCGATGGTCTTCACACCAGTGCTCAAAGATTCTCCAAACCCGGACATACGCCAAGGAAGTGGATCGTCTACGGCAACTCAACATCGTAGCAAAGCCACTGGACGAAAGCCCCTTCTTCTTCAACTTGTGCCGCTCAAGAGCCAAGCCATAAGCGAAAACCGAGCCGGATCCGGCATGATTATCGGGCCTTGACACAGAACTGATCCCAACAAAGGCAGGGCCGCCGCCCCTGCCAACCGCACCAGGTCTCCATACCATGGTCGACGCTGCCAATCCGAAGCTACCAGAATCACCCGACCGGAGTGATGTTCGATGCGCTATATTACTCGACCGACTAACAGCCACAGAGGAAACACATACAGTCACTCCCGAAGCCAAGGCAACAGAAGAGTGTCGATTTCCTCCGCTCAAGGGTCTCTTCAGCGACTGAAAAAAAAAAAAATCTCTGAACTTGCGCATAGCGAGCCGTTGCCCTAAGATCACCGAAAGTCCCCAGACCGACACAACTCACTGGAACACTGACCGAAGAAAAGACCACTCTCTGGGATCTAGAGTGTGCCTGCTGAGATAATCTGCATCTATGTGACCTACCCCGGCCACATGCGCTGCCAAGAGAGCCTGAAGATGAGTTCAACTGTGCCGCCAAGGCTCTTTGTTCCCCCCTTGACGGTTGACATATGCTACTGCCATGGCATTGTCACAGAGCACTCGGATTGCCTTGTGGCGAACCACCGACGTCAAGGCCTGGAGCGCCACCCGAATGGCCCGAGTTTCCAGCCGGTTGATGGACCACTCTGCTTCTGCCCGAGACCACCGGCCTTGAGCTACCTGAGACAATGTGCCCCCCAACCTTGCAGACTGGCATCCGTGACCATTACCAGCCCCTGTGGGGACTCCAACGGCATTCCTTTCCCAAATTGCGCGGACTGAGCCACCAGCGGAGACTGAGACGAGGGGCCACCGACAGCGGACAACACATTTCCAAGTCCTGCGACAGAGGGGACCAACGACTGAGCAGAGCTGACTGTACCGGACGCATGTGCGCCCTGGCCCACGGAACTACCTCTATGGTCGCCGCCATCAGGCCCAGGACCTGACGATAAGTACGGGCCGTCGGCGCCTTCTCTGCAAGGAACCGACGAATCGGACCCTGTAACTTGGAACCAAAAGGCTGCACAAAGGAAAGTGAAGATAAGCTTCCGTCAAATCCAGGGAAGTGAGAAACTCTCCTTTCCTGACCGCACCAGTGACCGACCGCAACGTCTCCATCCGGAAAGAGGGCACCTTGAGTGCCGCATTGACCCTTTTGAGATCTAAAATGTGACGAAAAGTGTCCTCTTTCTTGTGGACCACAAAATAGATCAAATAGCACCCTGAGCGTTGCTGATCTGAAGGAACAGGAACCACGGCTCCCAACGCGAGCAGCCACCGCAGAGTGTCCCTCACTGCTGCCCTCTTGCTCCAAGACCGACAGAGGGATTCCAGAAACACTTCGGGAGAACAGCTTTCGAATTCCAGCGCACATCCGCCTCGAAACACCTTGAGAACCCACTGATCTGACCTGATTTGGGCCCAACTCTGGTAAAACAGACTCAGCCGAGCCCCAACATGCACCAGAGCCTGAGCCCGCACACCTTCATTGGGAATTGTGGCCTGAATACTAACCTCCCGCGGAAAAGCCACGCCCTCCGCGACTCTCACGAAAGAACTGTGTGCGCTGGAAAAACCGACCCCTAGAGGTCCTACTACTATTAAACATTTCTATAGCACTACTAGACTTATGCAGCGCTGTACAAATTAACATGAAAAGACAGTCCCTGCTCAACAGAGCTTACAATCTAAATTGGACAAACAGACAGCTAGGGGTAGGTCCCACTCGATCTGCCCGGCCTATACCGCTGAGCCTCCCTAAACCGTCCCCGAGAGGAACCAGTTCTGGCCCCTGCCTTGAACCGAAAATCTGGAAGCCATAGAACCTTGGTATCACTAAGACCTCACACTAACTTGTCCAAATCTTCTCCAAAGAGCATAGCTCCCTTAAGTGGCAGAGACCCACAACCATAGCCATATTTTTTGTCTGAAGTAGGCAACAAATCATAAAAGCCTCAGACAAAAAGGATGAACCCATGTCCAAGTCGGCTAACTCCTGACCCCCAGAAGAACCAACATCTACCGAATCATCCAGGAGCTTCTCGGCCCAACGAAAACATGCCCGAGCTACCAGACCCCCACAAACCGAGGCCTGCAGGGCTAGAGCCGACAAAACAAAACTACGCTTGAGAAAAGATCCCAACTTCCTATCCTGAGGATCACGGAGAGCCGTTCCTCCATCAACCGGGATAGCCGTAGCTATAATTACTGCCGTCACTACTGCATCTACCGTGGGAGCCTTAAAGGAATCCCTATCGTCCTGAGGGAGGGGATAAAGCCTCGCCATTGCCTTTGCCACCTTACACGGCAAATCCCATTCCTGACAAATCATCTCCCGGAGATCCTTGTTCATAGGGAAGGATCACGCCTGACGCTGAATGCCCTTCACCAACGGATCCTGGACAGTTTCCCCCAACGCCACCTCAGGACCAAACTGAAGGGTGGACGACACCTGATCTATGAGTTCTGACAGCTCATCTCTATGGAAAATCCGCACTACTGAAGGATCCTCTCCAGGAATCCAACAATCCTGCTCCTGAGAGCCGTCAATTCCATCTGACTCCCCCAGATCACTAAGCGCAGCTTCTGCAGCTACAGGAGAAAAACATTGCCTGTCCTCTGACCACTCTAACCGTGGTCTCTCAGTCAAGACGGAAATAGCCCCCTCTTCCAATTGGGGGGGGGGGAGGGGGGGTCCCGATCTCCAGGCCTGATACCGCGTCCAGACAAAATCTGGAGGAAAGCCCACCATTCCTGGACCGTCATTAGGCCCTTTTGTGCCAAAAACGGAGGCCGCAGGCCCAAAACCAGCCGGCTCCATGGGCCGCGTCAGACTCAAGATGGCGGCTGTTCCCGCCGAAACTGACAGCGGCCCTGCCTACGCTCCCGCTGACCCGGAGACTCCCGACACCATCGATCCCTCCGCGGTCAAGTCGGGGGGTGCCGCAGCCACCTTTATAGGTGCACCGCAAAGCTACACTGAGCGCCCGGCGCCTCTACCCCTCGCCACGAGCACGCGCGACATCGGAGGAGCTGGGCCGCCATAAACCACGAGGGAAGGGAAAAGCTGTTCCGCAAACGCGCCAAACCAAAAACTCACTCACACTGCAAAAGCACTGGAGAAAGCGCTGCTCTCTCGTTCCAGCAAGGAATCAAAACCCCCGTTCGGTCCGCTGAAAATAAAGAAATAAATGCCCTTAAAGGCACAGTACTCCAACTCTGGCAGCTGGAAATTGTAAGGCACTCAAGGCTACAATACTGAGAAAGCAGCCGAGGCACAAAGCTGCCAAGCAAAACGAAATAGAATAACTGACCTTAAAGGCACAGTCCTCTAATTCTGGCATCTGGAAATTGTAAGGCACTCAAGGCTACAATACTGAGAAAGCAGCCGAGGCACAAAGCTGGCAAGCAAAATGACATAGAATAACTGACCTTAAAGGCATCGTACTCTAACTCTGGCATCTGGAAATTGTAAGGCACTCAAGGCTACAATACTGAGAAAGCAGCCGAGGCACAAAGCTGCCAAGCCAACACAAATAGAGAGCAGCACAGGGGGAGGGACCCAAACATAGGTGTAACACCCCAGGGGGAAAAACTGGGCCCCACCAGACCCAGGGCCCCAAAGCACTTTTTTTTTTTTTACACACACGTACAGGGTACTGCAACAGAATAAAGTTTGGAAGGAAAAAATCCTACGACCCAATGACAAACTACCTCACCAGATTATTGGAGACTGCACAGGCTGTCAACTGCTACCTCTGCTGAGACTGAGAAAATACTGGCTAGTGGAGGTTCTGCACAGGTTATATATACAGGCTTCAAAAGCTTAGTGTTTTCTCAGTCTCCCTCTGCTGGTAGGAGGACATAACCCACGCGTCTTGACCGGTCTGGAGGGTCGCTGAGGAAAGAAGGTTAAGGGAGCTCTCAGCCACTGGACACTATATTTTTTTTTTAGCTGGCTTCTTGATTGGAAGAAAATTTGTCAAGGTCTCATATATACGTACTTGTAATGCCAGGTCTTCAGTTTTCTATCTTTTGAAGTTGGTTCCCCAACCCAGGAATAAATGCGTCTCTTCTTTAACCTTGTAAAGTACCTGGTCATAGCTTTCTCTGTACAAGCACAGACAGCAGACTAGGTACTGCAAACTCTGGATCCCACAGATCTGTATGTAAATAATGACAAGAATCAGTTTACATAATACAAAAATTTAAAAGATAATACCTAAAAGAAATAAATGGTGCCTTTAAATTTGCAGCAAGGCAGCAATACAAATGTCCAGGACAGGCCCTGCCGTGCCACTTGTATGCCTAGGTTAATGTCTGGTCCACTATCTAGGGCACTGTCGTAATTTGCTTGCTTCCACTATCTATGGCAGAAGAATTTGGTGAGATCCATCTCCCTGCAGGGGCTGGACCCCATTGCTGTCAATCCCCCTACCTCATCCTGTGCCAACCCCCAAATTAAGAGTGATCACTTCAAAGGCCTGTGCTCCAGCCTTGTCTCATCCTCCTCTGGGGATGACTTCCTGTTGGGGTGGGGTAGGCAAGACAGCTATTTAGCACAGACCTGTGCTTAGAATCCATGGAAAGCTCACTCTTCTGTAAGATCAGGGATGGCACAAGAGAGGTAAGGGGACAGGATGCTGGATTCGGAGTGGGGGAAGGGGAGATGATATGCTGGTCATCTTGGAGGATGGAATAGAGAGGGGAAGAGGTAAAGGGTCATGGATTTGATATACTGCCTTCCTGTGGTACAACCAAAGCCATTTACATATATTATATGCAGGTACTATCTCTGTCCCTAATGGGCTCACAATCTTTGTACTTGGAGCAATGGAGGGTTAAGTGACTTGCCCCATATCACAAAGATCAGCTATTGTAGTCAGTTGTGAAACTGCAGGATCGTTCTTTGTAACAATTTAAAAGATAATACCTAAAAGAAATAAATGGTGCCTTTAAATTTGCACTTACCCTATGCCGGCAAAAGGTAAAAAACGGATACAACGAGATCCTCGGGATCTTCCCGGATTCAAAGATCTCCCTGCGAGCTCCGTACAACCAACCAACAGAACAGAATAAAAGCCTTTACAAAGTAAAAGACTGTGAAATCTCTCCAAATAGAGAAGAAGAAAAAAGTAAAAACGTACTTAAAACTAAACCCTCTCCTCTCCTCATACCAAACTTCACGTTCCAGACTGGATTTTCGCGCCAATGGCGTCACTACTACTGCGCCGTATTGTTCTTTTTTCTGCCCCGCCCACGAAGCAGCTACGTTGCAATGACGTCAATCATCGTCGCCGGAAAGCGCTGGAGTAGTTGTGTATAGTGGGGGAGGGGGAGGGGCTTTCCTAAAATGGCGAATCGCACGGTGAAAGATGCTCATAGTATCCACGGGACTAATCCTCAGTATCTGGTGGAGAAGATCATCCGTACGCGGATCTACGAGTCTAAGTACTGGAAGGAAGAATGCTTCGGCCTGACCGGTGAGGAGAGGGGGAACGCAATCCAACGGGTCGGCGGTTTTATGTTTTAGAGTAGTGGTTATGAAAGGAACCAGATTGCGTTGGGAACACAGGGAAGCTACAGCACTTTCAGTGCAAAGGCTGTCATCCTGCCTTCCAACCTACTGGGGAGAGGGTAATTTAGTCTGTGCCTGCATGGTAGCTAACCTTTCTGCTCGGTCTACCAGTAATAGAATTAGAACAAAACTGTAAGAACTCAGAGAAACATAATGGTAGGTAAGAACTGTGAGGCTCACTTAAAGAGGTGTATTTTCAAAGCACTTAGCCTTCCATAGGTTGCTATGGAACTTTGGAAGGCTAAGTGCTTTGAAAATACGCCTCTTAATCGGCTTAATTTCAGTCTTTCTTGGTGCCTTGCTATAGACCCTTCTCCTTTTCCATATGGCTTCTGGATTTCTATTTACTCCAGTATCACACTCTTTCTTAAATTCAGTTACTGTTTGTGCATTTTCACCATCACACTGGAAAGTAATTCATGCATCCACCACGCTTCCAATGTTCAGGTTTGTTTTACTGCCTCGGAGCCTCTTGGGTTATCTCTTTTTTATTTATTTGTTGCATTTGTATCCCACCTCTTTGCATGCTCAAAGTGGCTTACAATACATCATGATTAGTGGAAGAAAGTTAATAAGTAAACATTTGATATTACAGGATTTTGGTCATTTTGATGAAGGTATAACATACAGAATAAACGATTTCATAGTGTACAAGCAGATATTAAGAATCAAGTTCTGAAGTGTATATGCGAGTTGTGCCTTTTCTCATTTGTTGACCTTTGTGGTACGCTTTATTGAAGAGATGTGTCTTCAGTAGGATGCGGAAGTTCGTTCTTTCGAATGTCGATTTCAAACTGCGTGGTAGTGCATTCCAGAACGGTGTGCTCAGGAAGGTAAAGTTTGACGCGTGCATTATTTTGTATTTCATTCCTTTGCAGCTGGGGAAGTGCAAATCAAGGAATGTGCGAGATGATAATTTGGCGTTCCTAGGTGGCAGGTCTATTAGGTCTGACGTATTCTGGTGCGTCTCCGTGGATAATTTTGTGGACTAGTGAGCATATTTTGAACGTTATGCGTTCTTTGAGTGGAAGCCAGTGTAGTTTTTCTCATAGGGGCTTGGTACTTTTGAATTTTGGTTTGCCAAATATGAGTCTAGCTGCTGTATTCTGGGCTGTCTGGAGTTTCTTGATTATTTGTTCTTTGCAGCCGGCATATAGTGCATTGCAGTAGTCTAAATGACTGAGCACCATTGATTGTACTAGATTACGGAAAACACTCCTTGGGAAGAAAGGTCTTATTCTTTTTAATTTCCACATAGAGTGGAACATCTTCTTGGTTATGTTTTTCGCGTGGTTCTCTAGTGTTAGGTGTCGATCAATGGTGACTCCAAGAATTTTTAGGGTTTCTGAAATAGGGAGGTTTAGAGTTGGTGTGTTAATGGCGGTGAATTCTTTCTTGTTGTGTTGCGAGGTGAGTATTAGGCATTGGGTTTTATCTGCATTGAGTTTTAGTTGAAATGCGTTCGCCCAGGAATGCATGATGTTAAGACTTTGGTTAATGTTCTTGGAAATTTCTTTTAGGTCTTGTTTGAATGGGATGTAGATCGTTACGTCATTGCGTAGATGTATGGATTAAGGTTTTGATTTGCTAGTAGTTTGGCCAGGGGTATCATCATTAAGTTGAATAAGGTCAGCGAGAGGGGGGATCCTTGTGGTACTCCGCATTCAGGTACCCATGCGGCTGAAATAGTCGAGTTTGATGTCACTTGGTATGATCTTGTGGTTAGAAAACCCTTGAACCAATTGAGGATGTTGCCGCCAATTCCGAAGTATTCAAGGATGTGTAATAAAATTCCGTGGTCAACCATGTCGAAAGCGTTTGACATATCAAATTGTAGTAGTATGTTCTTACTGGTTGCAATCGTTAGTTTGAATTTAGTCATGAGAGTTACTACAGTTTCGGTGCTGTGGTTAGATCGAAATCCTGACTGGGAGTCTTGAAGTATTGAGAATTTGTCTAGATAATTTGTAAGTTGCTTGGTCACTAATCCTTCCTTTAATTTGGTTATTAAGGGAATGGATGCTACTGGTCTGTAATTGGTTAATTCACTTGTGCTTTTCTTTGCATCTTTGGGTATCGGGATGAGTAGGATGTTTCCTTTTTCCTTCGGGAAAAGTCCGTTTTGTAGCATGTGGTTCAGGTGTTTCGTTATGTCGTTTATGAATTGTTGAGGAGCAGATGTCATCAGGTTGTTTGAGCATATATCTAGTCTGCAATGTGATTTGGCAAATTTTTTGAGCGTTTGGGAGATAGTGTCCTCCGATAGTATCTCGAAGTTAGTCCAGGTCCTGTCCGCTGGGTAAATGCCAGGGGTTGGATCTAGGCAATTGAGGAGTTCAACGTAGTCGATGGTGCTGGTCGGTATTTTAAGTCACAGTTGTAATATTTTCTCATTAAAGTATCTCGCGAGATTGTCTGCTCCAGGAGTGTCTTTGCTATTGGTGGTGACTGGTGTTGTATCTAATAGTTTGTTCACGAGTTGGAAGAGTTTATGTGTGTCCTTGTAGTTTGGTCCGATTATGGTTTTGTAATGTAGTCTTTTGGTTTGTCTTATGGTGTATTTGTATTTTCTGTGAAGTTGCTTCCAATCGTTATGTGTAGTGTCGTCTTTCTTCTTAATCCAAGCTCGTTCTAACCTTCTGACTTGTATTTTAAGTTTTTTCAGCTCTTCATTGAACCACGGCGTTGAGTTCTTTCTGTGTGAGATTCTTGTTTGGGTTGGAGCAATGTTGTCTAGTGTGAATCTGCATCTGTCGTCCCATTCTAATAGGAATTGGCTTGTATCTGTTTTTATTGACCAATCATTGTGGTAGATCTGTTGCCAGAAAATTTCCGGATCTATTTTTCCTCTTGTGGTATAAGTTTTGCGTTCTTGTTTGTTCGGTAGTCCTTTTGTTCGCCATTGGAAGGAGATGTTTGCTTTGTAATGGTCTGACCATGGTGCGGGTGTCCATTTTGTGTCTATTAGTATAAGGTTTGTGTTGAGATCAAAGTTTCTTATGAAAAAAAAGGTTTGGGTTTTGTTCTATACCTCTGAGATATTTAAATGTATCTATGATATTCCACTCTCTCCTTTCCTTTCTTATTCTTTGGCGTATATATAAGACTCCTTTTCAAAGCACATACTTACAAAGTTACATTGGTTTCTATGCAATTTTGTAAGTCTATGTTCTTTGAAAATAAGCACCCCGGTGTCTTAAGTCTCAAATGAATTTTGGTTCAGACTGGTTGTACAAGAGCTCACATCCTAAGCTACAATATCTTTCTTTCAGTACTAGCCAAAATAATAAAAATTAGACTAAGAAATACAAATATTGGGCATATGAATAGTAATGATCTAATAGAGGCCTTAACAAATTTTCTTTAAAGCTGAGAGTCAGCACCTGAGATCTCTTATACCCTGCCCTTTTTCCTCCCCTACCCCATTAGCTAGAGCAAAAGAAGTTGTGGCAGTTCCTTGGGGGGGGGGGGGGGGGGGGAGAGAAAGGTAATAATCCAGACCCTTAATGGCCACTGCGTGATGCTAGCAGAGCTGTCGCCCCCCTCCCCCATAGATGCACTTGTGGCATCTTTTGCTTTGCTTCACCTATCACTATGCCCAGTTCCTCTCCAGCCTAGGCTATTGGTCCCCTGATCCCAGCTTTCTCCACTAGTTTTATTTTGTTCTAGCAGTCTGAACCTCTAGCCCTCACCCCTAACTAGCAAATTATTCCCAATGCCTATCCAGAAAGTTTGTTGCAACTCCTACAGTCTGCTTTTTAATATTTTTGTTTTCATTAACCTTATTGTCTGATAATCACTGAAGCTCAAGAGACTACATACCCATGTACTGGAAACCAAATCAGTCCTTGCCTTCTGGGTTCCCATGCCATCTGTCTGTTTATTATTATTACTAGCCGTTGAGCCCGTAAAAACAGGCTAGTATAGGAAAGGGGGGGTTGAAAGCCCCTTCCTGTCGCCGCTGCAAGGCCCCCCCGCCGCCGAGCTCGCCGCCACCCCTCCACCCGGCCGGGCCCTCGCTCCGCTATTGAAACAGCGAGGGGATGCAGCACACAGCTCTGCTCTGCTGAGCTGCCGTCGGCCTTCCTTCTTCTTCTCTGCCTGTGTCCCGGCCTCGTGTGATGTAACGTCGTCGAGGGCGGGACACAGGCAGAGAAGAAGAAGGAAGGACAGCAGCTCAGCAGAGCTGTGTGCTGCGTTCCCTTGCTGTTTCAATAGCGGAGCGAGGGCCCGGCTGGGTGGAGGATGGGTGGCGGCGGCGGCGACTCCGGGTGGGGGGAGCATTAGCGACGGCGATTTCGTTCCTCACAAATGCGCAGTAGAGACCCTCTCTGTTCCGCCGCCGTCATCACGTATTGATGCGGGAGCGGGGCAGAGAGGGTCTCTACTGCGCATTTGCGAGTGAGTACGACACTCGCCATTTATATGTTTGATATACAGGTACTGTCTCTGTTCCTAGTTGGCTCACAATCTAAATTTTTGTACACGGGGCAGTAGAGGGTTAGGCGACTTGCTCAGGGTCACAGTGAGCTGCAGTGGGAATCAAACCACTCTCAACCCACTCTGCTAATCATTAGGCTATTTTGAAGAATAAAGAATCCAGGATCTCTCTACTTCTGATTCCATTTCATACCAAATAACTACCAAATTATTATCTACTGAACTGTATCTCCTTTATTGAAAATTACGAAACATAAAACTGTTTATAAAAACACCAGGTTCACTTACTTAACTTTAATCCCACACTCG